>NC_091395.1:44761036-45065590 GCF_032191515.1 Phaenicophaeus curvirostris | reverse complement strand
TACTGCAATATTATTATTATTGCTCATCAGTGACCAGCAATCCAGACACATCCAATAGGCAATGTGGCAATATTTAAAATATAATGCATTTATTAATACCATATAGGTATCCTCAAAGGTTAAGACTCTGCAGACAGCAAAGAATAAAACAGAGCAGAAAGCTACTGAATCCAGCCTTGGAGAGAAGGTGAGAAAGTGCATTTAATTCAACAGGGAAAAGTTCAGAGATCTTTGTGCTGTGAGCTATAATGCTCACAAAGTTCTAAGATACACTCCCTTTGAAATTCAGCTGTGCAGCCCGTCCTGAAAAAAAAAAGATCAAAAAGTGTGAGGCTAGTTCAGTCAATTTTAGATTTGCTAGGCTGAGTGACTGAGAGTCGTAGAATAGACTTTCCCTGAAATCTCCAAGACACACTTCCCCAAGACTGCTGAAGTAGAAGCTGTGGGATTTACTTTCTCCTTCTCTCATACTTTGTTGTGAGAAAAATGAAAGATGCAATATGACGTACAATCTGGAGTTCAATCTAAAATCCAAGAAAGGAGTCAATGCAAAATTTTACATTCAACCTTCTTCCACAAAAAATGTCTCCACTCTAAAACTAGTATTTAGAGCTCTTCCTTGCTGATTCTCAGTAAGGGAGCAGTTCATTATCCAAACTACCACAGCTGCGTGAGAAAATGTGTTACTTTCTCAGTCATAATACCACCAGTCCAAGTGGCAGACATGTCACATCCCTGATGCAGAAATCAAGACAGGCTGAGCTCAGCTGAATGGTAGGTACTGAAGTCTTAACTTTACAGCTCTGCCTGTGAGGTATGAAATAAATCTGAAGCTGTTTCATCAGACTGTGAGCAGAAACAGCATTTCCACAATTAACAGAACATTGGATTTTTTTTCCACAAACTGAAAATTCTTATTACAAAATAAAATGTCTTCCTTCTGTCCAAATATTAACTATAGATTTCACAAATTAAAAAACTTAATATTTTACTGAATGCACAATTCCCAAGGAATTGGTTATATAACAGATTTGAAGATGACACAGTTTAAGGCGAGAACATCTATAAAAATTATATGCTTGTGAAAAATAACACCATGTTTCTTTCACTTCAGGAAAGCGTTGAAAAACATCTTTCAAGGTTGTACAAACAAGATTTTCTTGGTTTCATTAGAAGAATAAATTCTACAGGTTTGAGAGTTTTAGTGTCTGTAAGAATTAAAGCTCTGTAAAAACAGAATTAAAAAGGAAGAAGGAATACCATAAAACAGAAAAAAATATTCCTCTAACTCCCCTCCTACTTATATACAATATCTCTCTAGCTTCATTCACTAGGATGCTTGCACACAAGCCAGTTGGGAATAATGACATAACACAAGATGTAAATGCATTGTTCTTATCTATTCAAACTGAGAGAAGCAAGAACCATTGCAGGTCAGGCCACAAGCAAGAATCTTAATCAGTTCTTCTTACTCCTCCCTGCAATGTCCTTATTTATATCATGTAGCACATGCTTGAGGTGACAGACACAGCCCTACTCTGACGATGTTTAATGATACAGGATCCCTTCCAAGATGGTCAAGCCTCTGGTCTTCCCTGTTCTGTGAAAGGATACTAGCTTCTCTCAGCTACTTTTCCTTTTGAATCCAAATGGCTTTTTTCCATTTTTGATTAAAAATAGAAAACATGAAGATGAAACATATTTGATTTACCAAAGAAACTTGTTAAATGTGCACGCAAGTTTGATCTGTACATTCTCTCAAGTTTGGTTCATCTAGCAAGGGATAAAACCAATTATTCATACAGCTTTACTCAAACCAGTTCTGTTGTCACAATAATGCATGATTCACCTCCAAAAATAAAAAAAAAGTATTTTTTTCCCAGTTTCAAAGGCCTGACATAACCCCCATATTTCATGAC
Source organism: Phaenicophaeus curvirostris (assembly GCF_032191515.1). Classification (NCBI taxonomy): domain Eukaryota; kingdom Metazoa; phylum Chordata; class Aves; order Cuculiformes; family Cuculidae; genus Phaenicophaeus; species Phaenicophaeus curvirostris. Next base: position 45,063,671 of record NC_091395.1, on the reverse strand, counting down.
AAACATGCACATGTCTGATTCCTGAGTGTCTCCCGGGATTATAAAATACAACTGTTTTACCTGGTGACTAAGTGCAATGAATAACAAAGAGTTTCAGCCCAATAAAGCAACCAAACATTTAGTCACCAGAAGAACAATCTTCAGACAATAATCACACCATCTCTGATCTTTCAGATCTCAGTTCCCAACTTACACAATCTCCAAACCTACTCAGTATCCTTGCTACCTACTTTTTTCTGCCTCCATCTTCTCATTATCATCCCATCACTGCCCCTTGATGCCACTCATTACACAGCCTCCATCAAGAAGATGCAACTGCACAGCCAGAGCAGGACCTTGAATTAGAGCTTTGGAAGTGGAACTCCACAGACATTCACCAGAACTCTTTAAAGAAAAGTTTAGGAGTAAAAATTCTTAATTAAATGTGAACTAGAAGGAAAACTGGTTTATGCCCATCATTTTCTTTCACGTCTATTAACCCACTCCCTTCTATCCCAGTCCTAAATTCATCCTTCTACCTTAACGTGTGTATATGTTTAACACAGTCTGATTACAAACAGGAGACTTGGTCCTACTTGTCTTGGTATTTGGCCTTTCTGTGTCAGATTTGACAAAGGATTACATACCTGAAAGTGTCCAGAGTTTTCAGGTACATCTGCTTGTCCAACAAGGTCTATCAGATCATCTTACAAATCTCACTTCCTTTACATCATCCCATCATTATGTACAATATGTAAACAATACACAAAGGCTGGAACTAAAAACTTCTTTCTGCCTCCCACCTGGCATAAGGAATTTCTCTTCTTCACGCTCTTTGCATCATAGTCACCAGATGCAATGAGCAAGAGAATTTTTCCTGCGACATATTTAGGATGTAACTCACAGAAACAGGGTGTAATTTTGAACACCTTCTGACCTGGAGGACATGGATCCTATTTCCTCTTTTGCAGACAGGTGCTTTGACCACAAGATTGTTACCTATCACCACTACTACAAGAAGTATCAGTAAAGCCCGGTTTGTGACCAGGGCTAATTCCTAATGTGAATTTGTCTCTACAGGTAGAGACATTCTACCTATAGACATTCTACATACATTTATGTATAAATTTTTCACAGTTCTTTCTACCTGAGACATTCTGCATACATTTAAGTATAAATTTTTCATATTTCTTTGATGTAAGTTCTTCATGCACATGTAAGAGTTTTTGCATGTGAATAAACTTATTAAACCTAAGGTTTGCTGGGGTGTTCTCACCTTCAATCAGAACAAAGGGGCTTGTTTTGTTTATCATCCCTCCTATACCTGTTATACTTTAAAGAAGCTATTTACTGAACAAGACTATAAAGGTGGATTGATTAAAGGTCGTTTTATTTCAGATTACTAATATTTAACCGAAACACTCAATTCCATCCACAGATATTAAATACAACTGAATCTGAGACTGCAGAATCATGGCTTGATTTGTCAGAATTGTTTACATAAATTATAATATTAATTATAACCAAAAAACTGTCCATTAATAAGTGCACAGAATAGACCCTGCTGAAACCATGATCTACTATTGTCAATTCTCACAGCCTGAATTGAAGCTGTCTTAATATTTGCTGTTCCTCTGAAAGCTAGAGTCCTGGTGAAAGAACTGCTTCAATTAAAAAAGCACATAAATACTGCCTAGCATTTAGAGTTTCCAGGTAAACATGTAAACAAAACATAAAAAGGGTTGCAAGTTAAACAGATTCAAAATGAAGAAAACATAGTATTTGATTTTAAAATCAGCCTCAGTATTCTGGTATTATTTTTATGTTGTGTTAAGAAATGAAGGAAACACGTGCCCTATTTTCAGCCTGGCCTAATCTGTCATTCTGTTGGATTATGAAAAAGTACATCATTCTAAGTGGTAGTAATGGAGATCATGCTTCTCCAAGCTTGTTTTCTAGCCTAGGTAGACGAGGCCTTCCTACATACCTAAGAATGCCTTCAGGAAATGTGATGCTTTCACGACAAAACAGAGTCCAGAAACACCAAATAAATTAAGAAAGGGTGAAAAGGCTGTTCTTCATATATTTTACCCCTATAATTGTCAAATAAGATATGGTTTAGAAAGGAACAAACCACTCGGATATTTTAAATTTGTAAATGTCTGCTTCTTCCACTCTCAAAGAAACAAACCTAGGAACCCAGGGAGCAACAGGCAGAAAAAAGGTAAGAATGTTTACATTTTCCCTTATTTATCTGCAACTAGACAGCTGGATGAATACAACCACTCCTTTCTAAGTAAATATGCTTAGTTGTAATTGAGATATGATCCCACATTTGGAAAATAAAATGTGAATTCATTATTGGAAGACGGCTTTTTGTAGCTTGTAGCTGGGGAATATTCAAACAGACTAATTGTACAATCTATAATTTACATGAATTTGTAAGGGAAACAGATATCTGAGTAGTGAGGATTAAATTATCTCACTAAGAAGTGCCATCTGGGTTCCTATCTCATGTAATCAGAAGGAATTCAGAATAAAGAAGGCTGCTTGACTTATGGTTGGCAAATGCAAGAGCTCCGACTTCGTTCACAAAACCAAACACTCACATGAGCAAACATGAAACCAAAAACCTATACTCATCCAAGACTTCTTTTTCAATGCTTCTTGGAGCTGCTCTTTGTCCATAGGTCTTATGTAACAGGAAGAACAACAGCATACAATCCATTGCTTATTCTGAAAAACCCTAGTTTGGGATTTTATGTATATTTTCTTACATGTAGGTTTATATAAAGATAACAAAGCAAACAAATATACCCTTTGGAATAAATTTCATTTCCAGTACTGGCATGCAATACTTTCTGTATTATCATCTCTTATTATCATGTTAATAAACATAACTCGGTGCTTACGTTGCTGAGTCTTGTGTGCTTGTACAAAGGTCACTACAATGTCAGAAATGCTGCAAGCCACAGGACTGTGCACAGAATGAGGGGAAATCAGTACAGAGAAGAGTCAATCATTTTTCCAGTGTTCATGCAATTGCTTCTGCAATTCTTCTGGGAAAGAAGTTTCTCAAAAGGACTTTCTTTTTTTTAGCACTACTGTAACAGAGCTTTCTTAAAAAACAAAACTCTTTTTGCAGGACTGAGAAAAGATGGGGACTTTTTGACAAGAAACACATTTTTTATTTAAAATTATAAAGTAATTTCCAAAGCTGAAATGTGCAGACAGAACTGGTTGACTTCTGTGGAAGACTGGAGCCATACATGAGACAAAGATGGAGACAGGTGATGTTAAGACTGTGGCCCTGATAAAAAAGCAGGGTGAGGGGAAACGTACTTTCACTGAGCAAACCAGATAGCTGCAAAATGTAGCATACCTTGAAGTTACAGCTGTTACAGTCACATGGTTGTTGCTCTTTGCTCAAGTATTTACAATAATTTGCTACAAAACCTAATAAAGATGTCCAAAAGCTTAAAAAAGGCTTCAAAAAAATTTGTCTGATATTACGCATAATGTACTTAACAAAGATGCCTAGATTCAAATAGTTTAAAGACCAATAATTTATGCTTCAGTGCTTTTTACTGAGGTGGTTATTTGCAAGGCATCTATCAAAGGAAAACAGTTTAAACAAGACATAGAAGTAGCGCTAAAAATGCTATTTAAAAAGTAGTTTTTAAGAATATTGAATAAGAACACCTCTGTGAGGAGTTTTTCCAGACTAAGCTACTGTTCCGACGAAGCTTAAAAAGTTATCTCTTGATAATTCACATAGTCTTGTAACCAAATAAACCTTTAGGATTTCTTTCTAATACTGTGGTAAATGTTACATTTCTGGGTTTTATCAATTATCTTTAAGCAGGCTTAGTGAAATGAGTTCACCCAAAAGCCCTCAAAAACATCTCTTTCACAATCATATACTCCAAAACTAATTTCAGTGCTGCTAAATCTCAGGGAATTATCACAACTCTTGTAATTTTTGTTTGTTTGTTTGTTCCTCTTCAGCATACAAACTTCTTTGGGCAATAGGCAAAGTACATAGTGCATCAGAGCCGAGGGATTGACAAGCACTTCCAAGCTCCAACATTTGGGAAGTATAGCCCAGGCTCAGCCTGCATCAGGGTAAGAACTGAGAATCAATCCTTATCCTCCAACCTAACTCAAGACCTAGTCCTAGTTTCAAGTCCAAGAACTGTTTGTCTTATTCAATATTTCTTCATGCTTTTGAAGATAAGGTAGTCTTGATAGGTGACATTACTTTTAATGATGCTTTAAGCATCAGAAAAATATTTAAGAGTCATCCCACCCACAACAGAAAATCTCTGACGTTAGTTTTTTGGATATAGAGGTTCTCCTAAGTCAGATATATAAAATACCTCAGAGAAACATGGAGACTTTGAGTTTAGATAAAAGTGTACTCACACAGCCTTTTAAAGTTATATTTAGAGTCCTATTAATCTGTCCTGGTGAAAGAGACCTAGTGACTCTGTAGTCAGGTACATGGCCACTGATATACATTTCCTAATTTCCAAATTCAAGTTAGGCTACCAAGAACAGAAGATATAAAAAATGCATCTCTGAGGACATATGCTACATCACCCAGGAACAGATTTAATTCATGCCTCTCTGAATTCTTCAAAATGTTTCTTGCACTGAGATGTTCTGTAACAGCTAACAAATGCTCATTCAGCTAAATGAACATCCAACGTCCTCAGCCAAGGTCAGATGAAAGATAGAAGCTCTGCTGAATAAGTAATGGTGAAAGTTCATGCTGAGAAAGAAAACTGATAAAACCACTGAGGAATGAAGAGACGCTTATCAAGCGCAGCTCCTGATTACTTGTGTAGGCAGTGGGGACGATTCTGATTTGTACACATCCTCATATGGTGCAATTTAGCACCATGAATAAGCCCTAAACTCCGAAGAAGCACCAAAACAAAACAAAAAGAGCAAGAGTTCTGCTGCATTAGGACTATGCTGAATCCAAAGTAATTAGCCTTGCTATTCAGCAGAGCTTATGCGCTCTGGAAGAGCACTATATTTTTACCAGACCCCATGTAGGGCCTTTGCAGCACACTGTACAGCCCACAGCACCACCCAGACACGTTAGCATTCACAGATCTGGCTCAGCGATCACCTACAGGAACATAGCCAGCAACCCTCTCCTGTGATTCAGCAGAAGTTTTAAAAATCATTCTGTTGATGTCACTTGGCAGCCCTGAAGCACAGAGTAGATAGGGGATTACATCCTGCAAGAGAAGCTCTGGCCCCTCTAAAGGGCCAGGTGAACTACCTGACTACTTGAACAAGGCCAGAATTTCCCTTTCCTTGTAGAGAGCCACAAGCTGTTCAACTCTGCATCAGCTTCTTTTATAGTCATAGTACTTTACTTCTTAGCTCACTTTAGCTGGAACTTTTTTGTTTAATGTGCACGGATCATTTCAGCCACATCTGAAATGCTCTGACCCTCAGAGTCAAGAGGCCATGACAGCCATTTCACTCTTGCAACATCTCAAGGCTGTTTTACAGACAGAAAAGAAATGGAAAGTTCTTCAGAAGAAACTACAAGAAAAAGGTAGATGAGGTGAATGTAAATGTTGCCCTGTCTGAAATATAGCTCAGATAGTTCAAGCTGGCATCTGTATACCTCAAAAAAAGTGCCAAAGTAATCACAAATGGCAGTGTTCCTCATCGTGCTTCCTTGAACTTCCGTATCCATCAGCAAAGTATCGTTTGTACAACCACTACTCTTTCGTTTTCTCTCCATGTTATATATTTATATATACTACCTTATAGTGCTGATGGACAGAATCAGGCCTTCACATTTTCTCCCTTTTTAAAGTATTGCTTTTTCTAGTCCTTATGGAATACTTAAAAGTCCAAAAGTCAGTAGTACTTCATTTTCTCCTCTTGTTTGCTATATTCTATGTTTGCATGCTTCAACTGCCAAAGTATATTTAGCTCTCCCAGTCTATCCCTGTTCTTTTTTCTCATCAGTAATTCTTTTGTGTAAGCTATTTCATCAGTCTTCCCTTGAGCCATAAATTTTAATCTTTTCTACAGTTTAAAATTGCAATGGAAGGGCCAGTCTTTCTATGCATACTGCTTAGCACCAGCATATCCTCCAGCTTCTTCTCCTTCCCTGATGTCAGAGGTCTGCCAACCTCCCATTTCATCTTTCATAAATAATTATTCCAGCAGATACTTATTCAATCCTCTCATACAAATATTTCTGCTACACTGTTTACATTCCCTGTAAATTCATACACTGTGAGGAAAGCAACTTAGCCTTTCTGGTATAAAGAACTGTTCTGATAAAACGGTCTTTGAGGTGAAGGTGCTGCTGCCAGGAGACAAAGTGATGATAAAAGCATAGAAGTTTGAAAAGTTATTTAATGTGGTTATCTAGGTTTGCATTCTTACAACTGCATGCAATACAGGATGGAGAAGTTTGTCAGAGACCACAACGTCTGAAGAATCCTATTTGCCAAATAATGCAGTCAAAGATGTAGTCAAAGCTGAGGCCCAACAGACACACCAAGAATCTGAGTTCCCACACGCATCACCCAGGTGTGGGGTTTATTTCCCCTTTGCCAGAAGTCAGCTGCCTATAGCATCAGTGCCTAAGCCTTCTGTGCCTTGGGTGAGAGCTGTTCTAAAGCAGGCTGTGAGACAATCCACTAGTGAGAAGTTTACCCCCATCAATGAGTAGCTGCTTCATGGTACTGCACTCAGAAGTGCTTGGCATTTATAATGCTGTGTTGTGACTGAAAATTCAAGATTTGTTACCCTTTAGAGGGCTTGTATGCATGCTGTGTGCTCATTTGACACTTAGTCCTGAGTTCAATTGGTATAGTATCAGTTTTTTTCTCAGAAAGCTACATTTCTGAGTAACTGAACTTTTCAGTATCAAAAGCATTTCAAGGTCTGTGAGAGTAAGTGATAAGATGTTATGTTTTCATTTTGTAGTCAGCCATGATATGTTGTTTCCATAGAACCCAGAGGAGCAGATCTTGGACAGCTGACCCAAAATGACCAAAGGATGTAATCCATACCATAAACATCACACTCTCTATATAAACGAGAAACTTTCTTGGAATGGACCTTTTGCTCAATGGCTGCCATCCCTCCAGGACCTATTCGTCATGCTGCTTAGAGTCCTGCTGCTGCTCCAAATCCAAGACTTGGATGGCATTTTCAGAATGCCAAATATTTCGTACACTAGAAAGTAGACAGCCAGGTGCTCCTTTATTATTTTATTTTTTAAGGCCTGGAAGGGTCAAATTCATCCAATTGCCTTAGATGAAGAAACTAAAAGTGAAAAAAATGTTTTAAAAATTTATATTCATGAATCAAAACATTCCAATATTTTAAATTTAGCATCTTTGTACAAGTAAATCTGCATTTAATCATGAGAAATTAATTAATGTCATCAAAATTTTCAAAAATAATTTTAAAAAAATATGAGGATGTTTTTGCTATAGTTTGATTTGTTTGCTGACCTGAAACAAATTAAAACTTTTTAAAATAAATCTGAGCCCAAATGTTAAGAAAACCAACTTCATATCAAATGAATACTTTCTTAATATACTGAACTAAAAGTAATGAAGTCCATTAGAAATCTTTGCAGTCTAAAGATGTTGAACGCCCAAAAATCCACTTTGTTTTATGTTTGTTTACCTTCTGCCATACTAGTGTAACTGCAGAACACAACAGCAAAAGCTTTTACAGTACCCTAACTAGAGGAGTTATCAGGCATACTGATTTGACTAACACCTCTCTGGGTACTTAGTCTTTAGTTAAAGATTTTTTTCTTTGAACTTTTCATATGCTTATAAATGTAATAGGTAGTGTCTCAAAGCAAAATCGGTCCATAGCTGTTGTAAAACTGTCTGTGTTATACATTCATTTCACAAACTGCTATAACTCCTTTTGATTTTTCTACAATGCCTAGAAAAGCCTTTAATTAATGGGGAACACTTCATACACTAAACATTAACGAAATGGAAAATGGAATGATCTCAACCAGTCAGAAATTTCTGTTGACTGTACATTACAAAGAAGATCATAACCAACATGGAACAAAACAGCAGACCTATTATTTACAAATATGGTCATAGCAGCTGGTCATATGGTCATAAAGTGCTAGCAGTGGAGTTTAATATTGATAGTTTACTGTACATTCTTACCCTATACACACACCCTGAAAAAAGGACTAGGTATCTTGTTTTTCTGAAAAAGAAATGAACGCATGCAAACTAAAAACTTATTCAATTATCCTCTAACTGATCTGTCAGTTTCCTTTCATACACATGCAATAGAACTATCCAGTTAGTCTAGGAAACATACTTGCTTCTTTCCTTCCTTCAAGCTATCTTAAGGAAACATAATTGCACTTCTATTTGAAACTTCTTTTTTACCTCATCAAAAGCACTTTTTTGCCCATCCAATTAGCCTTAAAAGTTTTTGCAATGCTGTAACTAAAGATGAACAAAACAAGAATAAAATTGATAAGAGTTAGTGAAGTGAACTGTACTCATGGAGTACCCAAGACATGTCCAGATACAGCTTTTTTCAGTTACGAGGCAGTGTCCCCCATATGAGGTCAAGTCCAACAGTTAAGCCTAGTCCATTGATAATGGCTGGTTATCCTGTAACAGTACTACTGAGAAATTACATTCTTAACAGCCTACTAAATCCTTTCCATTAGGTTCATAGGTTATAATCCAGATTCATGACTGAACGTATCAAACATCATGTGTTAGATGCATTATAAAGGAGCCTTTTGCAGTGCATCAAATCATACGCCAAAAAATAAGCTGCACTAATTCCATATATGACTACAGACTACAAGTAATAAGGTTCTGAAAGCAGTTTACTGAAAAATAAGTGCCTCCTTTACTGGGCAGGTGTGTCATTTCACCATGGGTAACCCTTGTGTTCAGACAATGCATTTAGGAAACATGAGTTTTCTCTCTTTAATCTTGTCTGCCCTAAACTAATGTAGATGGTCATCACAGTGTTGTAAGTGCACCTGTTAAACACAACAACAGGGATTCTCTCCATCTATCAAAGCACAATAATCGCAGTTGAAAACAGTTTTATCATTTAGAAATTATAGTAGATGATGATGATGATGATGATTATTACTACTACTGCTATTAGTAGTACTATTATTTCCTTTAGAGTCCTCCCCCAGTCAGGCCAGAGCAAAGAACTTTAGAAAGGCAGTCTTGAAGCAAAGAATGGAAAAATGACATGCCTCAAATAATTAGCTCTTTCAAATCCCAGTTTTAATTGCAAGATTACTCTACTCATCTATTTTCCAAGTGTGATTCTCCCAGGGTATTTCATCTATATCTATAGATCTGGGTACTGTTGAAAGAAAATATTCACTTCTGGAATAAGGAAGTAATGCTGGTATAGGGAAGAAAATCCTGGTATATCATCTGTGGTCTGTCTACTGAGGCCCCTCTCAGGTCTGGAGTATTTCAGCAGTGCATGTTAACCTTTGAGGAACCAAGGTCAGTGACTTAAATAGTTTACAAAAGCCAGTGCTATAGATAAAAGGATATGCAAGAACCTCAGGTCAGATTTTGCTGAATTTAAGTTCTGGTGGAACATATGGCCTGCATTTTTAGCTCAAGAGGTTTACCCTTCATCTTGTCTGAAGGTTTACATAGTATTGTCAGTGCCACACACATGACAGCTGTGAGTCAGATCTCTGAAAATAATGAAAAAAGCTTTAATATCAGGAGGATTTTTGTTCAGAAAAACTGCTTACAAGTACTAATGGTAGCTTGTAAGCCTCTAGGATGGCCATAGGTCATGTTTTTCAGTGTCTTTCCCTGCAACCACAAGAGACAGAAATGTGCTTTCGACATATAAAGGTGACCTTCCTACCCAGTCCTATTTATCTAGCAGCTGCAGCTCTAGTAGGAATATCAAATACAGCACATTCTGTAGAAAATTTAAAAATAATACTGATAGACTGCAAAAATGTTCATATGTCAATATCAACAGTATTTATGAGGATACAAGTTATTTATTTTACCAACGTTTTTTCATTAGGTAATGCCTGGAAGCTAACTGAGATGAGTTTCCATTGTATTACGCAGAGTAATATAAAAGCTCAGAAGAAAGAGTTGCAAAAGGAGCAGATTTCTTTTTTTCCAATCAATGGACAGAAATACTCTACACTGAAGTTCTGGTACCACTCTGAGATGTTTTTCCACTTTTTCCCTGATTCTTCCTTACTGATTCTACCTGGACACGTGCAAAGCATTTAACACTATCCCATACAACATTCTTGTCTCTAAATTGGAGAGGCATGGTTTTGACAGATGGATCACTTAATAAATAAAGATTTGGCTGGATGGTTGCACTCAGAGTTGTGGTCAACTGTTTGATGTCCAAGTGGAGACCAGTGAAAAGTGACATTCCTCAGGGCTTGATACTGGGGCTGGCACTGTTCTTTGTCAATGACATCAACAGTTGGATTCAGTGCACCTTCAGCAAGTTTGCCAACAGCACAAAGCTGTGTGGTGCAGTTGACACGTTGGAGGGGAGGGATGCCACCCAGAGGGACCTGCATGAGCTCAAGAGGTGGGCCCATGCAAACTTCATGAAGTACAACAAGACCAAGTGCAAGGTCCTGCATCTGGGTCGGGGCAATTCCCAGTATCAGTACAGACAGGACTTGAAGGAATTGTGAGCAGCCCTGTCAAGAAGGACTTGGAGATACTGGTGGATGAAAAGGTGGACATGAGCTGACAATGAGCACTCACAGCCCAGAAGGAAAACTGCGTCCTGGGCTGCATCAAAAGAAGCATGGCCAGCATGTCTCCCTCCACACTACTCTCATGAGACCTCATCTGGAGTACTGCATCCATCTCTGGAACCCTCAGCACAGGAAAGATATGGACATGTTGGAGCAGGTCCAGAGTGCAGCCATGAAGATGACCAGAGCAATGGAACACCTCCCCTATGAAGACAGGCTAAGAGATTTGGAGTTGTTCAGCATCGAGAAGACAAGGCTCTGGGGAAACCATATAGCAGCATTACAGTAGGGAGTCTATAAGATAGAGAAGGACCTTTTACAAGGGCATGTAGTGGTAGGAAAAGGGGTAATGGTTTTAAACTGAAAGAAGGTAGATTTAGATTAAAAACAAGGAAAAAATTCTTGGCTATCTGGGTGGTGAGGCACTGGAACAGGTTGCCCAGAGAAGTCATAAGTGCCCCATCTCTGAAAGTGTTCAAGGCTTTATTGGACAGAACTTTAAGCAACCTGGTTTAGTGGCAAGCGTCCCTGTCCCTGTCAGGTGGGTTGGAACTTTGCTAAAGACTCCAAAACTGAATGCAGTACTCCAGATGATGTCTCATGAGAGCAGAGTAGAGGGGCTGAATCACATCCCATGACATACTGGTCACACTTCTTTTGATGCAGTCAAGGAAGATGATGTTAGTTCCTCTTCCCTTACCCACTAATTCTATAGCTCCATTGTAGAAGGCCACCAAATTTTTCTCTTAGTGAAGGCATGTTGGCTGTTACTAATCTAAACTCTCTTCTCCTGCCTGACTGGTGCAAGTTTTGTTAAGACAAATGACCACTTTGAAATGACAGAGTTGCAGTAGAATAGGAAGATATTATTTACCATTCTGCTTCTTGAGAACCTGTAGGACTTGGGACATAATTCTGTGTGGTTGTGTCCAGAGCATATGTTGGAGACGAACAACTCAGTTTTTCATTTCTTCCCAATCCTGAGCAATTTATCCATTTCAGATAATCTCACCATAGATTTTTCCAGACCTGAAAATCTGCCAAAGGAATTTTTAACAGCCAGGTATATTTTTAGTGGTAAGAATCAGTCATCTATTGCCAAAGTACAGCCTAAGTTTGCTTTAAGATTATAATGTGCAATAGTGTTCAAGAGCCAGGCTCACACAAAGCTCCCCAAGCTGAGGTTCCCCCCAGCTCTACCTCCCCCCAGCTCTACCTCCCCCAGCTCCCTGATTCAGCGACAACTGCACAACTGCACTGTGCCCAAATTGACCTTGAGCCAAGCCTCCCACTGTGAGCAGACATGTTTGACGCCTTGACTGTGGCTTTTAAAGGTTTTGATGCCTACTTATTAAAATGTGAAATACTATGGGGCTTTGGCCTTCATGTCCTACGGTCTCTTAATGTCCCTGCGCCTTACAGAAAATTGGAGTTAAACATATCCACTCTATTTGGGCTGTCAGAGTTCTGTGAACTAAGATGCTATTTTAACTATTTACTATTATTTAACAGCTATAGGCATGAAAACATCCTTTTAAGATCTACTAAAGGTGCTTACTTTAATCAGTTACAAGAACTTAATTTTCTCTCCATAGCTGTTAAATGCAAGACAAACTAGAACGAAAGTGCCACCTAGTGACAAAGCTGTTGAATGTAATTTTAGAATACATGAGAACGCTTTCCTGAAATTTTAGCTGAACATGCAGTGAAGAAATGAGAGGCTTACTGAAAGCCATACAAGCCTTTCCGTAGATAATCAGAGTACCTTTACTGGCAAGAAATAGAAAACCTCTTTACTCCATTTCTTTTTCATGTTTACAGTTATTTCAGTGCTCCCACCAGCCAATTCTACTCATCTTGAAGTCTTGGATGCTTTGAATTCCAAAGTTTTTGACTATGTAAACTCAATCCAATATGAATAATTTAAATGCTTTATTAACTGCTTTTCTAACAAGAGAGTTCAGAAAATTAGCTGCATTCAGTGAAGATTACGGCATCAAGTCATCTGTCAAAACAACAAAATCTCCGGAAGTCCAGAAAACAGAAGGAACTCTAAACTGACATACCTCTGTCTTCCCTGTTCTGCCCCTTCCCCCTGTCCCCTATGGGAGGTAACTGCTCCTCCCTGCTTCCCCAGTCACACTGGGTGATCTGTTGAGTGCATCTTGTTCCCTACTCAATGTGTTGAGCATGAGCTCAAAACCAAAATATTCACGCTTGAAGTTCTTAAATGGTGAACCATACACAGGGCAAGGAAAATATAAAGGGTTCAGGAATGCTATGGACGGTTTTCCATAAGAACAACCTTTCCATAAGCAGCAATTAGCTAACAGCGTCGACTGGAAAAGTGATGCTGTAACTAGGGACATGAAATGGAATAAACCTCAGGAAGGCTTCATCAACCATTAACACCTCAGAATAGCAATTTCTCCAGGTCTCCTATGGAAATTAAAATCATATCATTCTTTACTTCACTGTACATGACGCTTGAGGACAAAAATGAGCAAAGAGGTAATAGGGAGACAAAATCTACCAGACAGAAAAATCAGTGGAAAAGGACTGAAAGTACAGAAATAAAGCTGACAATTCAGGCTGTCACATCCATGTAGAGCAATGAATCATAGGAAAGATGTGTGACAATAAGCCCAAGTCTTAGTGCAGCACAGTCATATTAGGACAGCAATGCACTTCAGACAACTCTACACCCTTCTAACATACAAAGAGCTAAGAAGTCCATTTCTACACCATACCTCATTAATCTTCAAGTCCTGGTGTATGGCTGCATGGATCTGGCAGGGATGCCTAGGTGCTCCACAATATTTTTAGTTCCAGGTGCCCAGATGATTACCTACTGTTTGGGCTGGTCTTTCTTCAACTTGCATTGACTGATATTTTATTTGTTCCAACTCTTCTCTCAATAACTTCACTTCAGCTTTAGTTACTATCAGCACCTTTTAATCTCTTCTTGCATGCCCTGTGCATACAGTCTTCTTCTTTCAGTGTCATCATCCCTTCTTCCTTGTCTTTACAAACAAATCAGCTAACAAAAATGTGGGAAATGGCTCAACATTAAGTAACACCACACTTTGATGTGAAAAGAGTATCAAATACATGAAGGTTGCCTACAAAAAAAACCCAGAAACAACAAAACCCCCACATCTCCTCTCCCCATTTTCCACTTCTATGGCAGGTAGCACAAGAAGTACTATAATTAAACTGCAAGAAAGGTTATTTCATTCAGTGACAAGGAAGAACTTTCTAGTGGTAAAGATTGAGCACTGGAAAACCTTGTGCAAGGTGACTGTAGAACCTCTGTTGCTAGAGGCTAGAGAAACTTTAGTCATGAGTGACAAAGGGATTCTTGCTAGTGCATGATGGCAGGATGGTACACTAGTTAAAGGACTTTCTTTAGATCTCTTTTCTCTGATCCTATGAAAAATAAGAAACACTAAGAAGATGCAAAACAACTGTTTTACATCTCCACTGCATAATACGCATGAAAAAACTCTTGTAACATACAACACTCCACAGTAAATCTAATGCATCTATAAATAACTATAAAATTATTTACAACCGCAAGATCACAGGAAAAACAATTAATTTGCTATTCCAGGAAATGTTTGACTACTAATATGCAATAGTTCATATCTGCTATTATTGTTCAAAGAGGCAAAATAGTGTTGCCTTTTATTTGAAGTGGAAATGAATTTTTAATATATCATAATGCAAGTATTTCATAAACAAAATGAGTTAGCAATAATTTTCCAAAATTCTTCCATATGTACTGGAAATTAGGCAGAGAATAAGAATCTATGTTTTAATTGAACTGAGTAAGTTCTCCTACTATGAAGACCACCACTGTGAATGATTTTCCAGTTTCTTACTTTTCAGCATCTGAGATGCATTTTTCATCACAGCAGAATAACTATTTTTCACAGAACAAATAAAAGTTATGCTAAAAACCAATACCAAATTATTCCCTTCGCCATGGACATACTACTTGATCTCTGTACATCTTCACTGAAAGAATTTTTACTTCTCCTGGGAAGAAAAAATGAGAGGTTTCATGTCTTTTTACTCCCAGCTCAGGTCACTTTCAAGAAGAAGTACTTCAGCCTCAGACATTAGGCAAAGCATAAGCAGTGACAGGAAACTCGATGCAAAGCCGTTTTAATGGGAAGCTGGTTTTGTTTGATTTACTATTCCATTAAAATTACTACAGAGAAGGCTATTACAAGCTAAAGAGTCCACTTGAGCAGCACCACAGTATGCTTTACTTCAAGACAAAATAATTGCTCTCCACACTATCACAACACATATAAAGTGTTTAATCTGTGCCTGAATGAGACTATAAATTTCTAGGATCAGGGACCTCATTTGTACAAAACATTGGGACAAACTAATGTTGCCATTCAATACATCAACAGTGGTTCTTGCCCCTTGAAATATTTCTGCCTCTCTAGTGTAAGTAAGATTATGAACATCATTAATTTCAATGTAATTAAAGAGCTGAATATAAGACACCACTAGAGACACCTGCCATTACTCAAAATAACAACTAAAGAACTTGTGTTTACGTTCTGTACCAACATAAACAAGCAGATTTGAACTATAAGATCAGGCTTTTCTTTAATGAGATTGAGATAGGTCTTGTAGTTGTTAATTTTTGATTTTATTTTTTTTTCCCCCAGGGACGCAGAGAAGAAGGGAGAAAAACTAAACATCATAAACTCCCTCTCATTCAGTGCAAGGTACCTACTGATACCAGAAAGCCTAAGCAATGTAACAATAACACCAATGCATTGCTATCTGTGAGTCTGAAGGTCCCAATGAATTACATATTATGCTGGTATATAAATCCACAGAAAGGTCAGATATTCCCTCCGTGGAATGCCTTATGCAGTTGTTCTTAAATGAAAACATAAGGACTTTGCATAGCTACCAGGAATTCCTGCATAATATCTAGTTCTGTTACTCACTTTTAGCTATCAGAAATTTGTTGCGGATGAATGGATAACTAACACAAAATTTCACTGAAAAATCCCTGCTCTAAGTGCAAATAAAGTGAATAAGATATTTTGTCTGGTCAACTGCTACTCGTGAAACATATATGCTGTTGCTGACACTCCTTATCCTTTCCACAGGAACAGCTAAGTTTCCTTTGCAATATTGCTGTCACGGGGCACACCACTGAGAAACAGAATGTGAAGCAGAGGTCTGCAGAGCACTGTTGAGCTGCCACCCCTCTTCATTAGTCCAGGAGCCACAACCCAGAGAGTCTCATAGCAGAAAACTAAACAAAACATGCACACATAGGGAGGGGCGGGGGGGGTGCGGGGGGAGGAGAGAACATGCATTCTGTGTGCATTTGAAAAAGAAGCTGATGAGAAAGCACTAAAGGTTATCAGTGCAACATTGCATATGCTCTTTAGCAAATACACAGCTTGAGTACTGGCAGTGGGTATTTCAGATGGTCTTCTGATGATTCTTCTTTAGAGAGTTTCAGCCTGCTTTCAAACTGAAGCAATTTCTTTATTCTTCAGCAGCAATTTCCCAGCTGTCTTCATTTCTTCCCCATGAGATCAGAATCAAATTTGAATGCCAGGAGTCTCTTTTTTTTGCTGTTCTTTCTATTTTTTCCTACTCTTTCTCAGTCCCTTATTTAAGTCTCTAGATTTGTAGCAGAATGTCTCAGGTTTGCTGATACTATAAATCAGTTCTGGATTAAACAGAGCATGAAAATGACACCAGCCCCCACTTTTTTATCTGCTATGCTGCCTCTGCAGTGTTGGCAAAAAGTCTCAGCAGAGTCTTATACCTTCCCTCTCCCCACTTACTCAGTCCCTCCACAGCATGCCAGACTTGGCCTGTTGGCTCTCTGAACCTTTACAGACAGCATGAGGATTCCCAAAGCAGGAGAACATCAGCACCCTACGCTAAAAGCGATGCAAGTCCTTGTCCCCTGGAGCCCATTGTGAGGCATAGGGCAGGCACCACCCTTCTTTCCTGAGACGAGCCTGCAACACCACCATTCTCTACCCCTTCCTGTTCCACTTGGACCGTTCTCATCCCTGCTTTAAATTTTGTTTCTTTAAACAAACAAACTAACAAAAAGCAAAAAAAAAAAACAAACACTCTCAGCTTTTAAATACAGCTTTGGAATTTCAGGTGCATTTACTGGGGTCAGCTTAGCACAGCACACCTCAAGAAGTACTCCAACCCCAGGGACTCTGAACACTTAGGCACAGATACAACTCTTTGTAACCTTGTAGTTCTGGAAGGACATTTTTCCTGAGTATTAGCTGCAAATAAAGTATAAAATTTTAAACACAGATTTAATTTTCAGCAGCTTGATTGTTTTCTTCCATAAATTTGATGCTTCATTTCTAATCTTACCAACCTTGTAAAGCCACTCCTGCCATTTACCTCCACAACATACCCGGTATGGGCATGTGGCAGTTATGAGTAGAGCTCTAGAACACATTTTCAGCACTTAAAGTAATTTAGATGATTAGGAAACAAGATTGTGAAGTTCAGCCTGTGCCTTCATTTCTGGTTCAGTGTGAAATATTGCCTCTTACTATGGGCAAATAATACATTTTTGACTGCTATTTCTCACACTAGTGTTAATTTCGGCCACAAAGCATATTTGCTACCTAACATAAACTAGGAAGAAAGAAGAAAAAGGAAGAGAAAGCTGTTTCTTTATTCAAGCGAAGCTAAGGATTACGAAAATAAAAATATATTGTTCTAAAGATCCATGACATGTGATGTCTCTAAAGGGGATGATTCTCTACTTGACTTTCTGGCTATTTTTCTTCAAGGGAAATACAGCCACATTACAATTCTTATTGCAAAATTCTATACAGAAATTACAATAATGTACATGAAAGACAGTACTTACCATACTGGAAAAATGTTTACTCAAGGGCTTGCCAAGGCCCTGGGTTTGGGTTTTTATTCGTTAGTTCTGCCACTTTTTTGGCTAATATCCTAATGAAACAAGGTTGATAGAAATGTAGGACCTCTCCCTGCCTCAGTTTGCCTTCCCCAAGTTTTGTAGTAAATTTGTAACTTGTTGGTTCAACCAAGTTCAGACAAGGCAGGGATATCTCCGTTACTGCGTCCAAATATCAGAAGTCAGGAGCAGTTCTCATTTCTCAGATGTATACACGCCCTCCAATCCCAGCCACTCCCAGTTTATGCTAGCAAGGACAGAAGAAAGAAATGGTTCACATATTCTTTTTTTTCTGCCAAATCAGTGACCACACAGATTGATTTTATTACTGCTTTTTATTTAGTAATGGCAAATTTCATTCATTCCTGCTCTTCTTTTTTAATCATGTCTTTTACATTGCTGGCTAATAAGAAATATCATTTTTAAAAAAAACCTTAATACACTCCATCAGATCACTCCTAGGTTTATTAGTCCATGACATCACTTTGAGACAGCAGGTAACTCTCACGTCACGTAGTTTTTTCTAGAATCCAGTCTGAATACTCAGCAACTTTTGTGTAGACACCCGGCTGCCTGGGGCGGGCACACCCTTCACCCCAGCTGGTGATGCCCACCAGATACCACACCTCCTCGTGCATGCATGACAGTGGCCCTCCTGAATCTCCCTGTGTCACAGAGGAAAGACAGAGCATGCAGGGAATAGCTCTTGTCAGTATGTCTCTCTCAAAGAAAGCCTTGATTACAATCAGCATCATTCAGTGTTAAGACCAGTATAACTGCCTAGATTACCATTACTTTTGCTTAGGGCTAGTTAACAGTGTACTGAAGCAAGGTTCCTGTTTTTCAGTAAATTACTGAAGTATGTTTTCTGCTTTTCTAGCAAATTGACTTCTAAATATTATCCAGTCTTTGCAAAACATTTCGCCTTCCCATTAAGGTTCAAAACTATTGTGTTGAGGTTTGTTCATTTTTTGTTTGGTATGTCTGTTTTTTTTTAAAAATTATCTACATACACTTCTTTAAAACCCAATGAAAACTACATGTTTAAGTGAGAAAAATGGTAAATTGGGCAATGTTTTCTCTTATGACCTTGGTTTTGGTACACGAACCTCAGTCTACATAGCTTATCTTGTTTGAGTGACTTTGTCTCTCTGAGGACAAAACACCCCTCTGTTTTCTTTTTTTATTCCTAACTGATCTTTCTGAACATAAGGTTCTTTAGTGTAGCTGTTATGAGTTGTTGAGGCAGTACCATGTGTGCTATTTTTATAAAACAGCATCTCCATGTTCTGATACACTGTAGCAGATAAAGAAAGCTTAACTGGAACAGAGGAAAAAATAATTCCCAGCTCCAAGTATTTTTATTACTAATTACTTAATATCAATCACAGCAACAGCAACAGTTGAACATAAATATGTTAACTGTTAAATGCTTAAAGTAAACATACTGTATTTGGTATAGAAATTAATCTTAACTAATCAGACTCTTTTCTTCTTGCGTAAGTCAACTCAGAATATTTAAATCAATGTGAGTGCATAAGTTTACACTCGAGCAGAGAATTTGACTCACTGTATTCACGCTGTTGTGACATTTTCTGTTCTAATAATGAACAGATCAGTCTGCTCAAGTTGTCTTTATCTTTCCATCTCCTGTGCATTTTAATAGCATTGCTAGCACTGTCCCTTCTGGTTTGTTGATGGTGAAAACTTTAAAATAAGCTTTCATATACTGTAGTTCATGTCAAGAAATAAAAACATCACATAGGAAATCCACTTTTATTGGAGAAACACTTAGAGACATTATACTTGCTCTCTTTGGATTTCTGATACTCTGAAAGAATACTCTTTTGTTCCCTAAATGGATGAGATACACATACTCAGAGTTTCTTATCTATGGAATCTATCTGTAATGATTTCAACACCACATCAGAAATTTTTTGAACATATGTTAATTTTCAGTGCTTTTGACATGCAAAAGTGACAAGTTAATGAACAGATAAAGGCAAATAAAAATAATTGTAGTATTTCATATTTGAACACAGGGTTGGAAAATACGAGTACATACTGCTCATTTTCATTACCTTACAAGCATCTCTTCCACCTTCATCATAGCCAGCACAGATCACTTTATCACCTATTCTGCGTTTCCGGTATCTTGCCTGGCATTCCTCTTTTGACATCAGAGGAACAGTAGTCTTCTGAAGAATGTCTTCTACTCGACCTGTGTAATAGGCAGCATGAACAGAGAAACATTTACACCTAACAGAAAAATAAGTTAAAATTAAACTCTAGAAATCCCCATATCTTGGTATTAAAAAGATGGAGGCCACAGCTTCTATATGTTCATGACACCGTCTTTTCTTTTTTTTTGTGGTTGTCTATTAGTTTGAATGTTTTTATAATGACATTTTATGTCTCATGACTGGAAGAGCTTCAAAACTCCATTGTGATTTGCAATGAATCCTCATATAAGTACAGCTCTCAGGACATTGGCCCTTGTAACCAGTCCTCCTGCTGAAGGCATTTCTCTGTATTATTAACATAGATTTCTTAGTAATGCATAATGATAGGATTGGAACTCTCAACTGGCAACCCTGTACTGCTCCAAGCCCAAGTCGTTCTCAGGGGTTAAATAAGAGTATTGGAGAGCTGCCTCTTCTTAAAAATTAACAGAAGAAATTAGCCCATAAATATCTGCCTAAATTTATTAGATTTCACATTGAACTCTAGATAGGAAAGTGTATAAAGGAAAAGACCTTGTTTAAGTAAAGGGAGTTATGTGTATAAAAATACATATATATGTAAATACATGGAAATTACACATATTAATAAGTAAATGTAAACTCAGACTTAGATAATTAACAGCTACTTGGCCTACCTCCATATAAAATCAAAAAAGCTCGAATCTCATCTACTATCAAAACACAAAAGTCACCAGCACTGTTTATAATCTACCTTCAGAATCATAAAAGCAACATACTTCAATATCTACTTTCTGAAGTCCTATGAATATTATCACATTAAAAAAAAAGCATGGATTATGTGCAGACTGTAATTCAAAATCCCTCAGTTCAGTGATAGGTTTGTTGGCTTTTTTCTGCTGGAAACACAAAAAGCAGTGTGTATTCCAGATATACACTGGGGTTTACCAGTACATTAAGCCAGAATCTAAAGAGATGTATTTGAGGGCTGTGCAGGATCTATTTAAGATTGTATCCTTACAGATTTCAAATTACTGAAAAAAAAAAAGTATAAATCTTTGTCAGGATCTGTTCCAATTTTTATTGGAATGTGGAGATATTTAGTGATAATTTTTTACATGTTTCCTATATGTTTTATGATATCTTAATAGAATTAGATTCTAATTAATTTCATTAAACTGCTGGCCAGAGAGTACTAATAGTAGCCAAGAGCATAATAGAATTTTCTTTTTAAAAAGAAACACACAACAAAAAAAATATGGCCTGACTCTAATCAAATGCATGTCAATGTAAAGCAGGAAAATGACAAATGAAATCAAAAAAGTTATACAGCTACTACAGGAATAACTGACATCAGAATCACATGGTAAGATCATGACCTCAGACCGTCTTTTTGCAACTTCTTTGGTTTGGAAATTTTCTGTATTTGGTTTAACCTGCAAATGAACGTTCCTTAGTAAAAATAAGAAAGTAATAATAATACCTTTTCCCTGTACATGAGTAAGGAGCTGAAATCAAAAGGTCTTGTTGTACCTACTATCCTTAAATCTCCTCAGTCAAGATATTCTTGCCCTCTCTCTTCCTACACAGCCATGGCAGGCGAGATGCAGTAAGTCACTGGACTTAACTCACTTATGAACTCCCCAAAATGCTCAGCATATGTAAATAGAAAGATTACACCACAAATTTGTACTAAAGGATATATTAATAAGATCTGGAGCAGGTAATCTACAGCCTCACTATTTACAGTAATTCATCTCAATATAATGTATTACCTCATAACTAGAAGTCTATCTGAGAGCACACAAGGTGATGTGAAATTAGGTAACTTGCAGGATTTGACTACCTGCATCAGAAAAGCTTTACAGTGTAAAGAATCAATGTAGACTATCAACGTATAGGAACTGTTATATTCATGTCTGTTGACTCAGATGATTGATGTGAATTCATTTAACCAAATATGTGAGCAACTGCATGTACTTTGTGTAGCCTGTGATCACAATTCCTTTTTTCAAGGCTCAAAAGGGTTCTTCTGGTGGGATATGTGTTTTTGGTTTGGTTTTTTTTTGTGGGAGATGTTGTTTTTTTAACAATGTGAATTTTGCGAATACAAGAACTCACTCTTTAAGTATTTTTCAGTACCTTTTTCTTTTCTGTAACCCCATCCAGTTACCCAACAGTCAGTATAAAGTGTATTAGCATCTTCTTTTGCTGGCAGGCAAATAGGTAGTTGAAGATCTAAAATATGATTAAAAATATTAGTTTGACCAGCAGAGAGAACCGCAACAACAAGGTTTTGTGGCACCTACATAACCCTGATGACAGCCTCCATGTTATGCTTTGTCCCTTACGCTATATATTGTTCCAGTCACAGAAATGAATAACACCCATTATCTTTTCAAAGCCAACAGAATGAGATCCTCCTCAAACCCCAGTAACTGTACGTTAAAGGAAGTCAGCCCAGGTGTCATGCACTGCCATACCAATACCAGCCCCGTGTCATCCTGCACATTTTCAGAATTCCTCTGAAATACATACCAGTAAAATTCATAGGTTTATCAAGTTTCATTAATGCAATGTCATATCCAGTCCGGTCGTGTTTATACTGAGGATGAACAATAATCTCTTCCACTTTGAAGAAGGGTGTGTCCTCATTTATTTCTGACTGTTTTAAAATACCAGAATAAACACGCCAAATGTTGGGATTCACAGGACTGAGGGAAAAAGACAAATAATCTGTGGCAAAAGTTTTGCACTAATTTAGAATTCATGCACAGATACCAGTATTTTCCATTACTCGTTAGTGTACAATGAATAGGACTGGGTCATTCTTACTATTTTTTATTTTCACACTCTCAAAACTTAAAACAATACTGTGCTACAAGGGACAAAGTATGGAGTTACATTATGAATATGAATTGTCTACCCTAGAAGTCCACCTTTTGTCTACATTAAATCAGCTTATTTTAGTCTAGATCTCATTTTTATTTTTCTGAAAGTTGGATCTCAACTTATCTCACACACTAGATGAAGCTTTTTATGTTTAGGCCTCACCTCATGATACAGTGTGCAGCCGTAAGAATCCACTGGTTGCTGATGATAGAGCCTCCACAGAGGTGTCTGTGACGAGACCGCTTCATGTGCAAGCTGACTTGCCATGGCCATT
Organism: Phaenicophaeus curvirostris; assembly: GCF_032191515.1. Lineage (NCBI taxonomy): Eukaryota > Metazoa > Chordata > Aves > Cuculiformes > Cuculidae > Phaenicophaeus > Phaenicophaeus curvirostris. Next base: position 45,040,584 of record NC_091395.1, on the reverse strand, counting down.
CACCAGGGGAAGAGTCCATCCCTCCAACGACTCTAATAGTTGTTGCAGAATGCTGCATACACACTACAGAAATTATTCAAAACTGTGCTTAAAGATAATTTGCACTAAACAATGAAAAATGAAGACGAGACTAGCGCAGACCCCTGAATAGGGACTGATCTATTGCAAACAAGGTGATACATGGTACATTCACAGAATCACAGAATCACAGAGTAACCAGGTTTGAAGAGACCCACCGGATCATCGAGTCCAACCGTTCCTATCAAACACTAAACCATGTCCCTCAGCACCTCGTCCACCCGTGCCTTAAACACCTCCAGGGAAGGTGACTCAACCACCTCCCTGGGCAGCCTCTGCCAGTGCCCAATGACCCTTTCTGTGAAAAATTTTTTCCTAACATCCAGCCTAAATCTCCCCTGGCAGAGCTTGAGGCCATTCCCTCTTGTCCTGTCCCCTGTCACTTGGAAGAAGAGGCCAGCTCCCTCCTCCCTACAACCTCCTTTCAGGTAGTTGTAGACAGCAATGAGGTCTCCCCTCAGCCTCCTCTTCTCCAGGCTAAACAACCCCAGCTCTCTCAGCCGTTCCTCATAAGGCCTGTTCTCCAGCCCCTTCACCAGCTTTGTTGCTCTTCTCTGGACTCGCTCCAGAGCCTCAACATCCTTCTTGTGGTGAGGGGCCCAGAACTCAACACAGTATTCGAGGAGCGGTCTCACCAGTGCCGAGTACAGAGGGAGGATAACCTCCCTGGACCTTTCATATCCCTTTGATATGTATTATCATAAAGTCTATTAAAATCAAGCTCATAGTGCTACCACTGGTGTTTACAATTTGTGGACCTGGCCAACTTCACTTTTCCAAAACTCTTTAACTTCACAGGGAATCTTGTTGGGACAATGCAACCAAAACAAAACAAAACAAAACAAAACAAAGGTTTTGGCTTCCTGTACTGAAATCAGTTGAGCACTGCCTCTTTTTCATGAAATAGGTTTTACTTACCAGTACTGGCTTTTTTTTTACATAATCTTAGTGAGTATCCAGAGATTTGTCCTGGTCCATGTACGATTTTCACTGGAGATCCAGTCGAGGACATTCTTAGGTGGCACTCACACTTGCTGCCAGTGAATTAATGCAAATATTCAGTTTGTATTTTCATGCAGAACACATATGTTAGCCTCACCCCAAGTCTGAAAAATGATTATTTCAGCAGTCATTAAATATTTTAAAAAAATATATCTCACCCTTCCTCATTGCATGAATCCTGGAGGGGAAAGTAGGTAAAAAATTGGCAGCGGATCACATCTGTGCAAACCTGCTGACAGGCTCTGTGTCCTTTAGTGTAAGTGACATTGAGTTCATCTCCCAAAAAATTCATATTCGTGTAAGTGCGAGAATTGCAGACTGTAAGAATGAGTGCATTTCAAGCATCAGAAAGCCTATTAATCTATTTAATTCAAACTAAGAATTTTTTATTGTAAATTACTATTTACCAGGAAAGGATCTTCTGCAATTTAGCAGACCAAAACCTGACACAGCGTTCTCTTGTGATATAAGTGCCTCTGGTATCCCATTTGTTGATGTCTTCAGAAGGCAAAGATTTCTAAAATGAAAATTTTTTACAGTAACTAAATCTGTTCTCACATTCTAAATTTTTTTTTTTAGGTGCTAATAAGGAAATGCTCTTAAATGGGGGTGGGGGGTAGAGCTAAAGGGTTAGTCTCAGAGGATTTTGTGTTGGACTTCATACATGGAAGGGGTGACTTTAGATGATACATGCAATCTCAGTTTTGCTTCTTCACGAAATTCCTTTGAAATGTTATTCTTCCATTTTGGGAGGAATACAGATTTTTAACTATTCTCACTACTACATATGAAAGAAGGAATCTCAGTAGGAATATTTTTAAACCTGTCAACTTTATTGAAACATTTTTAAAGTAAATAACTTAATAGTGCTAGCAAATTAGATGCCTCTTTTGACAATTTCATACAATTCACCTTTAAGTCATCAAAGCAACCTACAAGATGACTCTCTCTTTGACACGTCTAAGTCTTTTCAGATTACTAATAGACAAGCAGATGCAACAAAACCCCCCCGTACACACAGGAGAACAGATTAAATGCCCCCAGGAAATTATAAACTTAAGAACACAAAACATTAGAAGCTCTGCATTATTGAAAATAACATGCTAGCAAAAATTTCCAGAAGTATAATAAAATAATGGTTAAAACAAAAAAAAGACTGACTGGTTTGTCATTTGTTTGGTTTTATTTTAAATAAACACATTTACTTAAGGAATTAAACTTGTTTGTCATATTCACCTTTGGGATGCTATTCGCCATTCCCTGGTAAAGAATGTAAAGAACAAGCACTTTGGAAAATATGTACAAATAGTTTGGCAGACAGAGGTATCAGGAGTGAAAAAACTTGTAATGTTCATTCCTGAAAATTCCTGATCTTCAAAAATGTCTGTTTGACAATCTATACAAAACAAGAACAAAATATCAAAATTCCAATTATTTTATGATGTTATCAGAATATTAAGGTTTACAGATTATTCATTTCTATCCTTATTCAGACTCTCCTTCCTCTGTGACTTATAAACTGGAAAGATAATACCACATTTTAAACAAAAATTACTTCTCAAGTTCATCTTTGAATGCATAAACTCGTGAAGAGGGCCACTGAACAGAGATAAAAGAAACGACATGTTAGAACATAGATTTGCTAATTTAATAGGGATGGTGTTTTGACAAGATTTTCGAAAAACATAAGCATGAAAGGACAACGATAACAGACAATGATTACAGAATAAGAACTGGAAAAAATATCAGGGGACTAGAAAATAAAAGTCAACTAACTCTTACTATTAGTGGGTAAGGCCCATATTAAGGAGTTCAGGAGAATGGATAGTTTCTAAAGAAAATTAGATTTAAAGTACGAATGTGGATTTTAGAGGCTTGGGGAAGCCAACCCATGATCTCAATGATCATGTTCTGTGATTGTTCAGTATTCAATGACCTCAAAGAAGGTAATTTGTAAACAGCAGAAATGCAAACAAATTGCTATAGATGTACAGTAGCATGTGTTCATAAGGACAAAGTCAGAAAGACAAAGGCACAAAATGAAAGGCCGGAAAGGAAGGGACAAACTCTTGAAAGAAAAATACTCAGTGTCATTCAATTAGCATCAAGAAAGAAGCTCAGGTTCTGCTTAAGGAAGAAGGAAAACTAATGGCAGAAGAAATAAGAAAAGCTAAAGAACTACTATTTTTTTTCTCTCTCTTCTTCATGAAAATAACCCTGCAGTTAAGTGGTCAACAACATTAATATTATTGAGCAGAAGGAAGAAGAAAGTTCAGAACAGGAAGCAGAGAAATCCTATAATGTTGGTGATTTTTGATTGCAAGAACAAGCACAGACACAGCTTTCATCACAAATCACCCACAAAACACAGTTGTATTAGAAAGCTGCAGGTCTTCATTAAAAATTTCCAAGTGCCTGCACAGTATACAAATAAAATAATTTAGATCTTCAAAGTAGGCAACTGTTTTTTGTAAGACAAATGATAAAAATGGAAAAACTAAAAAGAGCCGAACCTCCTCTGTGCCTGAGAGTATTAACAATATTTGCAAGAATAAGTTTCTATTAGAATTATTTTACGCAGTGAAGCACTTATACATGTCAGACATAGACTGCACCTTGTCATCCATAGCCCTTAAGATTGAACTGAACAGAGATTTTTAAATAGTTACCTATTTCAGAAAGCTGGCAAGGCTTTAAAGAGAATCCAGACACAACCTCATCAAGCACCTTTATGCTGGTTGGAGTTCCTAAACTGGTGTGTTTCAAGAAGCATTTTTTACTGAGTAACAGAGAATAGAGAAAGTGGTAAAATAACAGGCCATCTTCCTTGGTCTAGACCAACTTCCTGACCCCAAAATTCCTACCGTAGTGCATGTTCTGGCCATAGGCCAGAGTAATCTCCAGTCTCTAGAGCAGTCTTTAAATGAGGAACAGAGCTAGTCAAACAATGTTTAACTTACAAAATTGAAGAGATTAACAGCTCAAAAGCAGGTCTGATAAAAATTAAAAGATTTCTCTGTCTGCTCTGATGATGCATTTTCAGAGCAAGTTTTAACAAAGCAATAAAGCTGTGCATCCACCAGTATAATTTGCACTTCAGTGTCTCCAGAGTATTTTTATTTTATTCATTATTATAATAATCAAGTTTGTCTTTCTCACCAATGGACAAATGAAAGCTAATTTACTACAGACATTTTGATATCTGTAAGTTAGAATAAATATTGAAAGGATGACAAATCAAGGAAAAAATATTTCCTTGAATAAATTTTTGCACTTTAGATTGTTCTGAGATTTATTCACTAAAGCACAGCAATGTCCAAGGAAAGGGATCAAACCTGTATTTACCGAAAGCTTGCATTGTGAAATGTTTCTGAAGCATATGTGAAAAAATGACATCGATTGTCATTGGTACATCTTTTTTGACACTGCTGGTAGCTGTCAGCCATAGTAACATCATAAATTTTCCCTTCCATATCCAGTCCTATGTGGACATCTAGGCTGCAAGCTGTGAAAAAAAAAAGAGACCAACCTCTGAAAACATGTTTCTATTCTTTTCACCACCCCACACCCTCAAACTGCCCAAAAGATAGCAGTTTGTATGACACAGCCCTTGTAATCCAGATCCCACATTCTATACTCACTTCAGTTACATTATGCTTCACATCATACATTCCTATCATCAGAATCAGAAGTATACAGTAGTACCACATGGCAGGGGAAAAAAGACAGCAGGCTTTGACAGTGCCTCTGCCTGCATGGGAGGGACATTCTAACCACTATGGCTGAGACCATGGTGACAATAATCAAAGCAAGAACTCCTAAACATGCTTTTCTATTTCCAGATTTATAGAGCAGCGTAAAAGGTAAATTCTGTCCTCATAAGAAACAGACATCTCCCATTTGAGTCAGAAGATTTAATTTATGCCTCACAGAGGGGAAATTGTGGCTGTGGGGTTTGAAATAACTTTCTCCCATGAAGGATGCGGGTTTCACCTTATAGTCAGTGGAGTCTCTTCACAGAAGAAGAGTCAGTCAGACACTTGGCGGGTTTTTAAACATATATAAGTAGATTTTCATTTTAATGACAACTAAGAGCAACTCTGATGATATTAGTTAATTTATATAAAGAATAACATCCCACTGAAAATTATTTTGCTGGGCCAAAGCTACTCAGAAATATAAATGCAACAGGAAGTTGGCAGGGGAGTTCTTTTGAAATTCCTGAGTGCTCTGAAAGGCAAGTGGCAAGAAAAAGCAAGCACAATGGATTTGTCAATAGCTGTAACAGAGAACTTGCATAAAGACCCATGTAGCCATGTTATGTTGAGGTGCTATACCAATAAAAATAAAGAACTAGCCTGACATCTATAAAACAGTATTTGGCCTCAAAGTTAAGAAATTAACAAATATGCTTTTCCTTAATCTGTTCTCCTGCAATACCATGCTAATGCTTAAAGCTGACCTCCCTTTAGTACCATCAATATGATGGTACAAGTTTAAAACATATTTAAAACAACATATTTTGTAGGCTTTAAATATCCCTGCTGATAACTCACAGATTAAGCATGATGACAATAAGACTACGCATAGCACACATGCACTAAAAGATGCTAATTAATTATTGCACAGAATCATGAAAGCAGCAGGATCACTTTGTGAATATTCATTTCTGCTTTGCTGGACATCTACTCTACAAAGTTATAAAGCACAGTCATACACAGTGTACGAGCAGCTTGCTGGAGTGGAATTGTAGTAGTAAATAAATCTTTAGAACTGGAACTACCAGTTAAAGCATGTGCTCCCATCTGCTTCTAGCAAATTAATTAGTAACTATGTGAGCATAATCTCCCTGATAACTCATCTGGGGAGCCTTGCTGGTGGATAGCTGGGGCTGAAGGGTGAAACCAGTGGCAGATTTTGTATCTGTGCTTGAAAGAGATCTGGCAAAGAGCATACAAATCTCTGCTTGACTGCTTCCCTGATTCTATTCCTGTTTTCAAAATGCATCTGCTACATGATATAAAGCACAAAATGCATATGTGTGAATAACCATATCTTACCACTAATTTGGATATTACACTGTTTTAAGGAATGCCCAGAGATAGCTCCATCCATGTCCACTTTCGGCAGCATTTCTGTACCGCTGTCTTTTAAGTAGCAGGAAAACCTGTGTTTTAAAATGCAGCAATTCACTGCTTTTGAAGTACAACAGAGACTTTTGCAATTGTTTCTCATGTGAAACATGGACTGTCCAAAATACTTCAACATTAAAATTTAGACAGCAAGTGCAATTTGGAGAAAGACTAGGTAGAGCCACATCTGCGTTGTTGGCAATGGTACGTTCAGTGGGTGATGACATTACTTGATGTATGTGGGAGCTCTGAGAGGTCTCACTAAAACAAGAAGCACAGCCCAAGATCTGGGGGATAGAAATGCACTGGGCATAGAAAGGGAGGACAGGCTTATCTTCTCAGGCTACCTAAGTTTTCAATTATGAGAAAAATATGCAAAAGAGAGAGGGTGGAGGACAGTAGAGGGAACCATAAACAGAGATGTTAAATTGCTCACACTGTCCTTCAGCAATAAATACATGACACAGAGGAGGGACTGCACAGTCTGTTCTGTTTCCTTGAAAGGGTTAGTATGCAAGTATGAAAGATCAGTTAATGCCAAATTTAGTCTTTCAAATTTAAGCAACTATTCTTTTGGATCACCAGTTTTAAAGAAATATGACTTTTTTTCCATGGTAACCCTGTAGCTTTCCCTGTGTGCCTGTGTTCTGTCAAAATGTTACCAAGTTCCTAAAATTACCACAAGTGACCAGCAAAAGACACACAAACACAAACATTTTACCTTTTTGCAGGATCTTTAGTCCATGCTGCTGGCAAATAGGTGAAGAGTAGACAGGTAGGATGGTAAGTACACACAACTTGACAGTAATTGGCACTTGGTGTGAAAACTGTAATGAGGTCTCCTCCTTGGAAGTATGTATTTTCATAGATCTGAGTCACACATTCTGATACAGAATAACAAAACGTGTAAATTATTAAATTAAAGATGGGAGCATGCACAGTTCACTAGGAGAGGGTGAAACCATTGCTTTTCTTCATCACTGATCTTGCTTGTAAGACATTCCTTTGGCAGGAGAAGAGGGTAAGGGGTTGAGTAGCACAGTTCCTCCAAGAGTCTCATCTTTACTCTCCAGCAGAAATAAGAAACTCTGGGATACCTCCCTCCATTCCCTGCCTGACGCCCAATGCCTTGGAGCCCGCAGCCCCAATTCAAGAACCTTCCCAAAGGAACTTCTGCTCTTACACCAATTCAAGAGCTTTCCACACAGAGAAACAGTGCAGGCACCACAAGACCACTCCTCACGTGCTAATCAGACAGGGACCTGCTCTAAAAATAGATCCTGACAAGAACATATGCACGTGCCCATCACAATATGGACCACTTTTTCCTTTGTGTGACTATTTTTGCTTTGTCCTGCTACTTTTCTCCTCTTTTTCTCTCTGCCTTATTAGTTTTTTTCTTCTCTCCCTTTATTTTACTGCACCTTTTTTCCCCTTTTCCCTGGCACTTTCAGGTACATTGGATCGAATCTGAGCTTTGTTGTGATTTGTTTGGCAACTTTGACTTGTGTTCAAAGTACAGGTTGTGATCTGTGCGGATTGAGATCTGCTTTGCAACTTTGAGAAATGACACTCAGAGTGTACCTGAGTTCTTGTTGTGGTAAACTGCAGATTGAGATCTGTTTTGCGACTTGGGCTGTGTCCAAAATAAGTGTTGGATTTGGATTTGAATTTGTCCTGGGGGAGATTTGTCAGTCTCTCCAGATTCACCATGCAAATATCCAGAAGAAACCTACCCCTCGCTTTTTGTGGCTGAGCAGGTTGGTAGGGGATGGGCTGTAACACCTGCACGTGGGGAAAACATATAATTTACCCAAAAAAAAAAGAGGACAAAGTAAGGAATTCTTAGACATATGTGCAAGATCCAAATAAACGTCCAAATTTTCTGGTATATATAATTTCAAGATCTTTCTTTAAAAACTGGTATTTATTATTCTCATTAGAGTTTGTTTACCCAATTTTTTCATAAAGAGAAAATAATTTTCTATTACTTAAAACACTAAGCAGATTCTAAAGTCAAAAGGAAATAATATTGCAATCATTTGCTGTATCAGACATTTTGTATATTATTTACCTTCTTTTAGTTTAAATTAACATCCAAAAAAATTGATTTATGCTGTAAAACTACGTACTGTGTAAAACTGCACCACTTCTGTACATCTTAATTTTATAAAAATGTTTCCTAGATAATTTTCTAGAACATTTAGTACAGAAATGTTTCAAGATTTTAGTTTTGCTGATATTTCAGAAATCCATGAAAAACACTTCCTTAAATAGTACTACATTTATCAAACAGATATCGCTAAAAAGCTGAGTTACCTAATTGTTACAGGTAATTCATTACTGAGTGTAATCCTGTGTTGGCTCTTAGTTATAATTTATCAGCATAGAGCAAGGAAACGCAATGCAATTTTTGTAGTTTGACTTTTGCTAACTGAGCAAGATAAATCATTAACACAGGCTGACATTTAAAAACATACACAATCACTAATTTCTAGCACACCAAGAGAATTGTAAAAAAAATAATTTATGATAAAACAATTGGTTCTGAAGTTATTCATACTTACTGCAATAGCATTTCAAGCATGATCATACATGGTTGTTACACAGATGATTTTCAGATCAGTAATTTCATGTAGAGGCAGCATGTGAACGAGACTCAAGGTTGGTAGGGTTTGTTTATTTAGAAAACTAAAACAGGAAGTTGGCTCTGAAGCTCAGGTGCCTTCCCATAGTGAGAAGGCTGGGCTGAGGGGCTCCAGCAAGGTGGCCATCAGTCCTGCCTCCTACCCCAAGAGCAGAATCTGGGAAAGGGCTGAGGCTCTTCTGCAGCCAGGAAGAAGCAGTCAGTTTATACCAGCACTCCCAGACTGAGCCTCCAGCAGCCAGCACACGTTACTGCAAACTTCAGAGAGCTCTAATTTGTGCTGAGGGGAATAAGGCTAGAGCAATTTCAGCTGAGAAGCACAGGGCACTGCTTTGCCTCCTTAGTCCCTCACCAGCCTCAAAGGGCTCCCTTCCTAAGCTGTTGCTAAAGCTGTTAACATTGCTATTGGGTGTGGGGCACTGAACATCACACTCAGTCCAACAGAGAAAACTGCCCGTAGCACGGTCCCGTGAGTGCTGGGTGAGGTGACAGAATGGCAGTGGCTGCAGGACAATGTCAGTAAAACCCAACAGAAACTTCCATGTCCGGCAAAAGGGATATGTGAGTTACCCAGACTCAACAAAGCACAGCCCAGCAAAATCAAGACAGGTCTCTTAGGATCAGACTACAGATGCTAATCCTCTCCCCTTCTAGAAAAGTGTGCCTGTCTTAGGAATTTATATTCACTTACCACTGTAAACGGAAGCAAGTGAGAAAATTAAATAAAAAGTCTGATAAATCCAAATCATCCTAAAAAAAGAACACAAAATCATTGTTTAGGTTATGTTTAATAAAGAATGTATAATTAGTTTTATAAAGTACCAAAAGGTATATCACTGATTTGCACTTGTACTGTTGCACCATTAATTCAAAATAACATTGAGAATTACAAATTACAGCTGTGATACACAGTTGTGGCATATATAAAGCAGCATAAAAGAGCAACACATGTTTGTCTTTATAGTTGCAAGAAGGAATAAAATTTATAAGGACTTAGGAGAATTTGTGCTTCATTTAGAATTTATTCTTGCTTAAACTGGGAGCAATATTCCATCAAAATGTCATTGTTAAACCTGACTGTATCCTGTTAATTAAGTGGATACTATTATCAACTTTGCAAACAAATGACTCGCGCTTACTGCTGCTGGTACACATTATACGAATTTCAAACCTTTCCGTTTTTTCACGTGCTACAACTTAAACTGTGAAAGAATCAAACAAATTAACCACACAACACAATCCACAAATAGATCAACATACACTGTCTTGTTGCTATGAAAACCTTTCATGAATATCAGTTGTGATGATTACATACCTGAACACAGAGTAGGAGAGTAGGTCTGGATGAATGGATAAGGCTTATGCTCTACCAAAAAAAAAAAAAAAGTCAACAGTTTGTGTTAAATATTACTGTGCCTGCAATGCTAGCTTATCTTTAGTATTTACTTTGAATGCGTGCTCTTTCAGTCAATATTGTTCCTGACCTTGAGCAGCATTTTCAGAACATGTGTCATCCAGGCTGCACTGAAATTGATGTCCAGGTTTTACAACAGCTGAGCATTTGACTCTTTAGGACATTTATTATAGAAGGCAAATCCCTGGTTCAGAACAGTCAAGAGTATCTGCTACCAGTACAAGAACCTACATAAAAAGGGAATGAGATTCATCTCAAGAGTAAATCCTGAGCTGGGGCAGAGCATGGAATCCACAAGAAATCAGTAAGACTACTGACTCCAACCCAAGTAAATGACAGCATTATGAAAATACTGTAACTGAGGACAGAATAATCACATACATTTTCTTACTATTACAATATTTTCTTGAGGCATTCTCCTGACAAATAGAGACAGCTATATTCTTCAACTATGCATTCTGTGCTTTTTTTTTATGTAATATCTGTTCAAGTTGTTATTCCTCCATTTCAACACTGCAGAAATTATCCCACCTAGATATTCTGAATAGTGTTACTGTAGCCCTTTCTATGCTTCTATATTGTTGTTAGATGCAACTAAGAGCATCTTCAGTTTGCCGGAAGACAGATTTAAAAAGAAAAAAAAAAGTGTTTGCAGATAAATGAAATGTAAATGCAACAACAAGAAGTCAAACTTAATTTATAGCAGATCTACATCACTTTTTTTATATCCACAAATCTTTTTAACAAGCCAAGTTAAATAAATAAATTTCATACAAAAAACAATTCTTTCAAGTTTTAAAAAAAAGTTGTTTGATTTCTTAGTGAAATTGCTAAAGAAACAACTCGCTCACCTCCTCATTCTTTTTCCTTTTTTCTTTTAGACTGAATATGCTGGAAAGGCAGATACATACTCCTCAAAAAATATCTCGATCAACACCTTTCCCCCAGCTATGACCCTTCTGAGGTTCCTAGTGATTGAAATGACTTCTCAATAACTTATGGGCCAGCAAGGTCTCTAAATACTCATTGCAGAGGAAGAACTGTCTCAAAGCCTTGTTATTCTTCTGTGTATCAAGTTGCTTAGCCCTGACATGCTTGCAGGAGAGGACTGCAAAGCTTTCAGTACAGCCACTTTCATTTTCACATGATCCCTTCAGTTTTAAGTGTGTAACAGTGACAAGGAAGAGTGCTAGTGGGTTTTACTGCAAAATGCATTCATAGTTTATTCCTGTAACATTAAGGATTTTGAGACTAAGATGCCTGTACAGCTCTGACTTTCAGTTCAGACAAGGAGACCTTCCATCGGTCACAGGGTGTAAAGGTATCAGAACAGTACAGCTCTGGGAAAGCATACCGCACAGTTTCTAGCCAGCACTACTGAAACTTTTCTGTGTAACCACACATATCGCACTTGGTGCCTTTTTTCTGGTTTATAAAATCATAATTTTTTACACCACTGGAGAAATGATCAACTTTAAATTATAGAACATCCATAATCCTGAAACTAATCACAAAACTTACTGCGTATCTGCATATTTATAAACAAGCTGAACTTGTAAGCTTTTGTGCTGCTCAACCTGCACTAGTATTTAATTAAAATAATTCTCTTTTTTTGGTTGGTTGTTTTTTTTTTTTTTGGCATGCATTTTGCTTGGTGGCACAAAGGGATTAGGACTTCTCTCCAAGGACTTTTAACTTCTTCACTTTTCATTTCTCATCAGGGCTTTCCAGCTCAGATATTAGGTGATGTTCCAGTTCATCACTCTCTCGTTAAAAATCAAAACAAGCCCTCAGAAAACTTCAACCCCAACACTTTTGGAAAAATAAGGTATACAGTTCAAATCAGCTTAAATAACAGGTCAGATTCATTATAAATTTCATAACGATCATGTGTCGCATCATACAGTATACAGTCATACCCATTCACCAGAAGCTTCTCTAGGACTTAATTTCTACAATCAACTATCTATTTTAGAAATTTTTCTCAAGAAAAGGAATCGTTTGGTAATGGCTTTTTGTTTCACAAGCAAACCAGTGAGGAGAAAAGAAAAAAAAAAGACTTTCTTAAAGCAGCAGTTCTCAAACTTAGGTATCTCACTCCTTCCAAAAGCATACATTTTTATCTATATGAGCATCGATTTGATTTGATGAGGAAGCTGAGCAATAAGGCAGAAATGCTTTCAAAGAGAATCATAATAAGCATGCTCACTTTGGAAAATATATGCATTTTCTTTCAGTGGGCCTGCTACTGCTCTCCTGTTCACACTGCTGCACTGTTGCACAGATCTACAGAGTTGTACTTCCGTATAGGGAAAAGAATGTTACAAACTCTATGTTCCTGAATTAATTATTGTTTATTATATTAGAGGACAAACATAAATATGCTGAGACAAATATTCAGCTGGTGTCAATTTGTGGAGATTGACTGAAATCCAAAGAGATTACATGATTTATACTAGTAGAGGAGTTAGAAATTCAAAATATATAGAATAGTAAAACCATCTAATACTACTTAGGTTCATAAAGGCTCTGCATAAAGTTACTGTTGTTTGAATTCCCTCATTGTATTCATTTAGCTACCAATAATATTCTGGGAACTAACTTGGGATATTGTAATTAAGAGTTCATAATTCAGAGGGTAGGGCTAAAAGAAGAGTTCATCAAAACATTTTGATAAAATTTAGACATTTTTTGATGATACAAAATTTAGATGAACCATCTAAAACAAAATGAAGCTGACTTCGTATTTAAAAAAAAAAATCCAAACCTGCTTCAGCTTAAGCTGTCAGCAAGTTTTTTAAAAAGAAATCTCCCCAACAGTGCCAACTAGCTTGATACTGCTTTCTGCTGATGTACGTTGTGATTTATGCAAAATCTGCAAAGGTAGAAGGAGTTACTAAGCTGTTTCATTTCAGGAAATGAATGACTGGACGCTATTATAGTCTTATTTAGGTCCAATTCTGCCTGCCAAAAAAAACCCCCATATTTCTTATGGCAATCCTTTTCAAAAAGCAGCTTCAAAATGATAGAGGATCCGCTCTCTGTGGTGAGACACTCCCCAGTTATGCATGGAACAAGGGGAAAAAGCGTCTGCAAAGGAATGGAGGAAGGTGCCAATAAGACAAGAACAAGTTCTCATTTCAATATGGCTTTGTGGACAGTGTAAAATATTCTGTTTCTCTTTAATTCCGCGTAGCTATTATTATGTATATGAGACAGGACTGAGTAAAATACCAAATGCTACTAAAATAAGTTCTAAAAATTAAATCTTAATCTTTCCTTCTTAAAATGAATTATCTAGAGCCTTTTCATTTGAGTCCAGATGACACTACCTGAGTGAAGAACCCACTCTCTTATTAGGCCAAAGTAATCTTGTGTTTGATTTGATTTCACCTAAAATGGCTGCACAAAGACAGGCTAGAATTACTTATCAATTTGTTGAAAGTGCTGGATTGCACATTGTATTGAAATAAAAGCAGTATAGTAGTTCCATTTCCAGCAATTACATGTCAACAATAGTCTCCCAAGAAATATAGCCCAGAAATAACTGCACATGAGATGTCATATAAGAAATCAAAGAAAAGCAAACAAAGAGCAAAATAGAAGACAGTTGCAAACACCACATCATTACTGAGCTTGTTTTGATGTTTTTTTCTTTGATTTGTTTCTTATAACTAGTATCATAGAATGGTTTGGGTGGAAAGGGATCTTAAAGATCACCTAGTTTCAACACCTTCCACTAGATCAGGGTGCCCAAAGCCCCATCCAACCTGACCTTGAACACCTAGAAAATAGATTTTATTTTTTCTTATAAATGGAGAATCATATATTTGCCCAAGGCCTTGCTGCTTTCAGCTAGAACACCTGGTGCTGTTTTTTATTAGACATTAGAGAAAACAGAACATTTCAGCCTACTAAAGAGTCCCGGTTACTTTGTCATTGGCCAAGACTCACAGGGCCTGGTCATCATCAACCAGTAACACATGGGAAGTTACATGTGTACCTGAGATGCTAGCCTGTAGTCAGGTCTGCAGCTTCAGGTATACAGTTGTTTGCAAACTGACTGGCTCTTTTCTCTCAAAATGACTTACCTTTTCAATGGACTCTTCACCTCCACACATGCTACACTTCAGGCATGGATCAGAAAAGCCCATTTGTCAAGGAAAAGATGGAGTTATATTTAGCAGAGAACTCCCATTGTCAGAAGAATCTAAGATTTTATTTAGCCAGTTCCTTAGTTTTAGAAAGTGAGATAATTTAGGTGCTAATCCATGCAAACTGTGAAGATCACCTTCCAAAAAAAAAAAAAAACCTGTCTATGAACTGAGGTAGTTCTATACCAGGAGGTTTGCCAAGGGCTGGTGCCAATACTCCTTTTAGGAAAGATGGTAGGGTAGGATTCTTGAAAGGCTCTTTGTGCCTGGTACCTGCTGGAAGGAGTATCAGTGAGATGTCATATTAAATCATGCATGACAAGAACCTGTATGCAGCAGTATACTAACATCTACTCAGAGGTGTTTGCCTTTCACGACACAAGGTTTTAATACACGAAGGAAGGCAGATATCTAGTTAGCCACCACTAGTCCGTCTCCTAAACATGTTCCAGATATGAGGCTTTTTGAGCCCAGAGTATTTTGTGCCAAGGCGACTGGAAACCTCTAGTGGTTCTGGCGCAGTCCTGGAGGCACTTTCAAGCAGCACTGCACAAAAGGTCACATAGAAAGCTTGTTGTCAGTTTTCTTCATAACAGCTATAAACCATCATCCAGAAAAACACACTTGCTTCATCTCAGTAGAAACTTTTGCCCTTTCTGTCACCATACAAATGTGCGCTTTACATGAAACATGGCATATATATATGAGATCAGCTTCTTAGAGCAAGGCAGTCATATTTCAGAAACTGCACCAGCACCACTCCACCACTAGCATCACTGAGATTACCCTTTATGAATCATTACTTCAAAGTAACATTTGGGTTTAGAGTTCAGCCTCTGCCTTCAGATCTAAGCATTAGCAGATACCTAGCCATCAGAACAAAATCAAGAACACCTGCTATGTACGTGCAGTTTTTATTAAACTATATTTTATAGTTCCATTACTTTTACAGGAAACCTGGCAAGGCTGCATTCCTAATCATACAGGGTCACATATTTTTTATTTTATTTTTTTTTTAAAAAAGGTTTATTCCTGACCCTAACCGACAACAACACACCACATGACTCAGGTTAATAAAAGCATACACTCCACACAATTCAAGGCATCTAACATCTACCTTGCACGCAGGAAGTTTCTGTGAGTTCAGTATTGATTTCCTCAATATTTATTTCTTTAACAGCCTCAGGTTGCTTCAGAACCGCTTTTCACAACAGAAGAGAGGTCACCACCATGATCTTTTCAGAATAGCTCTGAATATAAAGACTACAGGATTGCACTTGTGCTAATTTTGGTAAAGACAGCATATGCATCATTAAGTAGAGATTTTCCACTTTGGTAGTCTCCTGCCAGAATTTGAGCCAATGCACTTTTAATAATGAGTTTCTCATTAGAGTTTTATAAAGTTTTTGCCTCAATTACTTTTCTTGTTATCATCAGAGATTATAAAGAAATTACAATTTACTTGACTTCCCATTATATGAGAAGAATATGGAATAAAACCAAATCACAATCAAAAATACTGTTGCAGACAAATGTCACAAAAATGTTATCTCCTTAGAGAGAATTGTTATAGTTTAGTCATTTTGAAAAACTATTTCCATAAAATAGATCTCATAGAAGAAAAGGAACTAATGTTAGTTTTGATTTGTCTTGAAAGTCCTCAAATTAGGGACATGATTTAACAAAGCATATAAGGTACCTCTCCAGTTTTCAGCTTCACACTAAATGTCCTGAGAAAACATTCTGGATGTAAATCCTGTATAACTGCAAAGCTTGCACTACCAAGTACCCAAAAGTGTTATGTAATTCCTTAATTTAGGTTCCCTTTGGAAAATACAAGTCATTTGTTTTGTGTGGATGAAGGTAGTCTCTGAAAGTTATCTCATTATAAAGAAAACTATTTTTACAATCAACTTTGCAAACTTATTTTCTTGTTATTATCTAACAATGAAACCTATCTTTGAAAACAAAGGCTGAAGTACAAAACAATCAGAAACTTTCACAGGCATTTTGTTCTATTGCTGCAATTCCTCTTTAACATCAATTAGCAAGAAATTGTCTATGTTGCCTTCAGGACCCTAGAAGGCAAGAGCAGATTGGTTCATTGTTTCAGCTTTGACTAACACCATAAAATCTGATGGACTAATCACCTCAGAGGAACTGACAGTAAGAAGTAATTGCACATCAGTAATTTATCTGCACCCAGACGGGTAAGTTTTACAGATATAATTTAATTCCGTATGAAAGCATATTAGAAGCTCATTCTCAACATTTGTAATAATACAGGGGTTTTGTCATTATGAGATCCTGTGTGTAATTTTCACACTATCTAGTTCATGGTATGATTATACAGATAAATGCTTATGGTACATTTTGCTAAAAAACAATTCAGAGCACTCGTTACTTAAGAAGTACTGGAAATGCTTTCAAAGGAGGTGTGAAACTATCAGAGATTTTTGCTTTGTCTTCATAGATGCAGTCATCACCAAACCAGAAAAAAAAAGATTGTACCAAGTGGAAGAATTGTTCACTTCCAGAAAACTATGCAAAGATTTGAGATTACCGGTTACCTCAAAAATGCTATGGAATACAACTAGATCACTCCATCACCCCATTACTATTTTTAATACCAATATTTTGCAATAGAATAGTTTCGTCCCAGTAGATAAGGCACCAAGATTTGATGATTAAAAACTTGCACTTAGAAGATGAACATGAAGTTCACATATACTAGAAAAGTAGAGCAATTTAGGGGTATTATAACATCTTTATTGAAACAATCAGTAATGACTTTAGTTTCAACAAGTTGCTGGATGGCTATCAAAATACTGATTTAAAAATACATTTCAGCCTAAATAGCTCAGAAATTTTTCTGAAAATAAAATAATGAAATTCCTTTCATTCTGATCCAGCATTTGGCCTCCTCTTCAGTTTAATCCAGATGCCATTATTTGGACGAAGAATCAGTTCTCCAGTTATACCAAGCTCTTCTGGCTTTTGACATGAGTCCACCCAAAAGCGGCGCAAGATGAGGGCTAGAAGAGCTTTCTCCTCCATTTGTGCAAAGCGCTGACCTATAAATTAAAGGACAGCAAAAAAAAAAAAAGATGTTATTGTCAGGTTGCATGAACAGTTGCTGCATATGCATGCTCACAACGATACCCCTAGTTATATGGGGCAGCAAGAACTGTCCATCTTCCTTGAGAACAGAACAGGTTTTAGGACAAAATCAAGGTCTTATGGATACTACTGAAACTGGCACTTTTCTCTCTGTATTTGGTCTGGTCGAGATGGAGTTAATTTTCCTCACAGCAGCCCTCATAGTGCTGTGCTTTGTATCGGTAGCTAGACAGGTGTTGGTAGCACACCAGTGTTTTGCCTAAAGCTGAGCAGCATTTGCACAGCACCAAGGCCCTCTCTCCAACAATCTCCCCTCACCAACAGGTTAGAGGTGGGCAATATCTCGGAAGAGGACACAGCCAGGACAGCTGACTCAAAGTGACAAAAGGGATATTCCATACCATATGATGTCTGCTCAGCAATAAAAGCTAAAAGGAGGGGATGGATGTGGGAGCCATTATTATGATGTTTATCTTCCAGAGCAACTATGTGTACTTTCACCCTACTTCCCCCAAAGCAACTGGACATTACCTGCTGATAGGAAGTAGAAAATAAATCTTTTGTTTGTCTTTGCTTCCATGCACAGCCTTTGCTTTTGCTTTATTAAACTGCCTTAATCATGACAAACGAGTTTGGGTTTTTTCCATCTTATTTTCTCTCCCTCCATCTTGCTGAGAAGGTTAAGGATAGAGCAGGTCCATGAGCACCTGGCATCCAGCCCACCACACTCTGCATGACAACTCTGGCCTTCCTGGAACAATCCACAACACATCCTCCTTCCCATAGTACACAAACCTCAAACAGCAAAGGGGAAACAATCAACACTTTACATGGAACTAATGCCCCTACGGAAAAAGGAAACCCTCAGGAAGAGAAAAAATGGGGCCGCTCAAGCACCAGGCTCATAGGGAAGACAGTGCCCAGATTCTGGAGGGAAATGGCAGTACCGGAAGAGCTACAGGGGACACGACTAGCATGCACATCAAGTCTTGAAATTTCCAATACACTCCCTCCTGCAACAGTCACCACACCAAAAACAGCATTGTCACATTACAAGGGCTTTCTCTTCAGCTACCTACCAATGCAGTTCCTGGGACCAGCTGAGAAGGGCACATAAGCATACGGGTGCCTTCCCTTACAATTCTCAGGGAAGAATCGCTCAGGCCTGAACTCCTCCGGGTCAGGGAAGATTTCGGGGTCTCTATGCAGGACATAAGTTATGACAATAACATTTGTGCCTTTTGGTACCTGATAGCCTCCTAAAAATAAAAGATAAAGGGAGAAGGGTCAAAGCAACAGCAAATAAATGACTTCCTATTCAAAACAGCACAGTAAAAAATAAAACAATGCTGCTCTTTACTTGAGAAATGCCTCCAACTGAGATACAAGTAGGATAGGAATGCAGGGCACTACTCACTAATAGAGCAGTCCTCTCTCAAGGTACGGGCAAACATGGGAACTGAAGGGTAGAGCCGAAGGGCTTCTTTCACAACACACTCAAGGTATCGAAGCTTCTTCAAATCATCCATTGTTATAGGACGCTCAGTGTTGTCTGTTCAAAAACAAACGGGGGATGAGCAAGACCAAAACAACCTATTTTTTGTTTAACTCATGCCTCCATGAATTCTTATCATGCACCAAGACCCCACAGCAGAATGTGCTACATACACATTGAGCTTGCATGCTTTGCCCCAAAGATACAAGGTTGGCTATACTTTCTTACAGACTTTCTAGCACCCTCCCCAGTCACCTGTATGTATCAAAAGCTCCAGAAGGGCCAAAAGGCAGGTTCATACCTCCCATTCTGCATCAAGGCTTATAATGTACCACATCCTCACTCACAAATACAACCATCACCACAACCTCAGTGAAGGGGAAATGGAAACGTACCAAATACCTCATCCAGTTCTCTATGAACCTTCTTCTGGGCTTCAGGATTATGCCCAAGTAAGTAGAGGACCCAGTTCATAGCAGCTGCTGTTGTATCATGGCCCTAGAGGTCCAGATTTACAAAGACATCACTTCAACATTATTCCTGTGCACAAGTAGGCTTTATAAAGTTAGGTGTGCAGGTAGTATGGAAAGTGAGATTTATTAATCCCATAAGCATGAAAAAAATAAAAAACAAGAGTGAAGATCTCTATCCAACATGCTGATTATCAGGATATAAGATGACCCATGATTCTGTCAAGTGCCTGAAAACTGACCAAAAGGGAAAAATGTTGAAATTACCCAAGTAAACATCCCTTTTCTCTGCCTCACAGAAGCTGCATGAACTATCAGTATCTACACAATGAAACAGAAGGATATTCAACTTTTTGGGTTACTATCCAGCAAACAATGCAACGTCTAGGGGGGCAACAACTACCACAGGAGAGATACAATGGACACAACCTGTATACTTCTAAAAAACTATCCAAAAAAAACATTTAATGAGATACAGTACAGTACACCATAGCAAGGACTATTTCTTGGGGTGTGTATAGAAAAAGGAAAAGCTGACTTACAAAGGATTTTGGTACTAAACAGGTGCACTCGTAAAGTTTGGATGCTGCACCTCTTCAAAATCCAGCTATGGAGTAGTATAGCAATGGTTAGATGGAGAGAGTTTCTCTAGGTTACAACAGCAGTATTATGACTGAATTAAGCTCCTCTGGAGTAGAATGCAGGTCCACCTAACAGCGGTGTGTGGAAAACTTGTGAAAATCTTGTTTAGACCCTTCATTGCACAGGGAACCAGACATGAGATGATAGTACACCAATGAGCAGTTGACCACAGAACCAGGAGGTTATAGCCAGCACGACAAGGGACAAAATGTGAGAAAAGCTGACAAAATGCCAGGCAAAACACTGAAACCCCTTTAGCATTAATGAAGTTTGCAACAGCAGCTGAGAGTCCATGGACCCCATCAGCCATTAAGCTCTTACTACGCACTTGCTTTCATGAGTGGAGTCTGCTCACATGGCAGGGCCCCGTCACATGTGTATTACCCTGCGTTTTGCCAGGGCACACAATTCTGGATCATCAGTAGTTTCTATCCTACAGAGATTTCCTCTTAGGCTTCTAGGGCTAAAATAACTTCATACTAAAAGCACCTTCCTGAATTAAGACAAGGTAGAGTCACTACCTGCAAATGGTGAATCTCAGATTGGGGAGGGAGAAGGAGCAGGGAAGAGGAAAAAAAAGAAAAAACAAACCAAAAAAACAACAAACCAATGGGTTCCTTCAGTACCTCAAACATGAAAGTATCCACTTCCTCACGAATGTCTGTGTAGCTCAATTTGTTCCCTTCATCATCCGTTGCGCTCAGCAGCATGTCCAGGAAAGCTTTTCTCCTTTTGGAGCCACTTTCTTCACAGTTCCTTTGCTTGCTGTGTTCAAGTTCTGCAGCTTTCTCTGCAATGACCTAAAATTAAAACCATAGTATTAGATATGATTCACACAGCACATGTGCATTGTTTTGTCCTCTGTTATTAAAACAACACTTATCTGTAGCAGCCTATATGAGCTAGTTAGCACAGCTGTAAGCATTATCTCACGAACTTGTCCAAGCAATAGAACAAACCCTTAACAGCCTTTGTGTGATCAAGATGGTAGGTAGCCAAACCATGCAAACAACTTGTTGATTATCAAGAAGTGTAAACACTTCAAGAATACCTGGAACAAGCCAATCATAAATGCCCACCACACTAAATAAAAAAACAATCACCATAAATTTTACAGACTGATCACCAAGAAGATATTCTCTACCCTCCTCAATAACTGAGGAAAGGATAACATCTCCAACCTCTGGGGAACCCAGGAGAAAGAAAAGAAGCCAGGGCACCCCACAACCCTACATCAGGACTACAGGTAGCGAAGCTGGAACCACTACACTAAAGCTTCTCAAATTATCTTCACTATGAGAGCAATGAACTTCCTTTTTTTTAGGCCAAAGCCTAGCTTTGTGACAGACAGATGCTTCCTGTTGTCATAACACCAAAATAGAATCATTCAATAAACTGGTATTGCTCTCAGTAACAAAATAATTAAAAATAAAGGCTACAGAATATGTAGTTCTGTTCAAAGGGAGCAGTGAATGGGAAAAAATAGCTATATACACATTGTTTCCCTCAATGAACATACACATATTAAAAACACATACTGGACTATCTTTTGCCTCAGTACTTTCTGTCAACACCTACACTAAGTGATTTTTACCATTCCTTTGTCATCTGTTTCAGGGAAAGTCTCCTCTGGTAACATCCTAACAGTAGATTTAGAAAGCAACCATTGGCAAGAATAGCAGGGGAACTATTTGGTGAGAGAAAGTGGTGTTACTTGCACAGTCTAACAGTGGTAAGAGAACACTCCATTTTATGCCAAGTCAGTAACAGATGCTTACTGATTTCTGTGCCAAAGTGTCTTACTGCTGATGTGAGTACCTGCATGTGTTTGCTCATCTCAGTCATTCTGCTCTCAACAGGGGAAATTAATATTGGATTCAGTTTCTAAGGGCTGGATCAAGTGGCTTTACTAACCACAGCCCTGTGCTTAAAGCTACAAAACTTGACAGTGAGCTGTTGCAGGGGAATCAGCTGCAGAGCAGCTGGGGCAGAACAAGAGTTCAGTGAATTCTTGTTGTTTATTTTGGTTGCCAAGGTCCTGTAAATCCTGTTACTCCCTTGGAATAGTATAACAATCCGTTGCCTTGCATAACTATTACAGAGCTGCTGCCAGAAAAGTCAGTTGCTGTCTTCTTTTCAGAGAAATCCTCAACATCCCAGTAAAGAGATACTTTTACTCTAACACATGCACATACAGGGGATGAACATCACCTCACTTCGGAAGCTTTGCTTTCCAACAACTAGAATGTATGATTAAAAAAAATAAGAATCTATACTTTATCTGTAAAATTGTGAAGGATCTTGAGGTTCGTGTCATGCTCTCTTCCTTCCTTGAACAGTTTATATGTAAAATCAGACCAAAACCAAGGGCTTTTCTGTCGCTGTTGGATTAGATCACTCATCCTATGGACACAACAATAATATCAAATAGCATTTCTTGACAAAAAATAAATTTATAGCACACTTCCAAGACCCCCAAAAAGTTCTACCTCCCCCAGTGAAATGGAACTTTAAATATTTTGTGGGTTTAAAACCATTCATTTGAAGGGAAGGCTGTAACCTGTCCCAGCATCACCATGATTTGTATCTGCAAGCACTGATCTCTTAGGAGAGCATACTCTCATTTAGTGGCAATCCTTTTGAAACAGATGCATTAATTCATACAGCCCAGTCCCACTCCACATCAGCAAAGCGCTGACCATGCTGAAAAGATACATACCACACGAAAAGACTAGTCATGTCAGGAATCCAAAATATCTACTCTGTGACCTCAAACAGCCACTGAAAATCATCACATTTCTACTTGACTGTCCAGATGCCATGTATGCCAGACAGCACACGAAAAGCAGTTGAAATAAATGAGATTTCAAGTATGCTCAAATACAACTGCAGTACTTTTAGAAGGGCTGTCATTGCTATTCAGCTCTGCACATGCTTTTAGCTGTGGAAATAGACTTTAAGGAGTAATTATTACACTAAGATCAACTTTGGGCCTACTTGCAGTACCATTTGGGAAAGGCCAAGGAACTGATAACAATCAAACCTTCTCATTCCAACCCCTTCCTGTAACACACCTGTCTCAACAAGCCCCACCAAAGGCCAAAGGTGAGATGCCACAAGAAGCTACATCTCATCTAGGATGACATACCAGTGTGGTAGGATTACAAACCACACTTTTCCTAATCCACTGGAAAGTCACATATAGTTTGAATGGTGTAAATACTGCTGCAAGCTGCAGAGCAGCAGAGCCTCAGCTTTAACAAATTTCTTCAATAGCACCCTCCCAATTCTGCCAGTCATACTCATACCAATATGACGTGCTGAAACTCCACATTTTTTTTTAACTTACTGTACCAGTGGATCAACTGAATGGCAGTTGACACCCTTTTCAAAGCCTCAGCCTCCCATTGCATGTATTTGTACCAGAAAATGCATCAAAATCTGCAGATTTTCCTGCTTTCAGCCTCCATCTGTGACCCCTCTGGCCCATCCTCCTGGCTCACAGCAGATGAATTCCTGACATCAGCAGCATAAACTCCAGTCTAACTACAAAGCAGCCAAGCAAAATATTCATTTACCTGTAGATGGCACGAACATACTCAGAATCCTTATTCTCCTGAGCACCAATATTCTTGCCCATTGCCGTTTCTAGGAGGAGGAAATCATAACTAGTTCATAAGTGCTAAGTGAAATCCAGAGTCCCTGTACACAATAAATTACTACTAATCCCAGAATCTGACTGTCACCATGTAGTCCCTTTAACAGGTAAATACATATATGCCTTTCCAGGTGATGAGCAGGCTTTACATTTCCACATTCAGGAAATGCTCAACACAACCTCACCTCAGACTACTACCTCTGCACTCTCCATCCCACAAACTCACCTGCTCAGCTGCACACAAGACACTCTAGGAGAAAGGATGGCCTTAAGAAGATGGAAATGCATTCACAGAATATGCAGGGACATTTCTCTTCAACCACCTCCCCATACGCGGCACAGCTGTGATCAAGGGCCTCTGCACCATTCACAGCCTCACCAGAATAACTGAAGAGGACTTACCACAGATGATATCAAGGGCACACAGAGTGATGTCTAGAAAGACATCAAATGGTTCCTTGTCAACGTGCTTCTCAAGTTTCTCCAACAAAATAACTCCTTGTTCATTCATAACCTCTAGAAAGTCAGTTAAGATTTCAAAGTGGAACGTAGGAGTTATCATCTTCCTTCGTGACCGCCACTTGTTTCCGGTGCTGCAAAGTCAACAGAGGGAAGGAAGAGTTTAAAAAATCCAGGTAACACATATAACACCCATGATCACAGGAAGTAAACAGTAAAAACTGCAGCCTGGAATGCCTTCACAGATACACACACTGTAGATGGCTCTTTTCAAGCTGTCCACAGCAGCCCCCAGAACGAGAAAAATAGAAATATTTCTTGCTCCAGCTCCCTCCAAAGCACAAGCCACTATTTCTATAGCTGCTCTCAACAAAAGAAGATGCCAACAAGCCTTCAGGCAGTACAGCCTCATGGTTGCTCAGTGCACAGGATATGCACAGGCTCAGAGGAATCAAGCAGAAGCCATCTATAGGACAAACCAGCTACTCAGCATTGAGGCCTCAACTAACTCATCACATTGTCTCTGTGGATCACCACACATGCTCACCTTCATCCACTGACTAGGAAACAAGGCTGGCAGAGAACTAGGGTCCACAGACATTACACAAAGTACTGCCTCAAGGTCTGGATACAAAGTACCTGCTTGAAGACTGGACAACCACCTCCTGTGTGTCAGTGAGAGAGCAGGGAGCCACAGCAAGTGACATCAGCTTCCTGAGGGCTCTTGTTCACTTTTTCTGAACCACATGCCCCGCAGGCACACAACTGGCAGCTCTGCTTACAGGGCAAACCATCAAACTACTTCCGTTAACTTCCTGCTGAGGCACTCCTCAGGCCTACTCATCTCCTTCTCCACTTCTCCTTCTCCACTACTGCCCTTAATCAGTAAAAACTGTAACATTCTCCTCCGCTATGTTTTCACAAGCACAAGGAAGAAAAAACAAAAACTCCTCTAAAGACCTACTGGAGACTAAGCAACCCCTAAGGAAGAAGATTAACAGTGAGGATACACCATGCGTGATGCCCATGGACATCAACTCTCTGTGCTTTGGCAATGGACAAAAGTGAGGATAAAAGGCATCCTCTCACATAAACTTGTGCCTCCCATCACATGTGATTACAGCCGTCTTTCACGTTACCATGGTACCAACATAAAGCTTGAGGAGTTCTCCTCTGAATGTTCCAAACAGGCAACAAAACTCCACTGCTCACAGAGGGATCATGACCTACTCACACAAACACAGAAGAGGCACAAAGTCACCAGAGCCATGCTACACATGCCTTGCTTCAACTTGAATATCTGCCTCATCCAAACCAAACTTTCCTCAACCCTCCCAAGACTGGAGGACACCTTACATCACTGCTCCTCCCTCTCTCCATTTCTGACTTGCACTCCTATCCAGGCTCACTTCTTACAAGACTCCACTTCACGAGGGAAATGAAAAGCAGGGTTTAGATAGTTTCCCATCTAAATCCAAAGCATCGCTAACCTCAGACCCATCCTACTGGTTTGCAGCATGACCAGCTGAAATAAGCAATGCATACAGTCACAATTCTGCCACTGTCTGACTGCTTGATATCTGTCGCAACATTAAAAACATCCAGCAAGCAGCACTGCAGCCTAAATGGCATCACTCGCCATAGGATACCATTTCCCAAAACTCACATTCACTTCAAACCTCTGGGCAAAAATTAAAAATGGCCAAATTTGCCAAGAAACAGAAGCATCTAACATTTTTTATTAAATATTAGCTGCTTAAGAGCAAACAAGACTATCAGAAGGAATGACTTCTGTAGCTATCATCTACATCTCTGGACAGAGATATACATGCAGTATACCTGCCATCAAGCCCTTTTCCTATCATATGCCCTGCGAATTTCAAAGAGACAGCAGTGCACCTGCATTTCACTATACCTCGTCAGAAGTCCAGTGCCCAGCCATGGCTGCAAGAATTTGTACAGGTACGATTTTTCTATGTGTTTTGAACTGGTCAGAATAACCTGTCAGGAAAATGAAAGGAGAGGAAAAAAAACCATCAACTGCTAGCTGGAATTACTTCACACAACCTCAGTTCCTCCACAATGCCCCGAGCCTCAGTAAAATGCATAATATTTCAGTACAAGCTGATACAAAGATGGAACATAAAGTTCACACTCAAGTCTCTCAATAAGTATCCCAGTCTTGAGAAACAGTCAAATACTCAAAAACTACTACTCTCACTCCCCTTATCCTCCAGAAAAACAGAAATCTGCTTTACAAAGCCACAGGTAAATCTGAATTTTGGAGCAGAAGCTTTCACACATGTGTAAACAAAGCTAAAGGAGATGCTTCTTCGTATAAAACATACTGGGTTGGTGCTTTTAATTGCTGTCCACCTTCAGTATTTGCCTATTTCCAAAACTCGACTTTTTATATTCTCCCACATTCAGCCTTTCTTTAGCACTAGGTCAGAGGACAGTCTCAGGTAAATCAGGTCAAGTCATTTTGCAAAAAAATTACATTGAGAGAATAGAAACGAACAGTGTGGATACTCCTTTGTGTGACAGTAGAGTAGACAGGAGATGAGTACACTCACCTCCACATTCTCAGGGTGATACAAAATCACAAAAGGCACTGGTCCTATCCAAAGTTTGAACAATGGCCATTTCCTAAACTCTTCAGCATAAAATTGTAGTTGTTTAAAAAAACCTGGAATGAAAAAAGTAAATAAGAATTTTTATGAAAGTGGCTTTTGCTGAATGAGCAAGACTTCTGTAATGAACTCTTTTGCCACATGTCCTGTAATTACGATTCTGTTGTTGTTTTATCTTGCTGCTACCACCAAGCCCCATATTTTGCAGCTATCTATTAGCTGTACTGCAGAAGCACTTCTTCAAGACTGCACTCTTGAAGTCACGCCATTCTAGAGAGACTCCTCCTAGCTGTAGATAAGGCTCTTTGATTTAAGCAGTTCATTCTGCAATTCTAGAGGAGATAGCTTCTATCAGAATGTTCAAGGAAACAGATTAAACCAGAAATTAAGATTAAAGATTAAACATTTCAGAAACCAGATTAAAAAATAAATCACTCCCTCCAAGGCCTCTGTAGAGTTGAAAATGCAAACACACCCAAATCAAAGCAAAACAAAAACAAAAACAATGAAAAAAACCTAGTTTCCTAACAAATGCCCAAACACATCATTCCCTAGGCTTAGGCAAAATTCTAATGACATCTCTTCTGAGAGGTTTATAAGTATCAGATTACCTTGATTTTTTAAAATATTTTTTCCTAACATAATCATGATTAAAATACTACAATTTTCCAGCATTTGTCTACCAATATCAATAAATAAAACCACCATCAGATGTAAAATCATTTTTCTTTCTTGTATAAAATCTTACCTTTTTTTCTAAAAAACTATCTTTTTTTAAAATGATATTTTAATGAAAAATATTATAAACTATGAACTTCACTCATTTTAACATAAATAAACAGGAAAAAAGACAGATGGTCGTGGACATAGCTAAAGCACAAAGGCAATGTGACTTCTGCTAACAAAGGAGAATAGGGACTCCACAGAACATGAGAGTCTCCAGAAAATTGTTTTCTGGAGATCGAAAAAATGTACTATTGGGGGGGGGAGGGGTTAGTTTTTAAGATGATTTAAAAGGGGGGGGAAACAAAAAGAAAAAAAAAATTATTCTCTCAGTCAGGCTCAAATACACATCCTGACTATGATCCCACTACTGCTTCCCCAAAGTCAGCTTCATGGAAAGTTGCTTGCCCTTGTTTCCACCAAAGAAAATCTCTCACGTGTTTTTAGATATAGGGTTGGATGCAGAGGAAAGATACATGTACCATTGTGAACAGAGGGAATACATCTTAGCATGTGTTAGCACCAGGCAATGTGCAAGCCCATTCTGTTCTCATCTTCACTACGCTCCTAGAATCCAGTTGCTCCCTCTTCCTGGCAGCACAGCCAGGAACACATGCCCACAGAGTAGACTGGCATACACAGGGATCACAAACACAGCCAGAAGAGTCTGCTGGTCCTCAGACAGTATAGCCAGAACTGTTTTCACACCACGGATTCCTCAAGAAATATGCTCCTGTGTAAAGCTAACTACCAAACATAAAGGGGTGGCTCAGTGCTGTCTAAAACACCTGGCAAAAAGAAGGTGCCACTGATCAATACAAAACCAGAAAGGTTTGCTTTTGAGGGATGTACTGTAAATACTCAACAAGTTCTTTTGCATAAATTCAAGGCACAGCTAACTCTGAAAACAACCCAGCAACACAGCATGCTTGCACATGCTTGCTTGGGGGAAGATAATTTTTTAAAAAGGTATTTTTCCTTCGCAAGCTAAAAGCTTTGTTTGGATTACAGCTAACAGTCATGGGGACACAGTGTTTCATGCTCTGAAACAGCACTTCATTTGAGAGCATTCAGCACGCTTCCCTGTCACAGAAACACCTTGACAGCATTCATGCTCTATCTCACTAACAATTGGAAATGGGTCTGAGTCCAACATCAGAATCTGGAAGCTGCTGTCAGACTGAACTTCCAGCTAATCTTTTACCAATTATAACTCAGTATTTATGCAGTTCCCCCTCCTTTACCCTGCACAGCCCACTTTTCACCGTTCTCCTCTGCAAGTTGTCCCACAGAGACCTGAAAGTGATGGCACACCCCATAACCTCCTCCCAGCTAGCCACAGCTTGACCACCCAACCCCTCACCAGCGCTGGTTCCTCCAGTAAAGCCTCATGCAGTGCAGGGATCTCACAGCTGGGGTTTGGGGTGAACTTGTCCTTACCTTCTCCCTCCCGCTCAAAAAGTAGAGCGTTTCCCAGCACAGGATAGCAGGGGCTGACACCTGGGATCGGCTTTATCACCCACCATCGCCTGCAGAAATCCATCAAAGAGGGCACAGAGCACATGGCCACCATCATCAACAGCACAGTAACGACCCCAGCCCCCAAGGGCAGCAGCTGGGATCCCCCTGCAGATCCCTGCATAACCTCCATTGCCACTTCCCAGCCTTGATCCCTAATGGGAACCAGCACTGCCTTATCCACTGCTGGCAGTCAGCAGTGTGCCTGCCAGGACCAGGGCCACAGAAGCGGTAGGCGGAGCTGTCACGAGCCCCAGTACACAGCTTCCTGTCAGGAAAATAAACAAAGATATAAAAAAATGCACAGAGAGCCTGCCTGCAAGTACTTAGTGATGTCAGTAGCCACAATGAACAGTGCCGTTTCTTTGCCCTCACTTGGCTCTGACTCAAGGGAAGAGTGAGGAAGGTCTTCGCAGGCTCATCCAATACCTCAGAAGCAATCACTGTCAAGAGAAAAAACACCTTTTTGTTGATTAGAGGAGGATGGGTTTTCTCAACACTGCCTTTCTCCATTTGTTTTCAGGGGCTCAAAGAACACCATTTTGCCATGCAGAACTGCTCCAGTGCTCTCCAACATGATGCCTAAAGGATTTAAAGTGCTTCAAATGGCTAGCACCTTTCTTAAGTTGGGTTAATGGTTCAAATGGGTTACACAAACCGTGTAACTTCTGCCCGAGGATGTGGTTGAGTCAGTACCCCTGGACGGATTTAAAAGATATGCAGATGTGGTGCTTAGAGACATGGCTTAGTAGTGGATTTGCCAGTGCTAGGTTTACAGTTGAATGCTATGATTTTAAAGGTCTTTTCCAACCTAAACAATTTTGTGATTGTATGACATCAGACCCATGATAAAGAAGAGCACCACAAAGCACACTGATGCTTCTCTGCCCAAATGGCCTTTGCTGATCTCACTGCTGAACACTCAAATAAAGGCTAAAGGGCGCCAGATACACGACTGGCAGTACCAGCACCTGTGTCACAGCTTGCTTGGGCAGAAGTAATGCTATATCCACTACAAACCCTGCTGCCCTTCCTTTCTCAGGAGTAGCTGGGATCTCTCTTCACTAATGCAGAGCTGCTGAGTTCCTGTTCCTCAGAGCCTCCAAAGCTCAGAAACCTTGTGGTCAAATAGAAGTTCAGTGAAATGATAGCATGCCTCACACAATTTGCAGAACTTCATCACCTGAATATACCACAAAAGCTTCTTACAGCCATGGTCATGTTTCTCTTGTCTATTTTGTACCACAACTGACTGCACTGGCATTTTTAATAAACCAACAAACAGCATAAACAAAGCAACAAAAACAAGAAACACAAATAAAGAAAGCTCAGAACACCAGATCCCAAGGAAGAGCTGATGACCCTTGGCAGCTGAGGGAAGCAAATTTGGCTCCTTTGTTCCTGCAATCTCCCAGCAAACACTATCATAAGTGCTGACCGTTGCATCTTTCTGCACAGTAAACAGCTGGAAATGAACTTTGCTACTTTATTTGCTATGGTTTGTGACAGAAAGTAGCAGATACACACCCCTGTTTTGCAAACACATAAGGCAAACTTCAGAGCTATTAGGCAAGCTCCAGAGCTATTAGGCACCTCTCTTGTTCAGCTGACATCCCAGGAAGGAAGCAATTGTGCAGGATTAAGAGGCTCACCTTCTGTTTCTGTAACATGGAGAATAGCTAGGTAATTATACTTTCTTCTTTATAAAAAAAAAAAACCTTGCAGTTTGTTGCCTTCGTGGGGCTGAAAATTAGATGAAGTGGTTAACTGTGATTTTGGGTCAAAATCTTTATTTTCACTGCTGATAACTACTTCTGCAGGAAAAAAAAGAAAAAGTGAAACAGCAGGGACAGGGTGAAAAGCCACGGGGAAAGCAGTGGGGAATACAGCAGAACAAACATTGCAAAATCCTGCCAGCAGCTGGCAATGATGATGCTGCTACTAACAAAAAGCAGCAGCTACACTGGAAGGAGATGTAAAGAAATACCCAAGAAAGAAGAAATTAGAGGTTGGGCATCTCTAAGGACTAATTATGTCACTGAGACTAGCACTCACTATGAACCCTTACTACAAATTTCAAAGGAGGATGTTCTGTAGGAGAGGCACACATGTATCAAGCAAGTTTTCTACCAGATTGCCTTTGATACTTCTTTTGAACCTGGAGAGAGGTATTTGTGCAGTGTTGGGTTTCGGCAGGCACTCTACTAGTTAGTGACTCTCTGCTTTCATAACGCAGTGTACATCTGCTTTTACTCAGCCTCGTACCTAAAGGCAAGTCTATCTGCCAGTGCTGAGAGCAGGTACGCATCCAGTCAGGCAGCTATGTCAGCCCACAAGCACAATGGTAATGCAGGCTTCTGCTGGTCCCTAAAACGCAGGTCTGAATGCTTCAATAAGGGAACTGAAAAAAGCATTGTTACTAGCAAGAAAAAACAAAACCCTAAAGAAAGCAAGGCTAAAATGGATGACTTGAAAGAAAGACAAGAGAGAAGTACACAACACGTTTTGAAAAACTGTGGTGTGCTCTTTACATTAGTCCTTTGACATACTTGACGTTTTTGCCATCCCTTGCATAGCACAGCATCCACAGTGAGCAAGTCTAACCGGTTGCTAACGTAGCAATCACTACAATTCATTTGCAATTAGGAAGGAAGACCCATGATGTTGTCAGGTGCCTAAAAACTGACCAAAAGTTAAAACACTTTGGTTACAATGAACCAATGCAACACTACAGGCTGGAGGACAAATGGCTTGAAAGCTGCATGGCAGAAAAGGACCTGGGGGTGCTGGTTGGCAGCTGGCTGAAGATGAGCCAGCAATGTGCTCAGGTGGCCAAAAAGGACAACGGCATCTTGGCTTATATCAAAAATGGCGTGGCCAGCAGGAACAGGGCCCTGGTGAGCATGCACCTCAAATATAGTGTTCTATTTTTAAGCCCTCAGTACAAAAAGGATGTTAAGTTGCTGGAGCATGTCCAGAGAAGAGCAAGGAAGCTGGTGAAGAGTCTGGAGCAGAAGTTTTATGAGGAGCAGCTTGAGGGAACTTGTGTTGTTTAGCCTGGAGGAGGCTGAGGGGAAACCTTATCACTCTCCACAGCTACCTGAAAGGAGGTTGTAGTGAGGTGAGTGTTGGTCTCTTCTCCCAAGTGATGGGTGATAGAACAAGAGAGAATGGCCTCAAGTTGCACTAGAGGAGGTTTAGTTTGGATATGAAGACAAATTTCTTTACCAAAAGTGGGGTCAAGCACTGGAACATGCTGTCCAAGGAAGTGTTGGAATCTCCATCCCTGGAGGTGTTCAAAGAGCATGTAGACATGGCTTTGTGACACAGCTTAGTAGGCAAGGTGGTGTTGCATTGACAGTCAGACCTGATGATCTTAGAGGTCTTTTCCAACCTTAATGATTCTATGATTCTACTTCTGGTAGTCAGCTAATATCCCTCTTTCGTCTTTTCTGCTACCTCTGAGTGCTCCATTGCTGCTCTAGTAATTTGCTATCTTTCCTTTCAAGCTGCACAAGCAAATGCTTGCTGCTGTGCTCTTCTCTCAATTCAGAAATAGAATGACTGAGCTTCATCGCTTCACAGAAGTCAGTAATCCTCTCTTTCACCGTGTGCCAGATGATAAACCATACCTCACTGTGGTTCCTACTTTCGCTGTTACAGAACCAAACCAGCACATATTCATCTTTTCATTTAGTTCACAATGTAAGATCTGGGTTGCCATGAAGTGCCACAATTTAGTAAGGGACACATTTTGCCATGGTTTCTCTGCGTTCTTGTTAATGTCAATATAGTCCAGGAGGAAGCACTCATGAGACTAAAAGTATATTTTGGACACATCATTAAAGTGTTCACTTTAATGTGAATTTTGAAAGCTATGTCATCTTTGATCTGAGATGTCTGAAGAGTTTGCAGCAAATGGACCTGCAACTGTATAAAATTGACCTGCAACTCCAAAGCAAAAGCATTCTGCTTTCTCAGATATTTATACTATAATATCACCAGTGAGTAAACTTAGTATAGCCGAAGAAGAAAAATACTAAGCCAGGAAAGCAATTTAAAAATGCTATCATTTACTCAAAAGAATGCAGTGCTTGATGACCATTTAAAAAAACAAACAGAAATCTGATTAGTAGTACAGATATAAAATATATTTTACAAATGCTTTGCTTTGAATTACAAATCCCTGAAAATCATAACAAGAAGTGAGGAGAATTGCCATTAGTTCCCAAGTAGAAGAAATGGATTCTGTTCTTAACTGTACAATTTGGGCAAATAATTAAGGTTTTCTCCACCTCCCTTTCCCCTTCTACAACTCTTCAACCACATCTACTTAAACTGCTGTCTCTCTGATGGGAGGAGGAATCCCTGACTGCAAATGCACACAGTACTAATAGCCAGGGACCTGATGAGGGCTGCAGTCTCTGGGTAGAACACAACCCTAGTCTCCTCTTTGGTCTTCCCATCTGGGTCTACACAAAAAGGTATAAAATAACGCTTTAACCAGTTGAGTACAGATTTTCATTCTAAAACTCTGAAGGCTTGAGTATTTCAAAATATGATTACTTTGTCAGCATGCAAGTTCGACTGCTCAACATCTACAAACATGTTTGGCCTGGCAGGGAAAACACTGGTTCCTATAACAAAGTTTATCCCAGCAGTTCTCATAGTTACTGATGATTAAAACAGTGTAAGCAGAAGCAACAAATTACTTCCATCTCAAAAGAATTAAAGGAAGAAGAAAAAGTAGGGATAAATGATATCTACAAGCAAGCAACTACAATAAGCAGACAGACTGCAAAACAGAGAAATATTAAAACAGCAGTTAAAGAGGAGACAAACTTCTGTTTACAAGTATAGATTTCATACATGACTGACGTTTAAATAGACTAGAACATCTTTAACACTGAGGAAACACAAAAAAGTGAGAACAGGACTTCATGGCCTAAATATAACTTACTTGCCTCCATAGGCAGAATAACAATTCCCTAAGGAAAGACAGAAATGGGAGATAACACCCAAGAAGAAAGTACCGCAGCAGTAGCACCTTGAATCTGCAAACGGAACAGACTGTTTATTTAATTTTGCTCTAATATTTAATCTATTCTCCGGTTGGACAACTTCAAAAAAGAAGGCAGGTATCCTGAGGATTGCAAGGCTCATCAGAAACCAGCACACTGCACATATTCTTTTTTACACAAGATACTAGCTGGCAAAACCAGCACTTCAGTCTTCTATTCAGTGCAGGGTGTTTCTGTTTCTTCCTAAAATGGGTTAAGAAGCAATTGGAAATCTCTTCCTCAGGGTTGAAGGATTTCTCTGAAAAGATCTGTAGTACTGCTGTGAGCCTAGAAAAGATAAAATATTGTTTGTTAATTGTGGTAGAATCTGAAAGACATGTTCAGATTCATGTCTGCTAACTTGCACTAATTCTTACATCACCTTTAATATAATTATGCCAATCACATAATTAATTAAACTCAAGGAACCTCAAACAAATAAAGGTTACAGACAAGCACTTAAATACCTCAGGAACTAGCTAGTTAGCTTTACTGTAACAATGGAACGAAATAAGTCACGTAGAACTGCTCTTTTTCATCATGATAAATGGAAGACATAACTGCAAATCAATATTGATTTTTTAAGAGAGCTTTATAGTTATGTTAAAAATGCACATTTTTCAATTTTACTTTTTCCCACATAAAAAGTTTACTAATTTGGTGAATTTATATGGGAACTAAAATAAAAGTTATTTCATGATTCCATTAAACAGTTCACAGCTCTAACGGCTGCAAAGTACCTAGTCTGTATACCCCATAAGCATACCATAATTGTAAATACGCTGAAATCTTAAAAGAAAAATAAATAGAAAAAAATAAAGATGAGGGCTAGCTCAGACCAAGTGAGACAAAAACTTCAAAACCAAAAGATCCTGCCATGCACACTTGTTCTTCATTTACGTCAAGACAGCTCTCCCTGAGCAATTTACTTCTCCACTGCACTACGTGTTAACCGGTTCAGTTGGCCTTTTGCCTTCCAAGTGATTCTTTCTTTACCTACCTATTAAAAATCCTTGACCTGTCCCTCTGTGGTTAGCAAAATCCATGGGAGTCAATGGCATCTTCTGAGGTGTGTCTGTCTGTTAAAAGGAAAAACATACTATTACCTAGTATAGTATGCTTCCCTGCTGAAATGGTTTGGTTACAGTTTTTAAGATCTGGTCCAGGAGAGTGAGTCCTACCAAGCTGCAATGCTCCAAGCAATACTGAAACTGCACACTTTGAGTGCACAGACACTCTCAAAGAAACCATTTGATGCACGAGACTTGAAAAAAATCTCTTCCCCATATGCTAGTCCTGCTTTTCAATGTCCCAGACCCTCTTGAAGACTTTTAACATCCTCCTCTCTACAGGCGGCAGGAAACTGTGTACACTAGAAATCAGGAGAGACCCAGTAAATAAGACCTTCTGTAGACCAACAATGGAAGCTTCCTCACTTTTCCATATCTCTGTAGTTAATAAGGTAACATACCCTGAATGTATGAGTTGTGTTGGGCCTTGAAAATTGATTAACAGTAACAGTTCTTTCCCTGAGAGGCCGTTGCTGTGTATTGCCAGGCACTGCACTTGATACTCTGCTATGTGCATCTCGTCCTCGTTGCTGAAAGAATTAAAACCAGCATTAATATATATTAAAATATACTTTTTTAGAGGAGAGGGAGATATAC
This sequence comes from Phaenicophaeus curvirostris, assembly GCF_032191515.1. NCBI lineage: Eukaryota > Metazoa > Chordata > Aves > Cuculiformes > Cuculidae > Phaenicophaeus > Phaenicophaeus curvirostris. Next base: position 45,004,712 of record NC_091395.1, on the reverse strand, counting down.
GTTTTCACTAACCAAAATCACCGATTTAAGTTAACTTAAGATCACTCACATTTTTCAAAGAGATTTGAGACTGTTCCTTAATACTAACCAATAATCCTCAAATGCTAATAATAAAGACTTTACAAGTGTCTCAAAAATATTATTCAGAAGCAAACTAATAGGAAAATGTAAATTTAGTTTCATTGTGGTGATTTATTACTTCCATATCCTTTGAAAATAGGCCAGTACCAATAAGGCTTACTTTTTATAAGTGGGTATCCTTTTCTACTTCAATTCACTTAATTTTCTACTTCTTGCAGCCTAATATTAGTGAATAGAACACTGAAAGAATTATTTAAATCCAGATGCACAGAAGTGCAATGTTGCTATCTGTTTGGTTGTTCACTTTTTTTAAAAAAATAAAAACCCCACACATACAAATTTTTGTTTCCAGAGAGAAGTCTTACCATCATGATCTGGTTTTGCCCTGAGGGTTTTAAACTGGCTTCTTCTGCGTTCTAATGGTACCCCAACGTAAAACACATTAGCATGTTAAGACCATGTATTATATACAAACCAGCACAACTTATAAAACTGCCCATTTCAGCCAGTGACACAGATCAATTTATTTCCAAACACCCTGCAGTTCTTCACCAGTATAAAAATGAACATAACTTACAAAGCTCTGTTGCAATCGAGGTACTGGAAGATATTGTTCAACAGCCTCCGAGTTTATTGGTGGCAACCTGTTCCAGCTTGTAGGTGTGCGAGCAGAAGATAAACGACCCAAACAGGCACCCCTACAGAATTTTAGGAGTTCCTCATTTAGGAAAAATAATTTTAAAGACTTTTTCACTGAAGTAATATGAAATTATTGAGCAATATATTTCTTTATAGAGCTCACCTAGAGAAAGTAACAGCACCTGATACATCAACAAAAAAATAAAGCTAATGCCTCTCCTCAAAAAACACAGTTGCTTGCTTTCTTTTCCTCTGAATTCTAGAATTAATAATCAATCTCAGATTAGTTCTCAATATTTTTCAAAATCCCTCATTGGGGAAATTTCAGTAAAGTTCTGAGGAAATCAAAGAATAAAATAAAAAAAACTCACAATTTAGTCCCCCTAAGGATTTCATCATCATATATTCTAGGAGCTTTTGAGGAGAGCTGGTCAGAAGTGAGAGAAGGTAACCTACAATGGCTTGGTAGCTTCCCAGAAGATGCCAGCTGTACTCGAGATGATGACAGAACACTGTTATCCACAATTCTCCCCAACCTAGCGTGCACTGTATTTCGAGCACAAGATCCAGTGCTATGCTGTTTGTCTTCTTGCTCATTCCTAGGGGAAAAAAGCAAGCAGAATGAAATAGGGAATGAGGATGAAGGAAAACAAAGTAAAAGGATTTCTTAACAGAGTAGCATTGCAACCTCGACAAATCATTATCATATCAGTGATATATAGAAAGGAGATGACTGCCTTTTTATAATTGTGAACCATCTTTTACATAGTATGAATTACGCCACATTTTAAAAATGTCAATACCAACACCTACTGTACTTTTTCTACTCTGGCAACATGCCTCTGTTGGAGTGGTTTTGCTTGAATTGTCATCACACCATTCAAATCATTACAGAAGTTGCTGGAGAAACGGTGAACCTATTAAAAGCAATAAACATGCATTAACTTGTACTTTTTTTTTAAGGAAGACCTCAAAAAGCCCCTAGTTAGCAGATATTTTACTTGTTCCTTCAAGAAGTTTCTGTTAAGATGTGTCAGTAGAACTCTCAGTAGTAGGTGGGGAAAATACATTGTTTTGCTTGTTTTTAACAGATTCTTACAAACACAACTTGAGTAATCTAGTTACTGAACTCCAACTCAATTTGCAATATAAGTTTCAGTTGAAGACTGAGTTCAATTTTCCAAAATTTCCTTTTTCCCTCAGCGCAGCCCAACTGAAGGGCACAGATTCTGAGTGTTACATTTCTAAGAATTTTACCGCAGTTGAGATCTCTACAGAACCAAAGTGTGCCAACAGGGAGTTCTGAGACTGCTGAGATCTCTCTTCCATGTTCTTACCTCACTACCTGGCAAGTGTGGAAAAGTAGCAGACAAAATAGTATGAAGTTTGTTGAAATGAATAGAGAGACAGGGACTGTAAAAACAAGCAGAGGCTGGAAAAGAAAAAGAGGCGCAAAATGGAAGCCAAAGGAGAGAGGAAGGAAGTACAAAACAAAGCAAGCGGTACAAAACAAAAACACACATTTTATCAATACAAATACAAACTTACACAAAGAGATGTAAGACCTAGTGCCAGTGTTCTGGTGGACATAGAGCAGAATCCTCTTTTGCAAGAGGTAAAGGGAAAGTAAAGGAATGAGAAAGTCTGAAGCTCACAGAGTTGCAAGTAAAGCACTCTAAGTTGCAACTTCACATCTCTGCAGTCCAGGGAACAGCCTCATTTATTTTCTTGATTCTACCAAGACAAAATGACTGGATGACGATAAAAGCAGAATTATAGGTTCAACAAGGTGGAGGGAAAGGTCCTGCATCTGTGTCGGGGCAACCCTCAATATCATACAGGGCAGGGGATGAAAAGATTGAGAGCAGCCCTGCAGAGAAGGGCTTGGGGGTCATGATGAATGAGAAGCTGGATGTGAGCCGGCAACGTGAGCTTGATGCCCAGAAGGCCAACTGTATCCTGATCTGCATCAAAAGAAGGAAAGCCAGCAGGTCAAGGGAAGTGATTCTACCCCTCTACTCCACTCCGGTGACATCACACCTGGAATATCATGTCCAGCTCCAGAGCCCTCAGCACAGGAAGGACATGTTGAAGCAGGTCCAGAGGAGGGCCGCAAAAATGATCAAAGGCCTAGAACACCTCCCCTGTGAAGAAAGGCTGAGAGAGCTGCATTTGTTGAGCTCGGAGAAGGAAAGACCCTAAGGAGATCTTATTCCAGCCTTTCAATACTTAAAGGCGGCTTGTAAGAAAGACAAGAAAAATGATTTTAGCAGGGCCTGTAGCAATACAACAAAGGGCAATAGGTTTAAACTAAAAGAAGAGAAGTTTATACTAGATATTTAAAGAAACTTTTCACGCTGAGGGTGGTGAAACACTGGAATAGGTTGCTCAGAGAGGTGATAGATGCCCCATCCCTGGAAACATTCAAGATCAAGTTGGACGGTACTCAGAGCAACCTGATCTAGTTGAAGACGTCCCTGTTCACTACACGGGGCTTGGACTAGATGACATGTAAAGGTCCCTTCTAACCTAAACCATTCTATGATTCCATGATTTTCTAAGGATGGACTGCAGTTTTACAAGTGTTTTTTTGTGAACCCACTTCAGCAATAACTCAGTGGAAAATGCTGCCCTTAAGAACCACCAAAGAATAACAGGTTGTAGTAAACAAGAAATGATTACTTAATGAACATCCATTTTAAATTAGATGGCTTATTTTAAGTATACCTAATCAGTTTAGGGAAAAAAAGGAACCAAACCAAAAAAAGAGCCTTTTCTAGCTTTAGCCAGGATTCTGTCCAAAGTCAGCAGATGAAAGAACGCCATTTGGTAGAAAATTATTTTCACCTGTGAGGAAACAAGATGAGACCCAAAAGATACACTTCGTGCTTCAGAGTCTCTGGAAAGAGGAACATTCCCAGCATCTGCTGTAATACGAACAACTGGCAAATGTGGCAGTTTTGCTGTAACAGCTTTCAGGTTTTCCATTTGTTCATCACCCTCTGCACAACAGAGAAAAGTACAGGAACTAACTTGGTTTTTGTACAGTTACCAGCTATCATTTGTTTAGATTCAAACAATATTACACTGCACAGTAAATAAACTTAAAACTACACAAAAGCTTTTATGTGATATTTAAAAATCTACCATAAATCATGTTTTCCAATTTGTCTATGCTTTCTCTCACACTGACAAAGCACCTGGTCTACACAAGTAGAGTTGCGGGGCAGGGTAGGTGGGAGGGGGGAGTTAAAAACATTTAAGAAAACACTGCTAAGACTCTTGGGATGTTATTCAAAATTTCCCAAAGATATTTTTTAAAGAAGAAAAAGAAATAGATTAAAAAAAAAAAGTCTATTGATCCTATTCTTGCCTGACAGCAGCTACACACTGTTTATATACTACCACTCTTTAACATTCCTAGTCAAAACACTTCGGTCAGCTATCTATGTGTCGTAAGCTGATGCCCTTCAAAAAGATGAAACACCATGCCTACCACAAAACTGCTGTCTTCTCTAAACTATAATATTGAGCTCAACAACGCACATGTGATATGAAAAGCCCTTTTATATTTCAGTAACACCTGAAATGTTAAGTTCTGATGCTGCAAGCACTTTGTGAAATTCTGCTATTTCTTACTTTGTTGTAGATTTACAGGCTGAGCGTACCTTAACATCTGAGGGAATTTCCAAAACCTACCCCCAGGTATTCTGCTGCTCTCCTTTTACAATACATTAAAAGAAGAACTAAAATTTCCAAATCAACACATGTACAGTAAATACAATTTCAGTTCTAGTTCATTTTTCTAGCTTTTGCTTTTCCTCACTACAGTCTGTTAGAATACAAAAACATAAAATAAAATAAAATAAAATAAAATAAAATAAAATAAAATAAAATAAAATAAAATAAAATAAAATAAAATAAAATTGCATGCATCACCATTTCTCTGTCGTATGTTAAATTCATGAATGCTGCACTGTCAGCCAAGCTGTATATCTCCCTTTTAACAATCTAACTACCCAAGGGTTCTTTTTATTAACAAAACTCAAACAATGGGGACTAGGAGACTTTGATCCCTAGGTTCCAGATTTGGTTTATATCATTAGCATCCATTTGCCTCCCAAGTCAATAACTATTTTATTTTTTTTAATTGAACATGCTCTCCTGCAATGAAGCTCTTTCAGTCTTCATTTTTCTTTTTTCCATCATTATTCCTCTTTTTTTTTAACATTTCTCATACAAAAGTCCCTGAAAAACAATACTCATGTTTTGGGTGCAGGGTGTGGGTGAGTGCACATGCACGTGGCAAACCATTACATATCTTATAACACTGTACTACCAACACAGCTATCTTAAAGTAACTAGATTCCCCAAGCTTTAAGGGAAAAAAATGGGGGAAATCTAGTTACTCACTTTCCTGAGCTAGATTTGATAAATAAAAATTTTATATGTAAAAATACCAAATACCTGTGATACTACTTTCCCAATTTTTTTTTATCAATTCCTCCAATATTGCAATTACATTGCTCCAGATACAATCAAATACTTCAGAAGCCACAGCATCTTTGATACAGGCATTTGGAGAAACAGGGGGAATGCCACGCCTACTCCTCTTCTCCTCAGCAAGATGAATTTTTTTTTGTTCCCAATTTTCATCATCACTAGTAAAGGAAGCAAATTCAAATAAATTCACATGGCGTTTGACTTTCTTTTTCCCTTCTAATACACAAAATGAACAGAAATATTTATATGGAAGAATAGCAAGCCAAGACATAGATCATAAAATATTTCAACATACAGGGTACCTCTAGGAACAGAACCTATTGAACACATGTAATGATTTCTTTTTCTTTTGCTTGCAGGTAAAAAATTTAAGAAATCTAGTCAAGGAAGTACAACAGAAAGACATGCAGCTCTAGAAGGAACACTTTATATGTGGCACTTAGCCATCTGAGACTAAATACTATGCTTTTTACTATAATATAAAGGGAACTATTGTCTGTTGCATTTGGCAGGAGGACTATAACATACATCATTTTTTTAATATCATGTTCTGTGTACCTGCACACATCTGCAACACTTCACTACTGATCAAAACCAAACTAATTTAAAGGATTTCTGCAGTTTGACCAGAACAGCAGAGCCCAAAGCCTTAAGCTCACCTCCTTCCCTTCCACTACTGTGTGGGTTGTTACCTTTTTTTTCCCCCCAAACCTTCCTCTCTTCCTACCTAGGGAAGCACAGTGTAGCAACACTTCCTTTTTTTTAAATGCAGTGATATTTCCTTCTAGGGGAATGTAATTTTTGAGATGTCAAGGATAATCCCAAATTCATACGGGTCTCTACTATCTCCCTTTTTCTTCTCAGTCACTTCTTTGAAATCTTCCTTAAACTGGACTGCAAGTTCCTTAACTGTAACTGACATTTGGCTGAATGGTCCAACTTGCTAATAAGGATGCACAAAAGACAGCATCTTCAGTCAAGTTCATCTGTCAAATTAAGTTTGCTTACTTACCAAAACAAAGTGATTTTTCACTCCTAAAAGGATTCTTAGGTCTAATTCCTTTCCAAAATGGGAGGCACCTAGACCGTCTTTCAAAAACAGGACTGAAAGGGTCTACCTGGGTATTAGTCTGATTTCTCAGTTTTTCAGTACAACCATGACTTTTTTCCTGTAAATGCATCCAGCTTTAGCACAAAAAGCTATGCTCTGTGCCCTACTAAACTCACAAAACTTTCTCCCTTGTACAGGCCTTTCAGGAAACAACATATTATGGTCTTTATTAAATCCAGTAGTCTAGTTACTGGAGCATTTAACTGGGCCATGGGAAACCTAGGCTACATTGTCAAGAAGACCGATTTATAAATGACCTGACTAATGTGACTGCTCTAAATGCAGGTTGTATCCTGCACCTCTCCGCACAAAGCTGTTACACACTGCACAAAAAGAATTTTAGATTAACTAGGGCAGACACTAAGAGCATGTTCAGTGAAATGACCCTAAACAAACCAGTAGTCAAGGCGCTCATCTGGGAAGTAGGGATTCCTTCACTCCACTCCCTGTCTCAAAATTAAACATCCATTCTATCCAATCTCAATGCACAAAACACCTCAAAACAACTAGTGCTTAAGACACATTTCTCTGACATGGGAGATGCGCGTTTTGAACCACTAGAAAGCAAACATATCTAATCTTCCACATTCCCAGTGAGTACTCTGACCACTGTGCTACTGAATACAGGGACAGAAGGAACTGCATTTTACAGATGAAAAACACAATTTATGAACTCTGACTAGGCTCACTGATAATTTTTCTTTTTTTCTTAAAAATACATATATCTGTTATTTACAGTTCCTCATTGTCAAAGGCAAGATATTCTTCTATTTTTCCATCCACATCATAGATTTCTTCTTCCAGGAATGAATACATGGATGACTCGGAGGCAGAAATCCTAGTGGAACTTGAATCTAGCGATTTATGTATTGGAGAGGCAGTTGGGATCAGTTTAGAGCCTGAAATGCAGAGCCTGAAAAAAATATCAACAAAATGAGAATTAATTACTCAAAGAAAGAAGAGAGTGCATACTGAATTATACTGAAATGTTTCAGTAATATAAAAGTAATATTTGTATATATTTCTCAAAAGGGAAGACCAAAGAGAAGACTTAAAAAATATAACATACTCTTTTACATTACTAGTGCATTCATGGAGGCCAGGTGAACACTTAGTATCCACAGAGCTATGACTACTGCTCTGAAAATGCTGAAATCCTTCATCCTTTGGCAATAGTAGCTGCTTTCCTAGAACTCTGGATAAAAAGGAGAGAGCAAGCGATATCTTAGATGGAAACCCACTCCATATGCAAATACAAAGAATACAAATACCTGCAAACAGTAGGCAATGGAAAGCACACCTTGTATTTGCTTTGAAAAAAGCAGTTTGTGGAGGGGCCAGGGCCTTCCGTAATACCTTAACATTGCCTAGTATTTAAGTCATTAAAGTTAAGCTGTTTTACACAAGATGAGATTCTAGCTTATACTTTTTAAGAGCAAACAGTCAAACTTGTTAGATCGTTCTAAAGGCAGATAAAGTAAGCACACTTCCTTTCTTATCAGAACTCCATAAGAAATGTTTAAAAATGAATGCAGAAGACAAGTAACACCTGGTATGGCTTCATTTATCATTTATCCAACTCCAGTATCCATCAACAGGAGCAGAAGTCCTAATCCAAAATGTTTACACGGATACTTCAGACTACAATTAACATTCAGATAATCCACAAAATTCAGCAGGCATAATGCAGAGAGACGGAGAGAAAAGGTAAAATCGACTCTATTTAAACGTACACAAAATTACTCTACACAATAATTCCTGAACACAGTACAGGTGAATAATAATCAGTGCTTACTGAACTGTGTTTCACTAGAATTCACAAGGGATCTCAATACAATTTGCAGTCGCAGCTGTAGTGCAAGCAGCAATGGCCAGACTTACCTGAACACATTTTCTTGAGACTACTTTTCACAAAACAGCACTTTATGCTACATGAAGCTCTAATCAATAGCCTTCTTCATTTTTTATTTTGTAAGCCAAGAACAAAAAGCTTTCTCTTTAAATAGATCTGATCTTTCTCTTATTGATGACAATTCTCAAGTATATTTACTCCCACCTGCTGAGCTAATTATTCATATATTGGCATAGCCGTTCTACAAACTGAAAGAAGGCACAACTCTCAGAAATAAATCTGGCATCCCAGAAGCTATTCTTTTGAGTAACTGGTCAACACAAACTGAGTTTTAAGGTTTAAGCTTAATAATGAAATTAATTTTTTCTTCCTTTTTAAACCACAGGAGGTATCACATCCTTTAGTACACAGAGCTCCCAGATTTATTCAGTTTGTTTTCATCCTTAGACTTAGCTGCAATTGCCAGTACTAGATTTGAATCAGAAAATCATAAGTACAGGGAATCACTTATCCAAAAAATCCACCTACTGAAAATACTCTGAAAATATAGTGAAATGACTTAATATTTTGAATTAACTACATAGCACAAAACCTTTCTCCATTTCATGCACATTCTATTAATTTTCACAGTATCTAAAAAATGTAAAGCATGGCTTAATGCTAGTGAAAGTTGTGTCAGACTTATTAAATAATTCTGTATTTTTTCTGACAGTGTCACAAGCTGTGTTAGTTGATTTTAGTTTACATTTGTTAGTAATAAGCTGCTGCAAATTAACTAGAAGAATTGAAAGCGTACCACACTTACTGACAGTGGTTTTTTAATTGCGTTAACAATCTATTCACTAGAAGATAGACACGGGTAGATCTATGTTTAGAATAGCTAAGAGTCACCAGATCTCACCAAGAATGACATGCCATCATTTATTAAAGCAGAACTGTACAGTGCAGTTCAACACTGACTTCTGTCCCCTGTATTATAAGGAAGCCATCATCAGGTTGCCTAGACATTCTGCACATCTCTACAAAACAATTTGCATTAATCACGCATTCATCCCCATATCAGTTCAGCTAGTTATTGATGGATTAATATCACAAATGGTTTGATGTTCATTTACATAGCATAGAAAGACATTATAGCTGTGTAGTATATGTGAAGCATGTGGTTCCCTTGATTTTTCATTTCTTTTTAGAAGAACCAATTAACACAACTTCTTGGAATTTCACTGTATATCTGCACTTACAGTAAAAACAAGTATTTTTTATAACGTGTATTCTTTTCTTAGAAGTAGAAAATGGTGCACTATGAAAATGGTTCATTATTACATGTCATTACATGCTGCTAAAATATCTTTGTCAGCAATCATCGTATTAAAGCAAATAAAGAACATTAGCTGCTAGTGCACCACCAGCCACACTTACTGTGTAACTGTGGCATATCTCAGTCCCAGAGATCCAGATTTGAATGCAAGTGTCACTAATACATAAATTAAAAGCAATTCATAAAAAGGTACCCCAAAAACACAAATTAGAGTCAATCAAAACTAGTACCACCAAGAAATCCTTACCTTAGATGAGGAAATCGTTCAACCCAGTCTGTACATTCTGCCTGCAGGCTCTCAGTTTGGGAAGTCACTTTTCCCTCAAAGAGCATTTCATCAATCTCCCAAAATAACTGATGCACTCTCCGTGTGTTGGCTTTATCAAATTCCTACATATCATGAAAAAAAAAATATTTCTTAGAAAATAGGCATATATATTTATTTTAAAGCCCCCAATATTTAAATTTGGCTGAGCATCTCAGAATGGATCTTCAGACTACCTACTATGGAGAAAATTTATACGCTGCAGTGCAAAATAAAATCCAGGTAGCTGGCTTGAGCATGGTGATTCAGTAGCTGCACAGGATTAGCTGACAGAAAATACCAGTTATAAGATGCCTGGGTTCTGGTTTACTCCCTGCTCCAACACAGAGTGAAGCACACATACTGCACCTCTGGGACTCACAGCACAAAAGCTGCCTGCTTTTTTGAGCAACACTTTTACTTTCCAAGCAAAACTACTAACATGGCAAAGGTGGGCCACCTTCCTTCTGCACAAGAGTCTGGTGGTCAGGAAACAGCCCTCAGTGTGAGAAATGACCTTCCACACCTTGCCACTGAAGATAAAACTCAGGGTAACTAGACACAGGTGTGTACAGGGGCATATGAAGGTAGGAGGGAAGAGTCTGACTTTATCCAGCAATGTGGAAATGATCAAGAGGCTGAGGTACTGTTGGGACTATGCTTAGATGGGGCACTGTTCATAATGATATTTGGCCACTTATATTAGACACTCTGAAGCATGTGAAAAAAAAACGGTAACACTCGGGAACCAAACCACATCCGTCACTTCCAGCTGAGTGCCCTAACCACTTCAGGCTACAGAAGGGACCACACTGAAAAGGAACAGGAAAACAACTCTCACCCAGGTTATTGTATAATCCAGGGTCAGAATTTCTCCTGGAGGGCTGAAAGCAATGGATGGGACCAGTACCCTAAAGTTTAGGATATTATGTAAAAGTCACGGAAAGCTATTGCTACCAGCCATGGATGGCATTTTGAAAATTAAAGTGACCACAATGATTATGGATTTATTCAATGCTGACAGCCTGTACAAGGCACGCCTCATCGGTCAGCCTCTCTACCACGTTTAACCTCTCTCTCCCTCTCTCCACCATTTACAAAACAGAACTGAGCTTAGGTAAGAGCTAAATATTTACTCAGACTGAGACATTTACACGCATGTTCACACATGTATTTTATGACTCCTAGAGCTCCAAATGTTGAGAATAGTTCAATTCAGACACTGTTTCCATTATGCAGTATTTGAAAACATGTATTTTATCACTCATCTTCTTTAGTCAAATAGGTTAGTTTTCCCCAAATTTCATTATTTCATATTTTTATTCCATTTCCCTTCATTACATATCAGCTGCATTGATATTAACTTGCAAACAGAACTTTTTTTCAAATATTCAATTAATATACTAATACTTAATTATTAGGCTATAATGAATGAAAGTGGTTAAGTTCTACAGGACATGTGCTGCATGTCCATTTTCTGTAGAAATGAATTTATTCTACTATACATATATAAGGTGTGCTGTAAACGTTCCTGTGACATACATCATCCCTCCAGGAGTAAACTGAACTTCTTTCAGTAGAGAAATCAGTAGTACAGCTGTTCAATCCAGACCAAGAATTATTCAACTCCGTAGGTGCTGTACAATCACTAGATGAAAGTGATGAAAGAGTTTCACTGTGAAAAGAAGACCAATTAAAATAAAGAACATGATTGTTTTCTATATAAACATTTAAAAAACAACACAAGTGATTAAATAAATGGACAGTAATACATATTGCTGTCAGGACATGCCGTTAAAGTCGATGTGAAGAGCTGCAGGTGTATATTTTTAAGTAGAGTGCAATAAGTACATACTCCTATTTGTACCACTTACAGCCTAAAAGGCAATTCCTTCTACAGCATTACTCTTCCATATAGACATATATCATTACAACTGTAAGGGCACTCCAGAATGTATCCGCACATATATACACACACGCATACCAAGCATTTCCACCACTAATAATTATTTTGTTCAGCTAATGGGCACATCAAAATTATACATTAAAGACAACATAATCTGCCTTTAATTCTAGTAGAAGCTACCACAAAAAAAATTTGCAAAACTAAACACAACAACTCAGTTTATAAATGCTTCAAATAGTATTGTTACATTATCCGTACACAACATCTTTTATGCTGTTGACCTGATGCACTTTAAACCTTGAGCTCTGGCATTCCAGCTCTCAGAAAGCTCTAGCTGGTCCCTGCCAGCTGCCACACACCTTGGAATACAGTGAAAGCAAGGGCAGTCAGATACAAAGGCCACACAAATCCAAACCAGTGCCAACTGACCTTCAACACTGGTGAGCATTATTTGGGTTTAACCATAAAGTCCAACATCCCTTCCAGCCTTAATCAGTGCCCTTCACTATGCTATAAAAAAGATACACAAATCCATAATACAAACCAGGAGTAAAGTTCAAACCTTCAAAACAATGGGTTAGGTCAATTTATATCCTGCATTACATCCTGCAATAGTTGTCAGCCATGAGAATGACTAGAAGCACGATTAGTGAAAATTAGTACCAATCCTGAAATACCTACTTAAGTCAAGAGTTTGTTAATGAAGTACTATTTCCGGAGTGAATGCATACCAAGTATAATTGTTGATGGCTTCCTGCACATGTCTCTCAAAAACTGCTGGAAGAGACTCTCTACTTTTTCCAGAAATACACTGTCTTGTGGAACATCTGGACAGTCCCTTCCTATAAACACAGAAACACATAATGCCATACTATTAAATAAGCTTAACTCACACCACCACTGGAGAAAAAAAAAAGATGACAACAACTCTGTTGAATTTTTCAATCTTACCCATCAACACAAACATGTGCTTGAAACAAACTACCTTGTTTTAAAACAGGATTTATTTACCTTATTTACACAAGTATACTTCAGAAAAATGTACATTTAGTTGGAAACTTATTTTACCCCACAGGCATCCTCCTTCACTTTAGCACTTGAAAGTTTGCATAAAATGCACACAAATGCAGCAGCACCTCAATATTGCAAGAATTAAGCAAAGGCACAAACTGGTAATTGTCCACCTGTGTGTTATTATTATTATTAGTTATTTAGATATGTTTCCGTTCAATCATTAACACAGAGCCCATTTTCTCAGGCATAGCTCTGCATACAAGGAAGTTGTAGATAATGGTGCCAATCAAACAGTTGCTTTTAGTAAAGCAATGAACTCTCAACTTAGTGGTTTAAATGAACTGAGATATTAGTACATGAGGAAACACGGGCATATTCTCAATACATTTACAGACCACACAGCAACATCAACTCCTCCAGTACCCAAAAGACTCCTTAATACCGTATTAGAAACGAAGCCACAGACTTTCTAGTATTATGCCTGCCTTGCGTAAGAAATGCTAGAACTTCTCTCTTTTGATTCTTCAAATATCTGAAAACATGCCGAAATTTTAGACTCATTTCTTACAAAACCAACAGATGAATATTAGGATACAGAAAGGCACGGGAATGCCTGCACTTTTATAAAATAATACCTTTTCATGAAGGATGTGCTTTTTTTTTAAGCAGAAGCTGTTTATAATCATACACTTCTATAATCTCACCAAGTTCTGTCATTAAAATGTTAAACCTACCCCTTCAGAAGATATACATATGTGCCAAAGTTTTCCTCAGACTTCTATAGCCACAGACTACTTTATCTGTGGAAGTTCTTTTCATTCCATAAAATCCTCAGGTCATAACCATGAATAAGCAACATGATTGCATCAAAGTATGTTTGTGAATGAGTAACTGCATGAAAATACAGTTCAAGAATTTTCTTGCTTTCTTTAGACAAGAACTGTAGATTGGCCCTACAATATTTAGGGTTGTTCTACCTTCTTCCTGTCCCTTCTGATATCCATCTTGCCTTTACACAGATTACAAAGACAAATATGACAAAATCTAACTCTCCAATCAAATGGACCACATCACACATCCTGCTCTGTAATTTGGCCAGTAAGTCATGAAAAATCTACCACAGGTTTAAACTTCTCATCAGGAAAGATCTTAAATTGCAATTTCTTGGAGGCTGGTACAACAGCTGTGGAAATCTTCTCTATATATTTGCTCGAAATTTCTTCCCCTGAGTGTCTGCTTTTTGCCACTGTGAGAACCAAAAAGCCCTATAAAAAACTGTCCAGTCCAGTCCCATGATAACTTCATTTTGTCATTACACCAAGATCTATCTCCTAGGCAATAACTGTGAGCTCAGACCACCTTCTACTTCGAAAACTGGTTCCTTCTGCCCACGTACATCCCTCTGTGCCATTTAAGTGGCCGTGTTACTGCCCAGGTAGCCTTATAAGGTCTTGCTCATTTATATTTTTTTTTCCATAGCTGACCCTTGTCCCTAGTATTTTTCCACAGCTTAATATCACAACCAAGCATTCTCACACCTTTACCCAGACAAGTAACTTGAACTGCCCTGGACAGACCCTGGTGAAACACCACTGGAGGAGGGAGCAATTTACTGCTACCCTCTGTTTCCTAGAAGAATCCCTCCCTCTTGTATTCCAGCTGCTTCATTAATGTGACAGACTTTTGGCAACTCAAGCTCATTGCAATGATTGGATCCACTGCATCTATAAAGCTTTCTGATATCCAAGAAGAACCTGGCGTGGCAAAGAAGCAAAGAAAGCGCACACACATTATTCCTTTGAAGGAAACCTGAACCTACAAACACGAAAAAAACCCAAAAATACCACTAATAAAATTTCAGGGACTTTCTCTGTGAAGTAAAACATATGCACTACGCTTAATAGCTTAATAGCATAGTGCATGATGTGAGATGGAGCAAGAAAGTGCCTCTGCCACATCATTCAAGAAGAAGTGTTGAGGATGGCTCAGCAGAGACTTGCATAGGAATGGTTGGACTCGATGATCCAATGGGTCTCTTCCAGCCTGGTTATTCTATAATTCTATGATTCCACTGCACGCAGAGGTACTACTCCTCCTGACTCCTTAGACCACACGCCTCTAGAGGATCATAGAATCACAGAATCGCTAGGCTGGAAAAGACCTTCGAGCTCATCGAGTCCAACCATACCTTTCTGATACTAAATCATATCCCTAAGCACTTCATCTACCCACCTTTTCAACACCTCCGGGGACAGTGACTCAGCCGCCTGCCCAGGCAGCCTGAGCCAGCGCCCGGGAACCCTTTCGGTGAAGACATTTTTCTTGATATCTAATCTGAACCACCCCCGGCACAGCTTGAGGCCGTTCCCTCTCATCCTATCGCCTGCCACTTGAAAGAAGAGACCAACAAGGATGGGCCAGGAATCGATCGCAACAGAATACAACGAAAGGGAAAACGCTTCCCGTTGCGCTGCCCCCGCGCCAGTAGGGAACACAGCAATCTCGGCAGTCGCGGGCATTAAACGATGCAGAATAACGCCGCCCGCCCCTCCCCTCCCCGCCAGCACTCACCCCACGACGAGCAGGTCCCGGGGGCCGCCCCGCGCCCGGCGCATCGGGGCACCGAGCGGCCCCAGCGCCGCCCGGAGCCGCCGGCGGCCCCGCAGCGCCCGCCCCGCAGGCCCCGCGGACGGGCCCCCCCGGCCCCGCCCGGAACGGTCGCCCGAGGCGGGACGGGTGGGTGCGGATCCGCCTCGGAACGCAGAGCGGCGAAGCTGGGAGAATCTCATGAGGTTCAACAGGGCCAAGGGCGAGGTCCTGCACCTGGGTCGGGGCAATCCCCTATTTCAGTACAGGATGGGGGATGATGCGATTGAGAGTGGCCTGCAGAGAAGGACTCAGGGGTGCTGATTGATGAGGAGCTCAACGTGAGCTGGCAATGTGTGCACTCAGCCCAGAAGGCCAACCGTATCCAGGGCTGCATCAAAAGAAGTGTGATTCTCCCTCTCTATTCCTCTCTTGTGAAACCTCATCTGGAGTATTGTGTCCAGTTCTGGAATCCTCAACATAAGAAGGAGATGGAGCTGTTGGAACAGGTCCAGAGGAGGGCTACAAGGATGATCAGAGGGCTGGAGCACCTCCCATACAAGGACAGGCTGAGAGAGTTGGGACTGTTCAGCCTGGAGTAGAGAAGGATCCCAGGAGACTTATAGCAGCTTCCAGTACCTGAAGGGGCTACAAGAAAGATGCGAAGGACTTTTTACAAAGGTTTATGGTGATAGGACTAGGGGGAACAGGTATAAACTGGAGAGGGGCAGATTTAGGCTTAATGTAAGGAGGAATTCCTTCACCATGAGGGCGGTGAGGCACTGGCACAGGCTGCCCAGGGAAGCTGTGGCTGCCCCGTCCCTGGAGGTGTTCAAGGCCAGGTTAGATGGGGCCTTGGGCAGCCTGAGCTAGTGGAACATCCCTGCCCATTGCAGGGGGGTTGGAACTAGATGATCTTTAAGGCTTCTTCCAACCCAAACCATTCTATGATTCTATGAATCTATGGAGGGGCTGATCAAGTCACATGAGGAGCGGCTGAGGGAACTGGGGTTGTGTAGCTTGGAAAGAGGAGGCTGTTACTGTTAGCATTTAATCAGACCATCTGATTGAGCCTTTCCCCTTTCAAAAGGAAAAGTATCTTTATGTACTATATTTGGATCTATAAATGGGTTACTGATGCTTTGATGATTAGACTATCCTGGGAGCATTCATACAGTTGAACTGTTAGTGAATTTTCAGGTAACAAGATTTTTGATCTGACTAAATTAACATAATTTGCCTCAATGTAAATTTTCGTCATAGGTAGCTAAAAATCTTTTCCTAAATAATCATAAAATCCTTGGTTCTCAAAGATAACTTTGGAATACGCTGCCTTCAGCGCCAGAGAGGAGGTGATCTTGAAAGCCTTTGCCAAAGGAATATCATTGTTTTCATCAGTGCAACACAGATGATCAATATACATCATCATTATGTCATGGTAACATTACTGTGACAGTAGGCAGGCAAATGGCCTCCAAGAAGGCTATGGTTTGATCTTATATCTCAGTTTTGGGGAATAACTGCACAACGGCGACATAGAAGAAAAAAAGTCTTAGCCAGCTATATGTTAAGTGAAGGGCCCACGGCAGCTCAGAACCATCACTCCTCTTTCCTTCTAGGTAGCACCACGTTCTCTCAGAACCTGAATCTCAGAACTGTGGTTGCTCAGTGCTTCCCAACATCACAATCTACAGCTTGTTAGTCCTCTGTAGCAGCCTTCTATAGTGTTTGGCTTAGAAGAAAGACACTACCAAAAAACAAAGAAACAATCCTCCATCTATGTTCATAGCCTATTTAAAGCTTGCTTTGACTTTCACAATAAAACATCTTTTATGTTGAAATTTTCAGATTTCACAAAGTTTAATGATCGCTACAACCATCCCATAAAGTAACGTGATCTGTCTGCTTCTAATATAAACAACTTTCATTTCAAGCCATAAAGCTGTTCAGTAAGTCTCTGGTTTAGAATCATAGAATCACTAGGTCCGAAAAGACCTTTAAGAACATCAAGTCCAACCATACCCATCCCCTACTTAATCATATCCCTAAGTACTTCATCTACCTGCTTTTTAAATATATCCAAGGACGTGACTCAAACACCTCCCTGGGCAGCCTGTTCCAGTGCTCGATAATCCTTTCATTGAAGAAATTTTCCTAATATCCAATCTGAACCTCCCCTGGCCCAACTTGAGGCCATTCCCTCTCAGCCTATCACCTGTCACTTGGGAGGAGCGATCAGCCCCCACCCCTCTACAACTGTCCTTTCAGATACCTGTAGATAGTGATAACGTCTCCCCTCAGCCTCCTCTTTGCCAGGCTAAACAGCTCCAGTTCCCACACTTGCTCTCCAGCCCCTTCACCAGTTTCCTTGCTCTGTACACACTGCAGGACCCCATGTCTTTGTTGTAGTGAGGGACCCAAAACTGAACACAGTATTCAAGGTAAGGTCTCACCAGTGCTGAGTACAGGGGCACAATCACCTCCCTGGTCCTGCTGGCCACACTGTTTCTGATACAAGCCAAGATGCTATTGACCTTCTTGGCCACCTAGGTACACTGCTGGTTCATATTCACCCCGCTGTCAATCGACACCCCCAGGTCCTTCTCCACCAGGCAGCTTTCTAGCCACTCTTCCCCAAGCCTGTAGTGTTGCACAGGTTTGTTGTGTCCCAAGTGCAGGACTCTGCACTTGGCCTTGTTAAACCTCATCTTGTTGGTCTCGGCCGAATCCAGCCTGTTCAGATCCCTTTGCAGAGCCTCCCTACCCTCAAGCAATTTGATGCTTCCTCCCAACTTAGTAAGGATACATTCAATTCCTTCATCCAGGTCACTGATCAAGATATTGAACAGAACTGGACCCAGCACTGAGCCCTGCTGAACACCACTTGTGACCGGCCTGCAACTGGATTTAACTCCATTTACCACAAATCTTTGGGCCTCACCATTCAGCCAGTTTTTTACCCAGCAGAGGGTGTGCCTGTCCAGGCCAATGACAGCCTGTTTCTCAAGCAGAATACTGTGAGAAATGGTGTTGAAGGCTTTACTAAAGTCCACATATGCTATATCCACAGCCTTTCCCTCATCCATTAAGTGGATCACCTTGTCATAGAAGGCGATCAGGTTAGTTTGGCAGGACCTGCCTTTCATAAACCCATGTTGACTGGGCCCAATCACCCGGTTGTCTTGTGTGTGCTGTGTGGTAGCACTCAAGATCACCTGCTCCATGACTTTCCCTAGCATCGACGTTAGACTGACAGGCCTGTAGTTTCCTGGGTCCTCCCTACAGCCCTTCTTGTAAATGGGCTTAACATTTGTCAGCCTGCAGTCAAGTGGAACTTCCCCGGTCAGGACTGCTGGTAGATTAATACCTTAAGCACTTTACAGCATTTTGCAGTGAGTTCAAGATAATGAGCTTATAATGTTCAGAAAGATAACCACTGCACTTTGTCTGTTCTTCACATGATGGAAATTGTACTTTCACTTTTGTTCACTTAAGCAACCCAGTAATGTTCAATACTTTTATTTCATCTGCTAGGTTACCATTAACATTCAGTGTAAAACATAAGCAAGTGCTCTCATACTCTGCCGAAGTACTACATGGCAGAAGCTTCTCCCTCCAATTCTGTAGCCATAAGCAACAAAAGTAAGGATACAATTGAAATGCTGCCAGTACTGTGTACACATCTTTTCCAGTGCTTATCTCCAGTACTAACCAATCTCGCAGTACATTCCCAGAGCAGCATGTAAACATGATGAAATAGAGATGAAATAGAGCCAGAGCAGAGGCTGATGATGGACAATGTTCAGTTAGGAAATCTGCTGTGCATCCATGAGATATTCCTCATGCATACTACCACTTTCTGATTACTAAGAAGAGTCATTAAGTCACTGAGCTAATCATCTATTCCTCACTGCCACTACATCACCCAGCAGCTAACCAGCTTTCACCTCACATTAGCACCTATGAACAGAACAAATATGCATAGCAGCATTTCAGCTGTGTCCCCATACACAAGTCAAAGGCATTTATTTTAATTTGCGGATGTGTCTTTAAGTAAGGGAGTGAAAACAGCAAAGAAATCCTCTCCACTATAATCCATATACCATACATGTACACATTCACACCACTTCAATAATTATCCAACAAGATTCTGGCAATAGGTAGACAAGACTGAGTCATTCAGTTCCAACTTGAGTATTTTGTGAAGACAAGAAATCTCAGACTCCTTTAGAACTTGATAAAAGTGATAGGTGTGATCACTGAAAAGGCCACAAACTTCCAACAAACTACTGCAGGATCCAAGAATCTTCTACCTTACCAGAAATATTGGAAAAAAAATTTTTTTTTGATCTGGTGCCACTATGGGCCAAAGCTAAACTAAAAAGGATAACCTCACAATTGCACACCAAACTGTACACTGACGAGCAATAGAAAAGTATTATAGACATTGTAAAATAGAATGCATTTCTAGCCCCCCAACTCACAAGATTTGAGAGGAATTCAGTAACAGCTAAGCATAACAGTACATCCCCCAGGCATTTCCTGTTCTCCTTTCCATGGCTAACACTAATGATCCTGATAAGAAATAAAACGCCTGGCTGTAAACATACCACTACAGTTTCCTACAAACAACACATACTAATAGTAACATTACACAAGAACAGTTCTTAGCAACTGAAAGCAATAAAAACACTTTGAGTAAAATTGGAATTCTTTGGTTTTATGTTTCTTTTTTTCTTTTTTTTGACAGTAGCTGATTAGCTACTTGCTGGAAACTTCATAAGACATTACAAAAGCCTTATGTTACATACAATATTACAAAATGCTAGGAATTATTTATAGTTCCATCCATCTAGAGGAATATTGACTTCCATAATATCACGTAAAATTAAAATTTACCTCTAAGCTTTTTAACACTTATTTGCAATGAAAAAAATAGAACATGGCAAACCATCATATTACTACATTTACTCTTTCAGATCAGTTCAATGGAAATGAGCAGCTAAGTAACACTGCAGTGCTCTATCTAGGTTAGTATGCATTACAACATGAAAGAGATCTATTGCTTTTAGTGGTTAAAACAAGAGACAGAGAATCCGAGTTTCCATCCTCTTCTGGAGCTCATCAAGTTACTTATACCCACATTTTCAAGGTTAATCATTTTGAAGGCCAAAGCTTGCACTACTGAGAAGTGAAAGCTGGCAGCAGACAGTGATATTTTCATGGTTACAGATAAGACCACTTTTCTTATATCAAGTTCACAAACATGTTTTCCATGTGTTAGAACTAGCCTGAAAATGGGGAACAGTGCAAATCATTTCTAGAATATTACCCACATCTAAACAGCATACTAAAGCCTTGCCCAATTCAGCTTTAGATCAGGTAAGTACTGTTATCTCCTCTAGTTATCACAAGATGCTAGGATAGCACAAATAACGTTTACTAAAAAAAAGAATCTCTGTATGTTGGTGTCACCAGCATACTGTGGTAAGTGTGGCATAGGCATATTATTATCGTCTCAAGGAATTTCATGATCTTATATAGCAGAATATATATTTTTCAAACAACAGTAATAAAAAGTAATTTTTTTTGCCATTTGAAGAAAAAGATCTATTCACTATCTCTCCTTCAATTTGATTAGAAGAATATTCAATTACTATGTAAATAAACAGTAAATGTAAACTGCTATAGTTTAGCCTTACACAATATTAGTGTAGTTGGCAGATATGAAGCTCAGAAAAGTCAGAGTGCCTGGGAATGACCAGAAGAAATCAGTGCCAGATTTTCCCTATTTTGCACTCTCAGTGTATTCAGGTTACTATCGACTTGTGAGCACATAAGAAAAAAAAAGTAAGGGATAAAATGGATCCTTCCATTTATTAATCAATTACTCCCAGTTAAATTGCTATTAATGAAAGCATACTGGCCACTGACAATGTCTTCTAAAACATTTTAAACAGCAACAAAACCTGTCACTAGGGATCTTTGTTTGGCTAAGTAAAAGCTTCGTAGGTGTAGCTATCGACAATATAATAACATTTTCTGTAACTCATAAATTTGAATCAGAACTCTAGGCAAGGAATACCAAAGTTTTCAATATTTAATTAAGATGCTTCTTCTAAAAGCTTAAGTGGAACCATCTAATTAAAAAATGCTAATGTGCAGGTATAGACTTTCTTTGTCAAAGTGATGTATCTTATTCCTTCTACATCTTTCTGATGTGGTTTTGGTTTGGTTTTGTTTTTTTTTTAAGACAGACAATACCTTATCAGAATAAGCTTGACTGCTATGAATAAAATATTTGAAATGCCACCATGCATACAAAAGTAGAATACTTAGGGGATGACTAGGTGATATCAGTTAGAAGCATTTCAATAGCAAGCAGAAATAAGCATTTTGCTGCTCACAAGCAGTTGTGTTTACTTTTCATCCCACTACAATTAGTTTGCCTTAAGGCTGAATTTAATCTTTTTTTTTTTTTTTAATGATAAAAGTCATAGGCACTTCAACAGGGATACTGGCTCACACAGCATTACACTTGGCTTTATTTTTGGTAATGAAAAAGCAACTAGTGGGAACCAGTTGGTAAAATGAGGAGGGAAAGATATGTGTGGGAAGTACAGTGGTCACGCATCCGGCCTCCCTAGCCTTCTGAATTCAGTGGATTCTTAATATTTAACACCTGCTTAAGTCTGGAATAACCATGAACTTTCAGAGTGTTTTGCCTGGTGCAATGTCTGCCACCCTCAGAACTTAGGGAAATCAGGCAAGCAACGTTTATTTTGTTCTGGTATTGTTTATATAAAGTATCAAATATCTTCTACACAGACCTCTGTCAATGTACTTCAACCTAGATTAACCTCCCTATTAAAAAAAAAAAAAAAGCTACTAATCTCCACAAATGCAGAAAAAGCTTAATCCTGAAAAGATCTTACAATGTATTCTGAAACAAACCCCCACATAGCAGATGCAAGCAGGGGGAAATAAAAGTAGTACATCAGGGATGGTTTGTGTTCCTACTTGTATCATTTTTGCAGTGCTACATGCCTTAGTTATCTGGCAATTATAATATTTCAATTAATTTACAATTTGCTAAAATAAATTTATAAATATCTAGATAACTATGTATTTACAAATATGTCTTATCAATGGTTGTCCAGGAAAAAGAAAAAAAAACCAAAACAATTTAAGGCACCTGTACATGATGCTGGTGTTTGGCTTCACAGTTAGAGTTCAGAAAGCAATCCTGGAGTCATCATGGACTCAATATTTAGTGACAACCAAAGCCACACACCAACAGAACATTGGTACACATCAGGAAGGATACTGAGGTAGAAATGGGAAGCATCACTTTGCTGCAGTGTAAAACTTCATTGTGTCCACGCACAGAATATTGCACAAAGTTATCGCATCTCAAGAAATACATACCAGAATAAGAGAAGAGCTACAAACGATTAAGGAAATAAAGAGCCACCATCAGAAGGAAGGCTAATGAGGCTTGTACTCTTGGAGAAGGGTAAGAGATGATGTACTCAAGGTTTACAAAATCCCAGAAGAGATAAATTAGATGAATGAATGATTACTATACCTTGCAATAGAAGAACTAGAGACATTCCTTGCAATAGATCAATTTAAACAGACATAAAAGAAAAACAATTTTTTCTGAAACAGAGCAGCAGACAGTGACTTTTGAGACATTGTTGCTACTAAAGCTTAGGAAAGCAAACAGTACTAGCACATTCCAAAACAGATCAGCTGCATTCACAGACATCCGTAAGGCCCATAATCTGATTCCACAAGGACTAAAAAGGTGCTTATCTTCTAACAATTTCTGTGCCACAGAAAAGCAAGAGATTGATTCAGAAAGCCAGAGGACTATTATATAAATATTATGCTACAAGGAAACCAAACTGGAAGTAGATGTTCTAAATTCCATCCAAAAGTTTAACAAGGAAAGAAAGAACTTTAAGTTAAAAACTTAACTTTCTAAAATATATCAATTCCTATTAACACCTGACAAAACATCTAATGTTTTTCTCATTATCAGTAATATCTAAACCTAGCATAGTTTAGGACTACATAAAGAGTAATTATAGAAGTTCATGTAATACATACAGTATTGCAAGAGTACAAAATACTCTGCTAATACAGCAATAAAACTATTACTGACTTTAGTAAGCTCTCCTGCTTTCCAGTGTGGAAAAAGGTTCAGTACCTTTCAGGACACACAAAGAGGGAAAGGGGGGTGGAGAGGAAAACACAGGAGAAGGGAAGAGAATCCCACAGGAGAGGAGGAGGGAAACCCACAGGAGAGGAGGGTGCACAGTCGCCTTCTTTAAAAAAAAATACCTTCCGTCTCACAAAAGGAACCTGATCTATTTCCAGAATGCTGGAATTGCAGCAACACAAGCACGAAACAGACGACCTCCAGAAGTCCCCTGCAACCTGTATTTTCCTATATTACAACCGAAATAGGAACAAGCCTTGATTAGCAAAAGCAGCTTTTACATCCTTTCCTGGAGACTCTCTAGCTACTAAAGGACACCAATAGCAGAGCAGATGTTAAAATCTAATTGAGTTTAAAATGAAACCTAGGTTGAAAATCAAACTTTTCTCGCGGTGTTTAGTTTTGGAACAGCACGCTCTGCTCAAACTCCATTTCTACCCCCATAAAAAAATCGATTTTCCAGGTTTCTTTTCACAGAATCGTTTAGGTTGGAAAAGACCCTTGAGATCATCGAGTCCAGCCGCCTGCTAAGCCAGATCCCCGGGCACCTCGTCCTC
Source organism: Phaenicophaeus curvirostris (assembly GCF_032191515.1). NCBI lineage: Eukaryota > Metazoa > Chordata > Aves > Cuculiformes > Cuculidae > Phaenicophaeus > Phaenicophaeus curvirostris. The sequence continues at coordinate 44,980,614 of NC_091395.1, read as the reverse complement.
CAGCTGCCTCTCCGCTTCCCAGGGGCGGCAGAGGGTCCCTCCCGCCGGCCCCGGGGCCGCGCACTCACTCCGGGCGCCGCCAGCCGCCGCTCCCCGCCGCCTCCTCCCCGCCGCCGGGGGCCGGGGGGCGCGGGCTGGGGCGGCGGAGCCCGGACAGGAGGGAGCCCGGCTCCAGCGCAGCCACCTTCATAGCGGGGGCAGCCCCGGTGCCTGCGAACCCGGAGCCGCCGCCCGCGGGCGTTGCTAAGCTAAACAAACGGCACCGAGGAGCCCTGTGGAAGCGCGGGGCGGGCACCTGCGGCAGCCTGCCCTTAGGGAGCCGCAGCGTGGCGTTCTGCTCTTGAATAAGAAAAACGGAGTGGGAAGGGGCTTGAAGGAAGGAAAAGAGTCATTAAGAATAATAAGAATAATCATAGGCTCATAGAATCATAGCATAGTCTGGGTTGGAAGGGACCTTAAAGATCATCTAGTTCCACGCTGCCTGCGATGGGCAGGGACATCCCACCAGACCCGGCTGCCCAAGGCCCCATCCCACCTGGCCTTGAACACCTCCAGGGATGGGGCAGCCACAGCTTCCCTGGGCAACCTGTGCCAGCGTCTCACCACTCTCATGGTGAACAAATTCCTCCTTATATCAAGCCTAAATCTGCCCCTCTCCAGTTTTCACCTGTTCCCCCTTGTCCTATCACCACAAGCCTTTGTAAAAAGTACTTCCCATCTTTCTTGTAGGCCCCCTTCGGGTACTGGAAGCTGCTATAAGGTCTCCTGGGAGCCTTCTCTTCTCCAGGCTGAACAAGACCACCTCTCTCAGCCTGTCCTCATTCGGGAGGTGCTCCAGCCCTCTGGTCATCTTTGTAGCCTTCTCTGGACCTGTTCCATGAGTTCCATCTCCTTCTTATGTTGAGGATTCCAGAACTGGACACAATACTCCAGATGAGGTTTCACAAGAGAGGAATAGAGAGGCAGAACCACCTCCCTCAACCTGCTGGCCACGCTTCTCTTGATGCAGCCCAGGATACAGTTGGCCTTCTGGGCTGCAAGCACACATTACCAGCTCATGTTGAGCTGCTCATCGACCAACACCCCTGAGTCCCTTTCAGCAGGGCTGCTCTCAACCTTACATAGTAGGTACTAAAATAATACTTAGAATGCATCATCATATATTTTTATTGTTTAAAATTATTTTTACTCACTAGCGGGAACTTTTAGTTTGTATTCTGAGCTATTTTACAAAACTAAGGACCCATAATAAATTTTCTCAAGGCTCTGAGTCTGACTTTGGCAGCATTTATAATAACAAGAAAAATCTTTGTAGAATTTAGACACGCTGCCATTTGTCAGGGTTTAAGGGCCAGAAAAGACCATTTAATCATCTAGTCTGACCTCTTGTAGCACATTTCAGTTTGACATTTACCGTGTATCCTCTGCATCTTTATGTTACTTTTAATATCTATGTTAATTGCTAAAATTCTTTAAACAATTTACATTGATGTGGAATGAGAAATTCTGCTACAATTTGTCATTACAGATTTCGAAACACAGGAACCTTTTCACATGTTAGTCTTTAAATAAGAGAAAGAACGATTAACATGGTGCATACCTGGCACCCCATCCTTACCAACTTGCCTCCTCAACTTTCATGGCCTAAGCCTGAAGAGAGGATTTGTCACTTTGCGTGAAAAGGTCAGAAAGATGAGATGAAAGCATCACAATGGAGATAATCCTATTACTGTAATTGGGCAATCATCATCTATCACTTCAACTGTAAACAAAGCCTTTTTTGTTTTCATTCAGGGCTTCCTGGGCAAGTGAACACAGTCTACACAGCCCTTCACTCATCCAGCACAGGAAAAATTTATTATTTCATTAATTATTTTTCTCATTTGCCTTTTTTTTTCCCAATGTGAGACCTATGAACTTATCAAAACCCAACATTTTTCATCTCTGTATATAACAAATCATGAGAAAAGCTGCTTATAATGTTTAGTGCTAAATTATAGGGAAGTTGTTTCCTAAAGCAGTGAAAGCATTCTGGGAGTAATCGTGGTATTGAAGTTGATGATGGAAATGCTAGAGGAAAAAAACACACCTACTAAAAGTTGATAATGTTTTATCAGGTCCTTGGAGCAGCAGTCAAATATTAACAAAAACATACAAATGACTGTCTAGTGTCTAATTTACAATATATTGTGCTCAAACACTATGAAATTGCAAGCAGTGTCAAACATAATGCACATCCTTTCAGAGTACAAAACAAACAAGCTAGGTTAATATATAAGAAAATAAACTATAAAATTTTATCTGATTTCTTTACAATTTTCTTTTTAGCTATCAAAAGCAAAACTATAAACAGTCATAAAGAAAAAGGAAACAAAAAATTTGAAATTAATCTACTTTTGAAGTTTTTCTCCCGCTCTACATGTAACTAGCCACTAATATTTCTAATGTGGTTTAAAACTATATATTTTTTTGAGGAGATTTTTATTTTGTTGTTGTTTCACCGGTAACAAATATTTCAGTAATGAAGTTACAGTAGCACCACATCACCCACAAAGTTGTCATCTGGTTATGCTACAAAAATATCTGTGCCATTGCCCATTCTATACAAGTGCACCAGCTGTGCCTTGGCCATATTTCACATCAATTTCAAGTTCCATTTAATGACTCATATGTAGTTTTATGTGCATTGAAAGAATTAAGCTGACATCTCTCAGTATAAACGTCCTTCTGCCAGCTCTCTGAACTTCGGTAGGGAAGAGTAAAAAAATGTTTTAATCATGCCACATTGATTAAATCAGTCGACTCATTAGTATGGAAATCTGGTTTTGATAGTCATTAGTACCAGCCCTGCATGGAAGGCATAAGAAATCCTTCACTGCATGTTCTGAAGAGGCTCCTTACAGAGTCAAGTTTCTTTCTGTGGCTTTCTCTTAAATAAAAAAAGGTTTTAAAAGTCATTTTGAAACTCTGCTGCATTTCATGGTTTCAAATACAGAAATAATTTTCCATGTAACTTACTGTGTTTCACATGGAAAGCTCTGCAGTTTTAATTTCACTGGATCTCCCTTTGTGTTATGAAAGCAAGCAGCAGCATTAGCTATTTTATTGTTATTGCATTCTCATTTACAAATCCTCTTTAAAGTAGAGTTTATGTCTTTTCTGCACTACATCAGATAGGCATTCTTCCTAGAACATCAGTCATTCTCACTACTTTTCAAAATTTCTACTACATACTTGATACACAGGCTGAAATTAGTCAATCATGATCTATTTTAATATGTCACTTCAGTGCAGGTGAATTAAGATATCCACAAGAATATGAATGTAGTAAATTTACATTATGATGACTCTTGTGTATCTTTCCAGCATGACAAAAAAATTTTCAGGTTTTCCTGAAGGCTTAGTAGTTTTCTAATGATAGAAAATATACAATAAGATGAACACATAATTCAAATCCATACTTTTACAATTCAGTGCACTTTACTATTAGATTTAAGTGCCATCACTAATTGCTGATGAAATGCACTGACTCGTTCCTTCTGGGCTGGCCAGTTCAAGAGGCAGCGAGATTTGAACATTCCTCTTCTCAGATGAAGTGCATGATACAACTTGTAATCTTGGATATCATGAAGAAAGATCAATATGATGGAGTCCCGACTTTGTTCAATAGCTTGCTGAAGAGCATGATACACCTTAAAGCTGAAGCAAAATTAAGACAGAAATACATATTTGCTTTCGGGTGGAAGGAAAAATATTACAAACAGTTCTTTTAGTAGCTCATATGATAGCACATTACAAGCTCTAGTACTGAACTCACATAGAGCTCTTAAAGTCTATTCCATGATATAAGGTTATCAGTACTCATGTTAAGTTAGTTACTGTCTAATTAAAGAAAAAATCATCCTCTAAAATATAATCTAAGTCTACTGTTTTGATATAGCCTTATTTAGCAAAGAGCTTTTCTTTTCAAGATCGCTACATAAGAAAGGTGAAAAGACCTGTTTAGAGGCAAATAAATATAATCTTTGGATACTAGTGATGTCACCCATTATTGCTCTTTTTCAAACATGCAGTTTTAAAGAAGGCAAACTGTACAGGTGACAACTTGACTTTCAGAAAATATATATATATATTAACTGAGAGATTCAAATTTCCACTAGTGTACATGTGGAACAATTAACTATTAACTTAGGAATTATTCTGAAGTTATGATATATTAAGTAAACATATTAAAGTAGAATTTGCATGGTATTTTTTCTTAAATTACCCAGAAAAAAATTACCTTGTTAAAAAAAGTGTTAAATTATTGTCTCCTTCAGATACAAAATTTAATACCCTACTCACTTTTTGCACCAGGGATCCCGTAAGAGGTGTTCAGTCACAACAAAAATAATCTTCCTGCTCATTTTTATACTGTTAATTATGGCTTCAAATTCAGATATGCCTGCTTCAAAGTCCCGTTCTTCTAAACAAAATCTGATTTGAAAGTGGTTGTCTTCTTCAAGAGACATGAAATTCTTTGACACCCAATCCTTGTCCTCTCTTGCATGAATAACGTAGGCATCAAAAACAAACTCTTCCTGTTGTCTGTCAAGTTCTTTAAAACCAAGTATTCGATTTACTGAAATATTCCAGTAGAAAGCTATTCTCCACCCTTCAAAATGGATGATAAGAACAATAAAAATTACTAGCATCACAATAGTGGTATTGATCACACACAGGAGTTTAAACGGAGCACTGTCTTTGCAGGCTGAGCTATCAAAATGCAACACCAGACTACCATGATATTTGGGTGGTGTGTTGCAAATGTACTGGGACTTCAGTCCAGGTATATATGCTTGGGTCACATTAAGCCAATCAGCAAACCAAGCAATGCTTTCACAAGTGCAATCAAATGGATTGGAATCCATCTCTAATATTCTTAAGCTCTTGAAAGCTGGGCCAAACACTTTTTCTTCAACTGAAGTTATCAGGTTTTTCTGAAGGTTCAAAGAATTCAGAGAGGTTTGGTCATCAAACAGAGTTGCTGGAAGGAAATTCAAATTATTTGATCCTAAGTCCAAGTTTTTTAATTTAAACAGACCCTTGAAAACCTGAACTGGAATCTCATCAAGCCCAGTTGATTTTAAGTTAAGAATATGCAAGTTGGGAAGATTTTTCAAAAAAAGAACAGGTCCACCTGGATTTGCATGTTTCCAAAGACGGGCTAAATTATTGTGTTGCAAATCTAGAATGTCAAGTTTGTGAAGTCCATCAAACAAGTCATCTTTTATATTTGCTATGTTGTTATTGCTGATGTCCAGGATAGTCAGATTTTGTAGAGGATGAAAAGGTGAAGGAGAAATTGCCAGATTACTGCAGCCTACCTTCCTCAGCATCAGTTTTCTAAGGCTTGGGACAAAAATGAACGATTCACTTCGCAGAGTCAAATTTTTATTATAGGAGAGATAAATGTCTTGTATATTATTGAGACCTTTAAACTCATGACCTGTGAGCTCTTGACTAATTTCATTTAGACCAAGATCAAGAATTTTCAGATGTCCCAGGGAGGAAAATGCCCCACTTCCTATTGTAGAGATTCTTGTTTTTGTGAGGTTGAGAACCTGCAAACTGGAATTAGCAAGTGATGAAAATGTTTGATTAGTTATTCTTTGTAAATTTATGTTGCAGTTACAGAGCCACAGGTATTTCAGGTTGTTCAGACCTGTGAACATATTAGCAGTAATTCTTGGAAAATTGTTATTATCCATTATAAGGTACTCCAGGTGGTATAACCAATGAAAGGAAAAGTCTTCAATTTTCCCGGTAAGTGAATTTATCAGATTCAGATATTTGAGGCTGGATAATCCATAAAATAAGCGTGAAGATACATGGATGTTACTATGCTTCAGGTTTAAGTGTTGTAAACTTGAAAGCCACTGAAATGAGTCATCTTCTATCACAGACAGAGGATTTTGGGAAAGGTTTAAAACTGTGAGATTTGTCCCTTGCAGTCCCTGGAAAGTTGACTTGCCAATGTATGAAAGCCTCACATGGCTCAGTGAGAGGTTCTGAATTGCTGTGTTTGATAATTCTGTACAAAGTTTCTTGGTGTGGTTTTCACCAAGTTCAATATTGTTCAGTATGAGGCCAAACAGATTTCCAATTGCATGTAAACAACCTGTGTGAAACTGAAAGGAAAAGAAAAAAAAGAGTATTGGTCTAAATAAAGAGACTATCTAAGAAAGTAGCCCCATAAAGCCAAAATTTGTAAAGGTTTTCAAAACCAAATTTTCAAGCAGAATATAACCCCTGCAATGACATTTTTCCACAACCAAATTCCAGCAAACACTTCTTGGAGTTTATGCTTCTTGTGATAATAGTTGTAGAATTTGTAATACATTTATCATAATTCTGAGTAGTAGTCTTTCGGAAGAAGATAGGAAGTTGCTTACTAGCATAAGGTAGCACTGCCTGAGAAAGGAGCAGTCCCATCTACCTATCCAGACAGTGTACCCTTGTGCCAGTATGGCCATACATGCAGTGACATGGTGAACCAGACAGGGAACCATCCTGGGTATGAGCTAATTAAGCCAAAACATGTGTAGACTTTCTCCAGTGATCCAGTACATTAAAGTTTGTATCTGAAAGAGGGAGGGATGAAGTGGCCAAGGCAAAGACAGACAGTAGGATTGCCTCTCAGCAGTGGTACAAGCTTATGGCACTTTAAAGTAGTCTTGTAATTTCAATACAGATGTTATTTACAGATCAGTGAACTGGGGAAAAGAAAAATCAAGCAAATTCAATGCAAATTCAGTATTCATATGCTGAGGGTCAACCAATTTAGAACTGCAACACTGACCATCACTCTTTAAAGAATCATATTGTAACACTGAGAAGCAGGTCAGAGAGAACAGTGAAGTAGGTGGCAGAGAAAAACCCCATTTTGTTAAGAGGGAGTACTTTTACGAACAAATATCCTGCATAGAAAATAACGGGTACGAGTTCACAGAGCTACTTGATCTAGCTCTTGCTTGAGACCTTTGAGCTATGTGGAACCAGCTCTTGCTGATTTCAGTAGGAGAAAAACTGTGTAGCACTTCTGAAGGTCAGGAGTAATGCTGTGTATGGTAGAATGGGTTTATCTTTGACAATTTCTGTTGAAAGGCTTCCTACCTCTTTCAGTGGATTTGATGACAAATCAAGACTATTCAATGAGGTGTTGCTAAGAAAACTGAAGTCTTCCTTTTGTAACTCAGTTATTTGATTGTTATCCAACATAAGTTCACGTAGGTTCTCCAACTGTTGCTGCAATCCTAAGTTTGCTGACTTCAAAAAATTATGAGAGAGGTCCAAAATATTTAAGTTCTGGGGAGAAGATGCAAACAGAAAAGTATAAAATTATTTTTGTTTTATATTGTGTTAAAGTCTAATTGATTACAAATCAGTTGCAATACACAATTAAAATAAAATTGTAATATAGATACGGCAGCTTTCAAGCTCCTGCTGGAAGAAGCCTTCTGCATCTTCCAAACCTGTAACTTTCATTTTGTTCACGGTCTTAAGCTGTTAAAATATCTACTGCAAACCAAAGAATTACTGTATCTAAAATTCCTTAATTCACAGAAAGCCCTCCTGTTCCAGATAAAGTGATGAAAAGAAGAGCCTACATTTGGCTGCAGGTATAGCTACTGCAGTATTTATTAAACCTGGCTTCACTATGGTCTATCCCCATGAATGGAAGTGAGGAAGGGAAGAGTGCAGTAGCAGCCTGCAAACCATAAGTTCTAGATGCCTTGTAAAACTCCAATTCATGCCCATGTGCTCAGACTGCTCCTGTACCTGCAGAAGAACAGATGCTACCCTGAAGGTGACTCCAGTGTTCCTTGAGGTGCCCCAAGCCTGCCCTCCGTGAGTAACAGGGCAGCAGCAAAGCAAGGAATGCCAGAACTTCAGTTCTGTTCCCAGTACTGAAACTGGCTGTACTCATTTGTACTCAGTCAAAAGTCAGCAGTCTTGTGACAGAAGCCAGTGCATTTTATGGAACTGAACTGGAATAGTAAGTTTAGCAGAAGAGTTTAGTCTTGTTCAAAACAACATGCATGCTCCTCAGAACACTGTGTAACAATTAGTACTCACACATAGTCCCTATTTTATTTTGTCCTTAGGCCCTTTCTTCTGCACAATTACCTGCTCAGTGCAAAGGCAATGGAATAGTCCTTTACTGCCATCTGTGCTTGTCCTCCAAACTCATAGATACTACAGAGAAAAATATTCAACCATATATACACTACTACAAAAACCAAAGGTAGAATTAAAAACCATTTTACTACTTCTCAGTCCCCACAGTCCTGGGAGACACTATGTTCACCCTAAGTAGTGGCCTTTGTGATTTGAGTAAAACCTTGACCTTGAGAATTTAGGCTAGCTACCATTTTTAGAACCCAGGCAACTGAGATCCCAGACTATCCACTTTGCCCCATACATCATCTACTGCTGCTATTCTCTCAGCACAAACCCTTCATGGAAGGGAGCCTCAGTGGAATGCAATAGGGAAAAGGAGATGGAGGATTGCAGAGACTCCGGTGTACTCCAAGGTAAAATGCCATTAGGCCTTTTCTTTAGAAAAACAATTTTCAGATGCAAATAAATTCTGTACAAACACTGGAAAATAAATGCCCTGCTTATACTTTATTCACATGTAAAAGTGCCTTTCTAAAGCTTACCTTTAGGGCTTTGAAAGGATCATTTTTTATATCTATTCTGTTGTATCCTAGATTGAGCTCAGTCAGGTTGGTGCAGGAAGCAAAGACTCTGTCAGGGAGCTTATACAATTCGTTATGCTCCAACTTCAGAATCTGCAACAGGGGCACATTTTTGCACAAATCTGGTTGCAGTTTAGAGATGGAGTTGTAGCCAACATCCAAGTAAACCAGCTGGCTGTACTTGGTCAGATTTGCAGGACCTAGCAGTCTTAGCTGATTATGAGAAATGTCCAAACCCGTTATGTTACTTGGGAGATCAGAAGGAATTTCAGTCAGCTTTAGGTGACTGCAGTCAGCCACTTCATTTCGGACCTGACATTGCTTTCCAGCTGATGCACACAGCAAACAGACAGACACCAGTCTGACAGACAAGCTACTCCACCAAAGAACATCACTTCCCATTGTTTTATCTGCAAAGGCAAAATGAACATATTACAAGTTACAATTGTTTTGACACAGCTTGTGTCTTAAATAGAAGACTAAGCAAGTCAGGCTCAAAACCTACGTAGTTTTACACTAAGCAAACACTCAGTATTTTTGACCCATAAATTAGCATTCATTTCTACAGAAAATGTATGTTTAAATCTCTCTAAATTAAGATTTTTCTTTAAAAATAATAGTAGCGTCTTACATAAAAATAATTATGTTCAAAAAGTTTCCAACACTTTATCTACTATCAGTGCAAATTTCCAGCCATTTTCCCTTTTCTGATTAATTTTTCATTGCTTTAACATGTATAAAATACAAGAAAAATGACAAATTATACACAGGCCCCTCAGTGTTGATCACTGAGCTTTGACCTTAATCATACTGATAAATATTTATATTTAAATAACCCCCCCATGGCTAATCACTGTGCTCTGAGCATAACTATATTAATAGTATTTACAGTTATATGCAGTTATTTTACAGTTCTCGCAAGTTTTTCTTTCACAAGCTAGTCACACAAAATTCTAACCATCTAGTAGCGAAGGAAGGCATACTAGACTGTAGAAAGGTTTATGAGAAAGAGCAGACAAAATAAATCAGTTTCAACATAATCAGAGGAAGAAAAGGAAGGGAGCCAAGATGTAGAGAAAACAGTGGCAGTAGATTCAATACATTTATCCAAATACTTATAGGAAAAATTACAGATTTAAAAATGTATAAACCCCACCTCATGTGTTTTCAGTATTTCTATTAGGATACCAACCTCTGTCCACTGGTGCTGTAGTATTCAATGTCTCTGTCTCTTTAGGCATTCAATTTCTGATGAATCTCAAGCTTTTTCATATTTTATTCAGTTTTGATGTAGTATCGATAAGATTTAAATTCACCCGGTGAACTTGAAACACAGGTGTACTGGATTAGAAAAAAAAATAATTCCACACAAATTCTGAATGGAATAGAACTGTAAGAGCTCAGAAGTGTTTGACTAGCCTGCTGAGTCATAGATCTTGTCTAATTAAATAGTATTTCCGCTAATCACAAGTCCAGTGTATCTTACATATCATTCTCTACTGAATTAATCTTTAGTAGAGCGAAAACAAATACTTTGGGAGTGCTTGCCAGAATATTTTTCCATGCATATGAGAGTGACCCTGTGAGTGCCTATAGGAGCAACCTCGCCATCTGTGGAAAGACAGCAGTAAAATGTCATGGGATTGGGGATATAAGCAAGGGAACAAAGGACCTAAAGCACTGTGAAGGTGTATAGAAAGGACTGCAAAAGACAATTTAAAATAAAACTTAATGAAAAAATAATTCACTGCTGGGCATTGAATGTGGGCTTGCCCCCTCTCTTGCAGTTCACACAGCCTAGCTCTCCATTCACCTGCCACTAACAAACAGGGAAGGGGAAAAGACAGCCAATAACCAGACAGCCTGACCTGCTACAGCTGCTGCTTAACACAGCATCCATGTCCCTGTTCTGAGGAAAATAAAGGACTGCTTGTCCTACTTCATTCCTCTGCACCCCAGCCGCTGCAAAAGCAAAGGAAAAGAAAGGGGGAGCTTGTCTGTAACAAAAACTTCACCTGTAGCCTGGGTCTTTCTGAGGGTTTGTTCTAGGAAGATGGGATGGTTGCCAGGCTCCTTAGCCAGGTCTGTTGCCAGGTCAACTTTAAGTCTGAGAGGTGCAGGAAATTTACTGCGCAACACAAAACAACTTCTTTGTCTGACTTCCAGTGAGGCATGAAGGGCTGCCTGTTTCTGAAGGAAGCCCTTCTCTTTTCATTGCAGGAAGTCTGGAGTCAGCTTTAGGTGTTACATGCTTTAGGTGTTACGTTGAGGATGCAGTGAAAAAAGGGCACACCCATTATCAGACTCAAGAAACAATGCTACGTAACAACATTTAATAGGCAAAAGTAAGAACGACAGTTTTAATGTTACAAGTGAGAACTTTAAAAAACTGAAGAATTTAGCAGGGGAAGCTCCAGCATCTCCCAGAGAGGGAAATTCCCATTTCACCTATATTGCTGTTTAAAAAAAAAAAAAAAAATCCCTCCTGCCAGCTGGGGACACCACATCTGGGCACAAGCACCAAAGCAAACAGTAGTGGCACTGACTTCGCTAACTTGCAAGTTAAGCAAAATACAGGATCGAGGAAATCACCCAAACTCATGAGCAGTACTTTGGCTTTGTGCCTCTGATACCTGCATTTATTACTAAGAAGTGAAGAATGGAATCCACTTACCTCCGCGGGCTTCAGTTTGGGGGTATTCTGGGTCTGCACAAGTTTCTCAACACCCGAAAGCCATGAGGAAACAGCTGCCCAGAACCTGAAGAAGAGAAACTGAAAGCTTGAACAGATGCACTGCTCCGTGTGAAGCTGAGGAGGCTCTCCCCTCCAAAGAGGCTCTCCCCTTGGCACGGGCTGCCCTTCCACACCCAGTTTCCCTGAGCTGAAATATTTCAGAGGTGCCAAGGATGAAGATCGTCCCTAAGCTCAAAACCTAGCTGACACTTGTGATTTGTTGACAAAAACCAATTCAAGCACAGTATGGATGCATCACAGATGAGCAGCTCCACACAGCCCACTCAGAATTCAATTACAATTTATTCCTAGCTAATTCCAGTGTCTCCAAAAATCCTTGAACATCTATACCAAATGCTGACTGACAGGTTACTGACATAGGATTATTACTCTTTTGTGGCGATGAAGGAGACACAAACCTCACAGTTTTCTCTAAGCATATTCTTTTAGTCAGCATGGCATACAGAAGTCAAATTAAGAAAGCACTACTACTACTACTGGCTTCTCTCATTTAGGCAGATCTTTATACAGTTCCTCGGTTTCCTGGACTTCAAACAATCAGGATGTTTTTGGTTTTGTCTATTCTGCACTCTCATAACTGTTTTCAATCATATTTCCAATTCATTTATTCCCAGGCATTTTTTTCCAGCCTGGAATTCTCACACATTCAAGATTCATGATCCTGTATGTCTAGCTCAAAATACCTGGTCTTTTTAATAATGTCTATTCTAATATGCTTGGTACCAGCTTCATGCTTTATCTTAGTCCCAATTCATCTTCCATATATTTAGTGTTACTCCCACACTTTTTTAACACAGAAACAGCCCAGTGCATTCCTACAGAGCCACATACAGTATCCCTTTTTACGAGGGAGTTCATTTATGTGAGAGTATTACTTTTTTTAAAAAAATTATAAGATATAATAAAAGATCTTCTGTATTAAAACAAATGAAAAAAAATAATTTTCAAAAGTTCAAGTAAAGGTTTTATGAACAGCTTTTAGGTGTGTGTCCTATTAGTACTGTTTGTGAATTCACATCCCTGCTTTCCCCGGAGACCTGACCATCAGTTTTCTAGAGGGGACAAGCTTCTGAATGTGACAAAAAAAAGGTGCTGCTGCTTGGATTATATTGTCATTGGTGAATCCTCTGCAGGTGTCTTCCAGCCATACTTAGGACATACGAACATCACTGAGTTCACCTTACATTTTTAGGTAGTTGCACTGTCCCTCTTGAGCAGAGAAAGGATACATGTAGACTCACCCAGAAAAGAATAATTCTTCATTCGTATTGTTTGAAATTACAACCTCCAGCAATGTGTTAATCACCTGCCCACGAGGAGCTCTAGGGAGAGGAACTGTGCTGGTTTCTCCCTTATGTCCTGTTCAATCTGGGACTACTAGTAGATTTACTGTTAAGTCCAGGGAGGCAGGATGGCTACCAAAAAGGTTACTTCCTGCTCCTACTCTCTGAATTCTTTCAGCAACTGCCTAATATAAACTAATATTTATTCTTGGAGTTAGGACACTGGAACTCAGGCCAGAACCAAGCTCCTTTGGAACTGAAAGGCTCCAAAGCATGTTTCAATCCCACTTCACAGTTAAACCTTGATTCGCCCTTTCATCTTGGTTATGTGAAGAGCAAATTTCTGTTCCATGCTGCCCTGTGTGTTTTTGCACATTAAGTTCCTCTGAAGAGGATTTTCCATTTGTGCTTTGTAACTGCTGCTTTGACACAGAAGATATCACGTCGAAAGCAAAGAAGCATAGTAATTAACAGCATTCACAGGTTATTACTCCAGAATAGCAATACTCTCAGGTATTTTGCCTTTTATTTCCCCTTACAGCATACTTATACTACAGATAAAATCTGCTCTTTGATGTCACCTCACACTTTTTTCCCTCTTAATCCTCACTTCCCTGTACACTTAGGGGACTATAAGGAAGCTTCCAGACACAACAGAGGAAAGCCAGCTGATGCTGGTGAAGCTGCTAATTTGATCAGTAATACCTTTCCAACACTCTAGCCTTACAACAGTGTCAGTGGCTTAAGGAAATAATGGCAGAAGGATGCTCAAATGCTCCGCTCTTTTGTGCAGCACTTGCACTGGAGGTAAGAATATTTATTTTATTACGGAAAATTTCAAAGAAACAAAGCTATTGCAGACATTCTGCAGCATGATTTACAAGAACCAGTAGATACTACTGTGCAAGGCACAATCTAGAGCATACATAACCAGTGCAGGTTTATTAGGTGTGGTATTTCTGAGGCAGAGGATAAAGTGGACACGTCTGTGTTTATTTTAGTGGTGTGAAATCACATCAGGCTCTCAAGTTATCTTAACTCCAATTAGCTTACTTTCAACTATACTTATCTTTACAAGTGCTGGAAAGAATACGGCAAACTCATAATGGAGGAGGAACTCAAGCATCCAGAGAACAATTCAGGAAAAAAAACCAGTGCAAACTATGCAGTGCTCCCACATTGTAATCAAGGAAAGCAGCTTGAGTGAGTTGGATCTGAATGGTGACAAAAGACACTCAGGCAAACATTTGTGAAATGGCTACATCTTCAGAAATCTTTAACAGCAGAATATTTGTCCAAAATATCAGATTCATTACCCAGCATGCAAATAGCCAATCTCACACATCAAGTCAAGACATTGATTTTATTGCAGAGTTGCACAAATCTGGGTGCTCAGTGGCTTTCCACAAATCAAGCACACCTGACAGGAGCCTCTGCACTCAATTTATTACAAAACTTACAGGTGATTGTGATACCAAAAATGCCAGCAAATAAACTGTTTCTTGCATCAATTGCATCGTGTAAGTTCTCTACTACATATGCTTATTGAGCAGGGAGCCTGCTTCTGAATGCAGGTTTCCTATATTCCTCTGCCAGATTAGCAATCTTGATGACAAGGTCTGATTTAATATGTCCTTCTTCGGTCTAGATATCCAAGATGTTCCTTATATCAGATTATAAGTGCTTTGATCTTTTACTTAGTATAAGTTCTTCTATTTAATTTAATATTAACAAATGTTAGTTTGTTCTCTAATTGCTTTTCAAGGCATTTAGAACAGTACACTCCTTTTGCAAAATACTCACAGTTGCTGCACAGACCTAGTTTATGCTTATTCAGACTATAAGCACAGAAGAGTGGGGACGGAAGTGCAGTATCCCACAGAACACTCCCAGAGCAAACATACCACCAAAGCTTAGCCTAGAGAAAAAGCAAAAAGGAAGTTTATTGACCTGAAACTATTCTTCATTCACACACGAGTGTATTAACTTAGCACATGACTAATTAGACTTCAGAGTTTTTGTAAACTGCAAGTCAGACTGCAAGCACTCTGTCACCCAAAGTAACAGAACACAGACACTTCCCATGATAATCAGCCACTCGAATAGTGAAATCACCATATGTTGTGGCTGGATTCAGACATCCCATGCAGCAATGGAAGGGTTCATGCCAACAGAAATTAAAGATGTCTGGAAGTGAGCCTAGCTACCTGGAGAAAGAAAGCAGGAAAAAGCAGAAGATCTGAGGCAAGTCTTGGCAAGGGTTATCCTGCACCATTGAGGCAACTAGAAGGGAGGACAGTGTGGCAGACAGAGTAAGGTTGTATCTGCCTCCTGAGGCAGAGGAATAGTTGTTTCTTCTGTGCTGTGATTACATTAATTCAAGAATCCAACAGGTCACTGCTGATTTACAGGTTATAAATGAATAATTACAACATTACTTTTTTGTGGACACAAAAGTGGGGAAAGGTATCTGAGGACTGACATGCAGATCAGAACAGTAAGGCAGACTATGTTCAGTAGCATTCCCCCAGACCTCAAAACCACCTCTCCTCTCTATATTAGGATGGTTATAAAGGCAGACCTTGTGCCCAATTCTCTTTGCATTTTCCACTGCTCCAGCAAGAGCAAGGATATATCTCTACTGGTATGTGTACAACGTTAACGTCTTTACTTTCTGTCCTGTGGATTCTAATCCCAAAGAGAGAACCCTGGAGCTAGAGAAATGGAAAGTCAGTCATTTTTAAGTTAACCTTGTAGTCAGGGTTAGAAAAGGTCGAAGTGCTTCACTTCATTATTTCAACATTTTTTTAAAGAGGTATCACAATGTTTCATGTTTGCATCACTGGATTTATGTGTGTGTATATATATATATTGATATGAAATGTTTTAGCTGTTTACACACCCAACTAGTAAAGAGGCTGGAATTTAGGACTGGGGTATTCTTGCATTGTGGAAATGTTTTTTGGCAATTTCTACCTCTAAGAACTCTTCCCAAAAGATGGCAGCCTCCTTAAAATATTGTTCTTATCCAGCTTTCTTAATAAGGCATGCATATTAAACATTTTTAGTTTACTGCTGCTTCTATTTCCCAGTACCTCCCCACAGTACTGAATTGTCTGGTTTCACAATCCCTTCCTTTTTTGCTGTTTCCCCTTTTTCTGGCAAATTTTTGTGCTTGTTTTCACAGCATATTTACAACTGAAAATCTATATCCCAGTGCAGATCCTGTAGAACTGTCCCCACACTAGGTAATTTCTCTGTGAACACAGTAAACTTTAATGATTAAGTAGAAATGACAGCATTTGATTTATGCACATACTTGCAACACAGATAGCGAACACAAGTCTACCATTCTTAGTAATATTTTCCTGCTAAAGACTATGCCTTTGAAGGCAGTGTAATCTCAAGCTTCAAAAGGCAAGCTGTATTTAAAAGAATCAAATTTGCATTTGATCTTTACATTTACCAACACCTCTATTCAGTTACATCCAGTAACTTTTTGGATTGTATCTTTTCCTCGTGTCCTGAAAGCCCTAAATACTCAGTTTCACTTAGAGCTCACAGAAGACAAGATGCACAAAGTGAATAAACATATAAACACACTCAAGTAGTCCACCCATTATGTCCTCCATGCCCAGGAAATATTTGGCTGTGCTGTCAACTGACTTAAAATCTAAAATTGCTTCTTTACAATGGCCGCTGTTACATCTCTTGTCCACACCTATTCTCTATTGCCTCTCCTGAAAGTATGGAAATGAAGGCAAGAAGTTGTTCTTTGGATTATTTTTTTTTCTCAACAAAATATATTTTCAACCCTACTAAATTACAGTGATATGAAAGGAGACCCCATCAGCCGCCATACATTAAGTTTCTAAGGTTTATCACAAGAGCCATATACACAAGTTGCTGCATCAAACTTTGCTGACAAGGTACCAGTCAAATCATGAATGTGCTTTTAATGCAGTGAATATTAATTGTGAGCCTTCCAGAAATATCGCTGCTTACATGATGCTAGTGACCTCAGATAAATGATTATGCTTCTGTGTATTCTGCCTAATCATGTGGGATTTTTGACAATGCTTTGTTTTATTTTGAAAGATCCAAGTCTAGTTCTGCATTGCTCCTAATAGGATTATTCAAATTTACCTTAGATTAACTAAAATTGTATTGTACTGCTTTCAGTAGCTGCAGCCAAGGAAATTGTAAGAGTCTTTAGAAAACCAGATGTTTTAGGGGAACAACTACTTGGACAAAGCTTTTGAGGAAGAAATACCAAATAATTTCTACTTTCTCAATTAATTTTGACATGCTAGAAGTAGTTTATTTTAGTCATGGTAAATGTGATCTGTATATTTTAAATGCAATGAATATAATACAAAACTGATGAAGCTGAATGAAAGCATAGGATGAAATCACATGATTCAATGTTCTTGAAACAAAACTTCTGAATTGGAGTGAACTCAACAGCTATTTGAATCCAATCAACAGCACCGTTATGTAGCCCACACTCTTACAAGTGGAATAGTGGATTAGGGAAAAATCTACAGAGAAGAAAAAAAAAAAAGAAAGGTCAATCATCACTACTACCAAAACTATCAGGGTTTAACTATAATTTGGTTAGATTAAAATCTGAGGTCTGAATCCCAACTCCACTGCATTAGATTGTTACTAAATTAATCTTCAAAGTTTAAAAACCTGCTTTTATTCAAAGACTGAGCTTGTGAAAGCTTTTATCTATAAATAAACTGTGAAACTATATCTTTCAATTCCTTTTCCTTGCCAGAACAAGGGGACAAAAAATAGAGAAGTATGTCTTACTATAACTAACCAAAAAAATACTAGGTTTAATAGTTGGTATGCATTTCCAATATCATTTAATTTGTAAGGCAAGTTTTATGTATTGGAAATATGACTATTTTGAACAGCAATTACAGCTACAAAAAATTGAAATCCAAGAAAATATTTTAGAAATGAGATATAAAGCACCGGGCCTGATTCAACACCCTGAAAACAGAGATGATTATGATTTTTTCTATAGTGCACAAAATTCATTCCCTGGGACCAGTTTCTTTCTGCCTACAGCTAAATGCTTTGAGCATACAAAATACATTTGGAAAATCATGTTTTCAAATACAAATAGGCTTTTGCACACAAATTATATGATTCTATGCATGGTAATAGCTGTGCTGTTCTCCATTAGCCATACTGATAAGGGGATTTAATTGCCTTGTGCCCATTTGGCTACAATTTTGACCTAGTGGGGAATTTTACAGAAAAATAGTATGACTTCCAGACTGATTTCTGTTAGGGAAAGTTAACACTGCTGAACAATGGTAAGAAAGTATGAGTTACCACTCTGTTCAGAACAACTAACACCACATTTATGTAACATTGGAAACTGGTTATCAGTTGGGTTTCTATATTCTCAAGTATCAGGGGATACTTGCAGATAATATAAAAGGGCAGAGAAAGCAAAAATAAATCCTCCTTTGTGTTGTGGATCTGTGCAAACAATGGAAAATTATATATAGAAATTAAGTACTTAAAATATGAGTCCTTGCTGTGCTAATGAGGCTTCACTCCAGGCAGACAGAAGCCTAGGAAGCATAACGACCAGGCATCAGAATGGAAAAGTCCCATCTAAGACAACCATATTGCCCCACTGCAGGTTACATTGGCTAAATTTTGACCTATTTTACCAGAAAAAAGGATTTATCATTCACTGACAGAAATGCAAGGAAGATGGAAGATGACTTGACAGTTGAGGACATCACAGGACACTATTTAAGTATAGCTTACGAGTTGTTAATATCCTGTAAAATTTTGTATTATCAACTGATTGCTGATTATTTTTAATTTAAAATGTACTGAGAGCTAGAAACATTCTGCAGAAAGTGATTTTAAACTCTGCAGAGAATGCTGCCAAGCAGCTCAGCCAAATAAGACTGAAAGTTACATTTCATGACATTGGCACCTGCTTCCTGCTTTTACAGACTGTTCAAAACCAGTGTAGATCAGGAAGATCCGCAGAACACCTGCACATGCCATTGTTACAGACGACAATACACTAAGTGCAATGCACTTAAAACCTGGAGTGAGAACATTTTCAGTGGTAGTTTCCTGGTGTAAGAAAACTTATTATGGGACTGCCTATAACATATACAGGGCAAAGAAGGACAGAAAAGTCAATCAACTTACCACATGGTTTATCTTAGAGCACATGATGGTATACCCCAGCCTGATACCTGAGAGAGCTTAATGTAATGAAAGCACTGTGTCCTGCCTGGACACCAGGAGTAACAAATCTACAATACAATAAAGAGAAAGAAAGAAGCCCTAATGTTCAGTTAAAACTAAACCAGTCATGTCCAAAGTGAAATCAGAAGATCCCATAGCTCAGTGAAACTGAACAAAGGAGATTTCTTAGTGAATGTTGAGCACTTTTCTTCTATATTCCTGTCAGTAAACATTAAAGCTCACTGGTAGAACCATTTCTAAGCAAAGAATTACATTTGGGTTTATTTTATGATTCACTTTCAAGTCACTTGAATACCTATGCTGGAAACTAATCTTTGTGCAATCTTTGCTGAAAGGAGCTAGCTGGTCTTGCATACTTGATGTTTTCAGCTGTTCCCAAAACTCAACAACTGTTTTGCCACAGTCTTCAATGGTAAGGGCTGAAACCACACCACTGAAGTCATAAAAGGCAAACAAAGACAGGTACTGGGATATTGAGGAACTGCCCACTGTAGGAGAGGATTAGGTTCAAGACCATCTAAGGAACCTTAAGGTACACAAGTCCATGGAACCTGATGAGTTGCAGTTGTGGGTCCTGAGGGAATCAGTGGATGAAGTTGCTAAGCTGCTATCCATCATATCTGAGAAGTCATGGCAGTCCAGTCCCCACTGACTGGAGAAGGGCAAACATAACACACATTTTTAGAAAAGGTAGCAATGAAGACCCAAGAAACTACAGGCTGGTCAGTCTCACCTCTGTACCCAGCAAGACCGTGGAGCAGATCCTCCTTGAAACTCTGATAAGACATGTGGAAAATAAAAAGGTGATTGATGACAACAAAAAATGGCTCTGCTAAGAGAAAATCATGCCTGACTACTTTGGTGGCCTTCTATGATGGGGCTACAGCATTGGTGACTAAGGGAAGAGTAACTAACATCATATACCTGGACTTGTGTAAAGCATTTGATACTACCCTGCATAACATTCTGGTCTCTAAATCAGAGAGATATGGATGTGATGGATCGACCACTTGGTGGATAAGGAATTGGCTTGATGGTTTTACTCATAGTGGTTAACATGTGGTCAATGTCTCAATGTCCAAGTGAAGAAAGCAGGCAAGTGGCATTCCTCAGGGGTTGGTATTGAGACCATTGTTGTTTAACACCTTTGTTGCAGACATGGGTAGCGGGATTGAGGGTACCCTTATCAAGTTTGCCATTGACACCAGGTTGTGTGGCACAGCTGACAAGCTGGATGGAAGGGATGCCATCCAGACAGACTTGACAAGTGGGCCTGTGTTAACCTTTCAACAAGGCCAAGTGAAACGTTCTACTCCTGTTCAGGGCAATCCCAATCACAATTACAGTCTGGATGGAAAACAGATTGAGAGCAGCCCTGAAAAGAAGGACCTGGGGGTGGTGGTGGATGAGATCAACGTGAGCAACCAATGTGTGCTTGCAGACCAGAAAGCCAGCCATATCCTGGGTTATATTAGAAGAAGAATAACCAGCAGGTCAAGAGAGGTGATTCTGCCCCTCAACTCTGCTCTTGTGAGATCTCACCTGGAGTACTGCATTCAATTCTGGAGTCCTCAACACGGGAAAGACATTGTTGGAGCAAGTTCAGAGGAGGGCTACAAAGAGGATCAGAGGGCTGGAGCACCTACAAAGACAGGCTGAGAGAGTTGGGTTTGTTCAGCCTGAAGAAGACAAGGCTCCAGGGAGACCTTATAGCAGCCTCTTCTAGACAAGTTTATAGTTTTTTTTATAACTGGATCAATATAAAACAAATAGAAACTAGCACTCTGATATTTTCCTGTATGTGAAGATACCTCTCAATACACAGATCGTGTTTGGTTTGGCGTTTTGGTTTTGGGGTGTTTGTTTGTTTGTTTGTTTTTTCCTTAAGGCTACAATTCTGTTTTCTGGCTATTTGGTGATAAAGTTAGGGCTGCTCATTTGGAAGTTGCTTCAGAAGTAAAGATAAGGAGACAGACAGCAATAAGAATATATGAGAAGAGCATTGAAAATTTCTGGGAAAATTGTCGTATTAGTGTTTGCATTGCAGACTACAGAAACAATATTGCACTGGAAAAAGTGGAGGTTCACAAGAAATGCTTCCTGGACTGTCTAGAAACCTCTGAAGTAGCAGCTCCTGCATGTCCCTTGCATGCTAAAATATTTGAGAACATTGTAGGTTTCACCAGACTCCAGCTCTTTGCTTTTACATAAGATTAAGTAAATACTGAAGATACAGAAAGTAACTCCAGAGCAGGTATTTAGCTGAAACACCAGACCAGTGTTCTGTCTTCCTGGGGGCCTCTCACTTTGGAATACTGCCTTTTTCTTTACCTTCACTTTTGTGGAAATTTTCTGCAATGCTGGACTCCCATGCTTGTGCTAGTTCAATCAAGTACATGCACAAATACGGGGTTCTGAGACACTAAGTGCATGCAAGATTATTGGCAGTCTAAATTTACAACAAAACCTTTAGAAGCTCAGTTTACATCTTAGGCAGGAGCATTTTACATCCTTGCTCTGACAGTGGCCAATCCAATAAGCAAAACAATTAAGGAAATTCTTATTAATTATCCAAATATTGAATCCACAATTATAGATCTGCCAGTGTATGCACCTGCCTAGCTAATAGCTTAACTATTTGGACATCCAGGAATTAGGGTGAAAAACAAAACTTCAGCACATCTGAGTAACCTACTTAAGCTCAGTATGGATGGCTTATGTCAAGCAAAAGGTATAATGCATATTGGGAAAGTAAATCACAGGTGTTGTGTTGCCTAAAGAAGTGACCTCATACTGAATTTCCCTTTTAATTACATCACACGGATTAGATACTGTAAATTGTCCTTTGTGCTAGGTTCTTTCTCAGCACACTAGGAAACCCTTTGTAAAATGAGGGTCCTCCATTCTCATAAGTATGACCACAAAAGTCAAATACATTTTTCTTGAAGTGAAGTTCAGCACCTTTAATCTAACTTCCTAATATCTGTAGCTATAATGAAGACAGATGTATCTTTACACAGTATCAGACAAATTGTCTCAAAGCAACTATTTGTATCCCCAAACTATTCAACTAAAGTATCTACTTTGGCAGTGATCTCTCTTACTAAACTTTATAAACAGTTACTAGATACCATGTATCTCTTCTGATAAGAACCCCTTATACTAACAAAGTTGGGGAAAAAATCCTTCAGTTAAAAGCACTGGAAAAAAATGAACTCTTTATTTCAAGAAACTGTATGAGGCAAAGAAAGCAGATTTGATTATATATGGTACTACACAGCCAAATAGAGAAGTAAAATAGGTTTGCTGAAGTTCCTTTGAGACCTGTGACTGTTAGCCACTACTGTATTATGACTAACAGTTGAAATAAAGATAGCTTGTTACAAAAATAACGTACCCAGAATAATTTCAATTGTTTTTGCACTACATAACGTAGCAACTGACTTGGTAACAGAAATATGAGAAATATTATAAGAAAGGGAAAATGCATAATATCATCAAAAGCATTTGAAAAGTACATAATCGTGTTAGTTTTTCCACAATAAAGAAGTTTATAGCAGAAAATGCCACGTTTTATTAGATATTGAAAAGGCAGCATCAAAGTATCGTTAGCAGTCAGTTATCGAGCCACCAAATTTGTCAGGTTTTTTCTACATGCAAAACCCCACCACTAGATGTCAGCATTAACTTTCTACAAAATACAAATGAACGGGTACTTTTCTAGGGATAGATACAAGCCCATTAGATAGCTCATGAAATCCGAAGTTCCTTGACGGGAAAGGCCTAATCTAAAAATTGATCCTGCAACTGCTTCAGCATCAAGGCTCGATGGCTGGCACAGCTCATTTTGTTGAAATAAATTCAGAATTACGAAGAAATTCCACATTCATATTCTTAATAACTGAACATTTAATATATGCAGAACAAATAATTTTATTCAGCTGCAGCTAAGAAAGCCAAGACTACAGCCTTAAAGAATCTGGTATGTGTACTGCAATCTCTATTATGCCTGCTGCTGCTGCTGCTACTGAATTTATCAGTATATTATCTAAATAACATAAGGAATAACATATGGACCTAAAGACATTTTAACAGTTTTATAACAGGCTAATTCCTGCAAAACTCAGTTGTATCATTATTATAGTGGTGATATACCTTACAAACATGGCTTATTACTCCTAAGATACAAGCCTTAACTTTCCCCAAGACTGCCCACAAGCTATTTATCATATGATTTACTAGTGGATGATTCTTTAAAATTACAGAGTAAGAGAAAACCGCAAGCATCTGAGATTTTTTTTTTTTTTTTTGGCTAGCAGCAAAGTATCTGAGAATTTCTCTCCTGATTCAGTTAAATGTTTGTTCTGTTTGCTCCCTTTTCTTACAGCCATACTAAAATACCTTTGAGTTGTTTTTCTTTCTGAATTCTTGAGCATATTTGCAGAAGCAGGCAGGTCTGAACAGCAAATATGAAAGTCCCCAAGGGAGGAACACTGGTATTGGAACTTAGACTTCTACACTGATCATCAAAGCAAATTATGAAGTTAATTCGTAATATATGGTAATGAGTTGTATTGATTTTGCAGTATAGTTAAAGAAACATTTTTTGGACCTAGATTTCAATACAGATTTCTGCATTTACGAGGACATAGGTTGAAGGGAACAGTAGTGAATAATTCTGGGTTAATACTTTTGCCCCAAACAATGTCAATAGGAGATTGATATTATTAGTTTTATTGCAGCTGAAGGTGAGAGCAAAGTGTGTTGCAAATACTATGCAAATCGAAAGGAATTCCATCCTTTGATGCTCCCCTACAGTGTAAGAATGGACAGGCTATTATACTTCCCTTTTCTCATTTTTCCTTATCCTATAGGTGGAGGTGAAACTTGATTTTCATTTTTAGAGAAAACTTGGGCATCTGCAGGTGAAATATACTGCATATTACCAGCTGCATTTGTGCATGCAATCAGGAACCAACAGCCTAGAATCTCACTAGTTTTTCAGGTTGATTCTTCCCATGAGATTTTTTAGTCACCTGTATTGAAAATGAACTGACTGTGAAATTTGTAGACTTAACAGCTTCCCTAAGAAAATTATTGTATTACTGTTTTCTCCCTTCTCTTATGTTCCATTGAAATACCTGTTAAAGGCAGGTGTTACGTGAAATAAGTTTTAAGTCCTTAAGCACAGAGAGTATCTGAATTTATATAGCACTTGACAAGCTTAAACACTGGGCACTACCACAATGTTAGTGCTGGTTAAAAGATTCAAATTTGAAATTTAAAAAAAAAAAAATCTGCAAAAGATCCAGATCTATAGTTGTTGAGTCCAAGAACACTTCAAGGTGTGCAAAAGCACCACGTTGGTTTACCTAAGTTAGAATAGTTGGATACATCTATGCACATATCAGAACTGTCTATAGCAAATAGTGCTTCTTTGAGCTACATCGTTTAACCCCCAAATCATCTCTGCTACCAAGGCCATTATTGTCAATACTCAGAAAACAATAGGAAGGAGACAACAATCCTTCTAATGCAAATAAAATCACTTCTGTCAAGAAGCAAGACAATACACA
Source organism: Phaenicophaeus curvirostris (assembly GCF_032191515.1). Lineage (NCBI taxonomy): Eukaryota > Metazoa > Chordata > Aves > Cuculiformes > Cuculidae > Phaenicophaeus > Phaenicophaeus curvirostris. The sequence continues at coordinate 44,955,998 of NC_091395.1, read as the reverse complement.
CAGTATAGTTTGCTAACTTGTCTACTTTGTAGATCAAGTCAGAGGTGAATTGCAAAAAATGAAAAATGAGAGGCAGAAAAATGATTTCCAAACTTAAAAATAGAGGGGTTCAGATATTATTTTAATTGTATATTAAGACATCTAGATGATTTGTTTTCTACAAATAGCTATCAGAAAGAAAAATAAGGCTAAATTTCAAAGAATCTAGGGATTTTAAATTAAAATGAGTGTTATGCCTTGAAATATTGTCTTTACAATAGGTAATTTATAGCATAAATTAAACAAGTACAACAAAGAAACTGCTGCAGAGCCTCAGTTTCACAAGTATTGTCAATTGCAACCATTATGCACACATTATTTGGATTCCCAGAAAAACTGAACTTGGCTTTAAACTGATCTTACAGCCAGAGTAAAACTTTGGGGTAAACAAGCCTTTTGCATGTTAGTTCAATCAAGCTGACAACTGGAAGCTTTTCCATAATTATGACAGCTAATGATGTGTTCTCTAAACAAGTTGAGATTCTTTTAAAGAATAATGATTCTTGAAGCCTTAAACAAATAATAGTGAGACAAGCAAGAAAGCTGCCAATCAGGAACACCAAATATACAAAAAAGTTGTGTTTTCCCTGTTTTAAAACTTCTCATGTGTTTTTAAATTATCTCATTTGTCTTATTACAGAGAAGCCTGTTTGTACATTCTCAGAGCAACTATTCAAAAGTAATTTTGCTCCATCTGAAGCCATGCTCCTCACAATATTGACAAGGTCAGTGAGGTCCACAGGAAGTCATTTGCTGAGTAAGTGCTACTCATGCAATTTACAGCTGCTTGGATGAGTGGTTTTAATTTACAGCACATTTTTTCAAGTTGTCAACCTGTTTTAAAGTAAAAATACCTGAATTATTCCCATCAGTTTTGTTGTATCCTCTCCATAAGTGAGAACGTTGCCCAGATTTTGCTAGATACAAACAGGATCATGCTTTTGTATATCCTGTGTGTTAAAATGGGAAGTAGTGCCCCCTTTATAGAATTACAATCACTTTTCATCCCTGTCACATGCAATATTAGATGAAGAAATAAGAGTTATCAGACTTGTGAAAGCAGTTCTGGGTCATAATTGAAGAAGTTATTAAAGCTGCTGCACAGAAAGGATTTCCTTAATCATTCACACACAGAACAGATCTTTAAAAATAGTTATCATAGACATTAGGACAGTGTTCTCTGCCAGTTACCCTGCCCTGTTTCACAGAAGTTTTAAAACAACTTCAGAAGTTGAAAAGGGGAAAAAAGAAGGTCAAAGGATATCAAAAAAAGTTATTTGTTCTCTTAAGCAAATAAAACATTGTGTACACAAATACATTCCTGTACAATGCCTGGAAACACATCACAGAAGGGTTCTCTAATAAAGGGATCATATTATTCATTAACATTTAAAAACTATTCCAACGTACTGCTCTGTGGTATGTTCTCAGCCTGCTTTGCTGCAGTTAAGAAAGGGGTCCAAAGTTCATAGGGGAGGGCTTGTAAGCAGCTCACAAACAATGTGCTTGAAATTCCTTCCTTCTGTAGCAGAGTGCAAAACTACAGTTGAATAATTAAGCTATTGAACTAGGATTTATGCCGAAAAGACTAATTTGTAAGCTGTTCCCAAAGTGTCTGGGTTTGAAGTGATTTGCATATTTCTTCCTCTGGTATTCTAGGAATGCTATGGGAAACTTGCTACCCCAGGTCTCAGCGGTAGGTTTCTCATGCATACCTTTCCAAACTTGTCTTTAATAGTGTGAAAGTGATGACGGTGACAAGCATCACCATTGTATTAGTGTAGCTTATGAATACAGGTACTCATGAAATAAGACATTTCAGGTTAACTTCCTGCAATGTACAATGAGATTCTGTTTATCTAGGTTACATTAAAAATTAATCCTAATGATTTATGCAAAAGCATAAGGGCTCTGATAAACATAACTAATGAAATACAGCCAAATGTTTATTTGGCCAAGATAAAAAGCAGACCATGTATCTGTGAAACAGGAAGTAGTGATGACAATGCACAAAATGCAGGGTAGTCCTCGGCATTCCCCTGCACACACTTGTTATTCAGAACTGCTCTTGTAGCTGGAACTGAGCAAAACCAGAACTTGACTGTGACACTTCAGTGTTCACATTCTATTCCTTATTTCATTGCGTTATGTAAATTCATTATTTTAATGATGGGAAGTCATTAAGCTATCAACTTAAATCACTCACCCATATGAAATTACTTTTAACTGCTTGTTTAAGGAATGCACATGAATTATGGCCAAAGTGTTCATTTGGATCAAGGCAAATGACACTGAAATGCAATGCAATGGCTATATAGGTTCTGTGAAATAGGGAAGCAATCAAGCTAGGCACTAAAGACATTGTTGGATATAACTATTATTTTATTTTTTTTACTGCAGTGTACACATCCAGATGTATTTTCTTCCAGGGTTTGACATTTCATAGGGATTTTTTTGCTTTTGACATAGTTTTACTTCTTGTGCAAGCAAGTCTGTTTGTATCCCTTACACAGACCAAAGCAGAATCCTTTGGAAGGGAAGTGGAAGACATGCTCCTTTGCTGAGTGGCAAGTGAGCATGCCTAGGGGAAAAAAGGGTTCAAGACACTGTAGGGTGTACAGCTGGATCAAAGAGGCCCTGCAGACATTCATTGCTGCCTCACTGCACTGGCCTGCCAAGCACCCAGAGCACTGAACCTTTCTAGTACCCACAAGTGTGGTGGGGGATGCATGCAAAGCCTCCAAGACATGCTGAAAAGAGACCCTTGTCATCACCACTACCCACAATCAACTCTGTTGTGCTGTAACAAACCTACAACTACAGATTATCAAGAAGGATGGAATTGTGCATTTTTTAACTTCAAAGCATAGCACCTATTAGTCCAGTTTAGAAAATCACAGTAAGCCTTATGCTGCAAATTAATTATAAATAAAGTAAATATAGCCCATTAGCTAGTAAAAATGAAAAAGACTTCCTCTACATATAATATACTGCTGAACAGCTCCATTTTCTTGGTACCATTGGTATTTTTCCTTCACAATTTCTAGAAAGATGCTCTCACGGAGGTTATGAAACCATGTAGGCCCGCAGATGACAAAGCCACATAACAGAGTCAATTTCTTTGCAACTTGTACAGTAGTTTACAGATTTTTGTTGGACTGCAGTAAGTGGGGCTGCATTTTTTTCATTGATCAGCAAGTTTCCCCACAGAAATAGCTACTTAACTGACGTTTTAATTCTTCTGTCAATACGTAACCCACTGAAAAGAATTTTGGGCCCTAGACAAGAATAGCCATCTCATTTCATAATAGCAACACAGCCATATTGTCTGTTCTATCACTTCAAAATTCCTGTTCAATTCAGTCATTATAACAAATATGTATGATGTGTCAAATGCAACTCGCTTAACTAGCAGGCTTTTAAACTCTTAACTTTCATTTTGACACTATAGATGGTCTTGGAATGACATACAGCAAAGAATTTTTTTACTTATGACTATAATATAACTCCTGATTTTTTTGTACTAGGTAAATGAAACACTATCGTGTACTAAGCATTAATGCAAAGGTAGAAAAGCTCCACAGATACATGTACACGAGAACAATTTTCAGCAGGCCTACGTTCTAATATGGCAAGTGAAGCTGTAACAGTGACATTCCAACTAGTAATTCAAAGGGGAAACATAGCTTAACCTCATGACCAACAGCTGCATGAAAACAACAGGCTGTTCTGAAAGCAAAAGTCTAAATACAACATACATCATTCCTCCAACAGCTTGGAAAGAAAAGATCATTATTCAAGAGTCTGATGAACTTTATGAAGTTACATAATTTTATGTTATTTAATGTAACACAAGAAATGAGCCTCTGCAGCCAATCCTAATAGGAAAGAGTCCTTAGGGTGTACCCAAACAGTACATTTCTAGTTGTTCAAAGCTTTGTCTGTTTGGAGGCAAACACTCTCCATGAGAAACTGATTTTAGATATCCTAAAGAGGACATTTGAGGTTTTGGGAGGGAATTTTAAGAGTGATGTTTGGATAAATATAGCTTTTGCAGAAGCCAAAAGTCCATCATATGGGTTGGAAAGAAATAGTCAAAGACATTGCTTGAATGAATTTTGTCAGGGTCAAGGCAAGAATCCAACAGTACATACCACCAGTACCATCCACTTACTGCACTGCACAAATAAAGCTTCAGAAAAGAAAATACTTAATAGAAAACTACCAGCCCCCTATGAAAACTGCATTTTCTAGGAAGTAATAGGCAGATGCATGGCAAAATTAGGACAAAATGACTGTTTATAAATCAAAATAAACCCATTTTACATCTGTACTTATCCACAAGCTTTGATTTAAGTTTGCAGTATTTAGAGTTGGCAAGGTCTTTCTTAGTCTCATAGTCTTGCCCAAATCCAAGCCCTTTTGCCAATGAATGCTAATGTAAATTCAAAAAAAACCACAGATTTTTGAGCAGAAGTACTTTTTCAGGCTAGTCTTGACAAATCAACATGTTCCAAGGGAAGTCCAAAGATCCTGAACCTGCACAGGAATGTACTCACACACAGAGAGGTCCATTTGGATAAAAAGTGGTATGGCAGGGAAAATCCTGGAGGTCCTTGTGGAAAACAAGTTGAGCATAATCCAGAAATGCAGAAAAAAGCTACCATTTTCAGTTGCATTTTCCAGCAGGCTGATGGAGGTGGTTCTTTCCCTATAACTCAGCACTGTTGAGAATACATTTGGACTACTGTGCACAATTGTGGGCTCTCTTAGTAAAAGACAAGTATAGACATAGCAGAGCAAGACCAGTGAAAGCATTTAAGAGATTTAAGATTTTTTTCATATGAGACACTGAATGCACTGTGATTGTTCAGCTTGGAGGGAAGTACAATCATGGAGGATCTGGGGATATAAGTACCTGAAGGGAGCATCTAAGGAGTCTAAGCCAGACTCCTCTTGGTGAAACGATGAGGCAATGGGCAGAAATTGAAATATTGGAAATAGTTTGAGCAAGAACATTTTACTCTTGAGGTGATGAAACACTGTAACAGGTTGTTCAGGGGTTGTAAAGTCTCCATCCTTGGAGATACTCCAAACTGGACTAGACATGGCCCATATCAACCTACTCTAGGTGACCCTTCTTTACGTAAGGTGTTGATTAAACAGTCTCCAGGAGTCCCTTCCTCCATCCCCAACTAATTTATGATTCTACAAAGAATCAATGAGATTTCATATCACCCATTTCAAAGAGCTCAGGCCAAGCTACCTTCCTTTTAATGGGTTTACACTCGGTCAGATTGCTGAGTTTGATTAGAGGAAAGCACCAAATGTACCGCTTACAATGAAAGCTAGTTTCAGGCTTCTCTTTATAGATTCACAGAATTATAGAATCACGAAGTTGGAAAAGACCTCTTGGATCATCAAGTCCAAACATTCCTATCTGCCCCTAAACCATGTGCCTGAGTACCTCGTTTACCCGTCTTTTAAATACCTCCAGGGATGGTGAATCAACCACCTCCCTGGGTAGCTTGTTCCAGTGCTTTTTCTGTGAAAAATTTCTTTCTGATATCTAGCCTGAACCTTCTCTCATGTAGCTTGAGGCCATTCCCCCTTGCCCAGACCCCTGTCACTTGGGAGAAGAGGCCAGCACCCTCCTCTCTACAACCTCCTTTCAGGTAGTTGTAGAGAGCAATGAGGTCTCCCCTCAGCCTCCTCTTCTCCAGGCTAAACAACCCCAGCTCCCTCAGCCGCTCCTCGTAAGACTTATTCTCCAGCCCCTTCACCAGCTTTGTTGCTCTTCCCTGGACACGCTCCAGAGAAGCGTGCTATATTACATATGATAGTGGAAAACATTCACTGAAAATATTGTTAAAAAGCCATGAGCCTTAACTGCAGCTCTTCACACAGTGCTAATGAGAAACCAGAACACCCTATGTTAACAAGCATACATAAGCAGAGTTAGTGTAGACTATGTAATACTGTGGCATACTAGAAGGAATTAGTGTAGAGAGGTGTGCTATCTCTGTGTCTTCAAACCTGAGAATTTAAATGTCATATTCCAGCAGGAATAAGGTATAACAGTTCCTTTGAAACCAAGGATGAACATCTGTTCCAAAGAAGCCTGACGTTTTGCTGCTACCCATTTGTATTGTACTTTTCTGGTGGCCTAGAGTCGAAAATGAAATACTTCTTCTAGTGCCTATCAGTAGATAAGGGTCAGAAATATGACCTAGAGGACAGTATTCTCTGCTTCACAGAGTTCCACAGGGACTGCTGGAGTTTCATTAGCCAAAGATGTTAAGAGGTGCTGAAATGAGGGTTTCTGCTGACTATTCTGTCAGAAGTGCTGGGTCCCATATTCCTTTGCCTAGAACAGCTTCTGTTCAGTGGACATTGCTCTAAGTAAAAATATCTGAATTCATGAACATTCTTTACTTTATATTGTCCATCATGTATATTTCCCCAAACTTATCAATAAAGAAATTCAATTAAATATTTAAGAACATACAAGTTAACATCACTAAAAGAAACTAGCTGCTGTCATTTTCTTGCTTTAAATGCTTTTGTACTTGAAAGAAGGGTGAGAAAGCAAGAGTTTTCTCCACTGGCATTTTTCTCATTGTTTTAGCTTTCAAGTAAAATACAGAGAAAATGATACAATATATATTATCATTAAAATTAGTATAGTACCATAACATTAGTATATGTAAATCAACATTATAGAATTAGAAGATTTTGATTTTTATTGCTTTTATGTAGATGAAAATAAAAAATTCAAAAATTCGTAGGTTGTAAATATATTCAAATTAATTGTGAGCAATAACTTCAATTTTGACACTCCTTATACTTATTATATATCCTGAATGATGCACATATAGGAAAAGTAGGTTATGATCATCTAACTTATTAAAATTCTCTATATTGACAAAGCCCAAAAAAATCCTTTTTGACTCTGTTTTTTCAACAGAAGTAACCATGTTTACTATAAACTTTTCCTTACTTCCAAACGCTTTTATTCCTTCATTAAAAAAAAAGTGATAAAGTAACTCCCTCTCAGGCAACCATAATACGGTGCTGCCTGTGTCAATAACAAATTTTTAAGTCTAAACAGTCCACAGAGGACCAAGCAGACAACACAAGCATAAAAATTCTGTCATTTGTTTTCTCTTCACTTCTTGAGCTAAGGCATCTCCTGTTCCATCTTTTATCAGCTGATATGAGCTACTGACTCTGTATGCTGGACCTGAGAATAAAAATACAGGAAATGGAGATTTCCTTGGGATTCTGGTGGCCTAGAACTTCATGGATTTCCCAGCAAATGAAGAACCTCATTTCAAGTGACTGGTAGTAACGACTAGGCTGACAATACTTACTTAGCAGAGGAAAATGAAAACATTTTCATTTATTCAGCATCTATAGCCTGCTGCAATCAATGATATGACAGACACCCAAGAGGAAATATTGCAAGACTCCTTTACAACAAAACATGAAAATAAGATGGTAACCAGCTCCCCATTCAGTATCTTATTGTGTTGTAAAGGTTCAATACAGCCCTATTGGAATAAGTAGATGTTATGCCTATTTGCATCCACAAAGGATCCGGCTGCAATTATCTAACAATCAACAGCAGTTCAAGTATATTCTAAAGAACCTGTTTGTTTTGCATCCTCCCAACTTTGAGAACTGTTCATTTCATGTATAAAAACTTACATTGTTTTGGAACATGGATCTGCCTGCAAGAGGGGGCTCATTTATTTGCTGGGGACAGCTTTAAAAGTAAAGAAACTGAACTTAAGTTAGAAAGGAAATAACAAGTACACTGTCAGACAGGACTAAAAGGCTCACTGGCGTCATATTATTAAGTCCTACAAAATTACCCTACAAAATTACTCTATCATCCTGCTGCCTGAGCCTAAGATTCTTTCTTTTCTTCTTAATCTCACTTTCTGGACATGATCCAGCTTACTTGATTCACCACTCAACTTGTAGCCTCTGTCAATCTTTAGTAAAATAAGCCCTTCAGATTTTTTTTCCTTTCTTCTTGTTGCCAAGGATTCTGTTTAAAAAGTATGCTTGCTTGACTTTCAGGAATTTGCACCAGTATAGAATAGAGATGAGTTACAGCATGTTCAAGAAATGCAAACGCAGGCGTAGAAAGAACCAACAACCAACAATGCAGCTATGGTATTACAGTGCACATATTGCACAATTTACTTCTTATTTGCAAGAACGTCTATAGAGATGTAGTTGTACTGGTTTAAAACCAACCAATCCTAATAAGCCTGATAAATTTTTCAGTATGTGTTATCAAGTACAATACTATAAGCCAGGTGGATATAAAAGGTATGTCTGGAAAACTGACAAATTTCTTCTTAAAAACAATACTCCAGAGGATTTCAGTAGAAGTAATTTTTCATGCTAATCCTCACTGAGGATGCTGTCAAACATTGACTTTCAAGGTCATGTTTATGGATTTCATATTCCCAAACTTCTCATTAAGTACAATCATAAATCAGACTTAGAGTCTTCAGGGGAAAGGAGGTTTAAACCAGTAAAGCAACCTTCCTTCTGTTTTTGTATCACCTAGGACATCAACCTGTGCCTTCCACAATGGAGGATGATCCTATGCACCACACCTGGCTAGGGTTTCTTCCCATGTCTTCTCTTGGAACTGCTCTTCTCTGTTCAGATTACTAAACCTTCCCAGCAGGAACTTGACTCTGGACATTCCAGAACTCTGGACACAATTTGTATTTAGATTAATATCCTCATCAGCCATTATTTTATTTCTGACTGCAGTGTCATCTTGGCTCAAGATGATCCTACTCAAACACTTCCTGAAGGACAAAATTTGTGGAAAAAAAAAAATTTTTAATTTTTAAAATCAGCATTTTTCTGCTGAGAACTCTCTCAAAACCTCACCTGCTCCATATTTTACATACAGGCTTTTATGTCATGAGGAAAAATACTGCTACAGGGCTTGTGTGTTCTCAGGGTGCTGCTTCAGATGAAGTTTGTTTTTCAATGCATTGTTTTCCCAGTCCTTCCAATGTGTGAACAATGTCACTTAGGCTAAATTTCACTACCACCCATGTTGTTTAGTGCTCTGTGCTGTCTTTCACACTCTAGATATATCAAAGAGAACATGCTGGGCTTATGGATTTAGGTGAAGGACAGTGGCAGCTTCCTTAGTCTTAAAGCTTCTTCTCATCTTTGTTAGTGTAACAGGCCTTTCCCTGGCATCTATCATTTTGTAATCCCAATTAAGAATAATGCTTTTAGTTTATGGTGCAATTCAGACATTGATACACAAATGGATTTCTGCTGCGTTAGAAGCAGATTAAAAATCTGGTTCAGAATAACACTGTAGTCTAAACAGACAGTTTTTATTGTCAGTGTGTATAAACTCCCCACTCCAAGGGTTCTGTGTAGGTACACTCCCTTATTGTGAACACAGTTTTAATATGATAAAAGGATTCTATCAGAGCAGCTATTTTCCTGCAAAATTTGCCATTTATAAAGAGCAGAGTAATATACTCCTGTTTGTCTTCCATCATGACACAAACTACTAGGTAGGCACAACTGGCATATAACTTTTAGAAGCAATGCATTTACTGCACAGATCACAAAACTCTCCCCAACTTACTTTTCATTTTTTGCAGGGAAAGAAGACCAACACACTCTCAAAATGGTAGTTGAATATAAGCAGCTGCTATCAGAATATTGATTTGGCCTCCAGCTTATTCCTTTGCTGAGCCAAGAAATTCTTGGATGGTCAAAAGCAAGGTGAAGGCCAGTAGAATTTCCTTGGCAGCCTGATATATGGCACATAGGCTATTACATCACTGTATTTATGTGAGTGTATGTTACACAAATAGGTAAAAGCAAGTATCTCTGCATAAATAAAGCCTGGTAAAAGCTAACAAGATCTTTCAGTTTCTACTGTACTCAGAGTGACCATCTTCTTCCATTTAAAAACCATATACAGTACTCCAGATTTTAGTACTAAGCTTCAGGAAAAGGTTTTGCCTTCCATTACTCTCTTAAGGCACTTCAATTTTTGCTTCTAAAATAACATCAACCAAACTAAAATTGTTGTGCAAAAAAAGTCTGAATGAAAATTCTGAATGAAACGTAGTTGATGTCAGATCAAATCTTGCCCAATAAGAATTTAATGGAAAAAACTGCTCATGCATGAAGATATGTTACAGGGTATGTCACCCTACCAGAACTTCATACGTTTGCTCTGAGTCTCAGGGTATTAAGTTCATCCAGAAGTCTTAAGAACTGTTTTATATGGTGAAATTCATCTCAGTTCTCCTTGGACAGATGACTTCCCTTTGCTTTGAAGCAACACATTGTGAACAACACTTAATCTGGTTTTGTTCTTTGGCAGCAAAGAACATTTTGGAAAATATTCATTTTGGAAAATATTTTGAGGATTATATACTCAGCTGTGTATTAGATAATAATTTAAGATAATGTTCTCAAATGATGTTTTGAGTTATGCCTAAGGGCATGCTTCATAGAATTGAAGGAGTCAAATACGGAAGCCCCACTAGGTTTTCTAGAGAAACCAAATGAAGCTGCTAAATTGAGTCAAGATTAACAAGAGGTAAAATTATAACTCATCACAAATAGTAACTGTAAGCGTCCTATTATTCTTTCATGGGATATTTGCAAGCCACTATTAAAGATTAATCCACCATCAACAGAAACATTTTATTGAAACAAAAACTTACAGCAAAGCCATCTTTGTCTTTCACAGTGAGAAGGTCAATTGTCTTCAAATACATCACCACCAGTCAATCATGTTACTAGTCTAAAAAACCCTAAACCTTGTTTCCAAGTACTACATTTTTAGATATACCTTAACGCACAGCACTCCAACTGTTAAGCAAACATAATGTCCGTTTTAGAGTTTACCCTGTCTTTCAAGGGCAATGTACAACTAAAGAAATCCTGGTAAAGAAAAAGGGTAGCAACATAAAGGTTAAATCAATCTGTACTTTATTCACCTTTTCCCCCTTGTGTATCTTTGGTATCTCTCCTATTACTGTTTGCATTAGCTGGTAGTTACTAGCAAAGACAAGAAAAGTAATCTGGAATTCAAGGCAAAGGGTCCATTACTTTCCAAACATGTAACTAAACGCAGTCCACAGATTTTTGTCTATAACACATTACTGCATTCTTCCTTTCAGTTATGAAACTTATAAAAATATTATTTAATTGCAATGTAAAGATTTTTAATTTAGTACAAACACTTGTAAGTATAATCACCAAATTTTGTCTCACTTATCGATCCTATTTTCTCCTGAAATCCAGTGTGTAGAAGGTACTGTACCCATTGAAAGGTCAGGCCAAGAAAAACTTTGTCACAGTGCAATACAATCACTCATTGCTCTTTAGGTGAGTCACTAATTGTGGTATGAAAAGGTCAACCTTCAAGAAATACACAATACATTTGAGGGCACTTATCTTTTTCATCCAAATGCTGCTAAAAAATTAAGTAGGACAGAACACAGGAAACTTCAGTTAAAATAGAAGAATCCCAAATGCAGTCTTCTGCGTGAGCTGTATTACTGCACATGTAAAGAATCCCAGAGTCTACTTTACCCAACTCAGAAAGGAATGTTTTAATCTTATTTTGTATCAACAAAACATCTTCAGAGAAAGACAAAAGAGCCTGCTTTATAGCAAGCAAGCAGTAGCACAAGAAAAATAATAAAATGTGCTGCTTTGAGAAGGAAAGATACTTTTAAAATGCAGCATAGATTTCTAAATAGTCTGGAAGATGTGTAAAAGGTGCTCTCTGCACCTTATGCTTCATCACAGCCAGAGTAAAAAGGCTAAAAGTTCCTATATTTTTGTGCTGGGGCAGGGAGAAGGGCTATTTCTTGCAAGTAATTGATTGCTATTTAGGAACAGATTAAAGGAAGGAATTTAGGCATTTCTAGTGCTACATTTACCTCATTTCTGAACTGTTCACTGAGACAGGACGGCTGATGGTGGCAATATCTTCTTTTCATAAGCTCCTCTTTGCTGTGTTTCCAATTAAGTCATTGGCAGGCTGCTACCTTCCTAGTAGACAAGGGCAGACCCTCAACAGCTGGCTCACAGCTTTCTACCTGACTCAGTGAAACCCTTAAAAGTATAATGAAGGCAACAGGTTGTTCACTCTGCTCCTTATCATATATAAAACACTGGATGAGGAAAGCAATATGTTCCTATAAGAAAATTCCTCAGCTGAACAACATCATTGCTTATCTTCTATGATCATTGTATCATGAACTATATCTGCAGCCACTAAAGTTGCCTGAATAGATTTGAGTATAGGTGTTCAAGTACAGGCCTACTGTTTGAGCAAAATTACTAATGTAATTACAGCTCCCAGAACTACTTTAAAGAACTGAAAGATAAACCTGGTTTTGGTGGAACAGAAATTCAGTAATACATGCCAATATCACAGCAGTCAGGGTGCTCAAAACCAAGCAGAATCAAGCTTCATACCTCATGGAACAGTTCTCTCTTTCACTAGTCTTGTTCAGCATCTGCAATTCAGTATCTAGACCTACAAACCCAACGTGGATGGGTAACAGCATAGGTGAGAGAAGTCTTAAAAATAATCCTGTTAAGACAAGAACAATGAAATTAATTTCTTAAAATCAGTGATTGCGACAATAGAGAGAGCACATCCTTACCTGTTGCTGCAGTATACTTTTGTAATCACATCTAAGATATTTCTAAACAGCCATGAAAAACAACAATGTAAAACAATATAGTCTGTTAAGGTAACTGTTATAACATCAAACACAGTATCTTTCAAAACCGATACATCCATACATATATAAACTACAGCTTTCAGTATAAAGATACTTGTAACATTCCTCTAGCGCTTTTAGTAGGCTTTCAGATGGATAAACCTCTAACCTACATCTCCAGTAAAGAGGAAGTAAGTGCTAATGTACCGCACTTACTTATCGTATTTTTCTACTTCTTTTAATTTTTACTTTTGCCCACCACTGCTTTCCCGTACACCAAACAAAAATTTGGACAATAATCAGCCACCTTTGCCCTGACTGCAAATATCCCAAGTATAACAGCATGCTTGGCACCATTGGCAGTATTTAGAATGAAAATAGTTTCATACCAATCCAGTTAAATTATAACCTGGACTAACCTCAGTCCAAATTCTAAATAGATTACTAGCAGTAGACAGAACAGACAGGGATTCTTAAACTGGGAATTATAGCCAGCCATAGTGCAAAAGTAGAGCCTTCCAGGCACCACAAGGACTTACATCTTCAGAGAATCAGTTTGCGAAAGCCTAGCTGCTCAAGTTTGTCCTTCTGATTCCATCTGGATGTGATATGTGACAGCTTACAGAAATCCCTGCAGAGTTGAAGAGACTGGAAACAGGTAGGTGCTGAGAGAGGATACAAGATTCCTGGGCAACATGGGTTTTTTTGTATCTGCTAAGTGGAGAAGGATGGGAAAGAAATGACAAAGTAAACTGTAACAGTCCTTAAAACAGGCGTTCTAAAGCAGGGAGTCAGAAGAGGACAGGTGAGTAGAAGTTAAAGCCTGAGGTGGGCAACAGTAGCTTGCTGTGAAGTTGTTTTAAAGAGGGGATCAAGTGGATGGAAGGCTCCAGAAAAAGCTGCATCAGTCTAAGATCCATCTAAGAAAAGCAGTGCTGAAAAAGCCCAGAGCATAAGATAACATGGGATGTCAACGGTTGCTGAAGTTGTTGCTTACTTAACTTCTCCCTTTAAATAAAACTAAAATGTGGGAAAGGTAGGTAGGAAGTTAACTACCCCTTAGTTAGTAGATCAGGCACAGAAGCTCAGGTCAGCTTATGCTATCATTGCAGGCCTCTGCCACTCAGGGAAGAGTCCATCTACCATCCATTCCCACTTGCTGGAATGGCCTTTTTTCAAGATGATCCTCTCAAAAATAAATCACTGTACTGTTTTTACTCCTGCTGCTTAAAAGGCTTCCACAGCAAATGGAAGTTGCCCAAAGCCAGTAGTCACTCCTTACTCCACAGAATGTGCCTTTTTAAACACCTACAAGCCTGCCTAAACAGGCTTCACTTTGCTAATGTTGCCATCATCACAGCAAGCTCTTGCCCATCATGTCTCACCTCACAATCCACTGCTACTCTTCAACAAGGCTACTCCCAACACATCCCCAGCCCTTCCCCGAGGAGGCTACTCTCACCTTAGGCCCCCTTTCCATAGGGCTACAAACAGGAAACATTCAAGCTTATGAACACTGTTGCTACACACCACGACCACAACAAGTGGAAGCTGTACACTGGCATCCACATGTGAACAAGGATCTTACCTAATGGTTCCCTTCTCAGAAAAAAAAAAACCAAAAAAACCAACTTCAAACTCAACAGGACATGAAGCGCTGTGCTTGTGAACACCATAGCGAGTGCATCCTCTGGACATCCTCCTCTTCCTCAGAGATCTGTCATTCATGAGGAAAGATTTGGCCCCGGACAGAGGGTCCCCTGTTGAGAGTACGACCTCCCAAAACCCCACTGTTCCCTTCATTTCTCAGTGCCAGTAATGCCACACATTCCTGCCACCTATGTCACCTCCATAGAAGGTGTAAGCTACATACAGGCTTCTGTCCCACCTACGAGCAGCTAACCCCCAACAAAGAATCACATTTCACAAGATTACAAGCCTGTCAAAAATGAGGCAGTTAGCTCATGAGTACGGACTCCCCACATAACAGATCCTGTCTTGGAAGGCAAGCACACCCAAACGTGAGGCACTCAGCTCATGAATATCATCACTACACTCTCCTACCACCCCCACCACCCTCACACCATATGGAAGCCACACACATGCATGTGCGAGTCTTACAAAAGGGTGCCCTCCCTCCAACAATTCCCTTCTCACAAGGCTGCAAGCCTGCCCAAATACCTCAGCCCATGAAGCCTGCTACTGCAGCCCACACTGCCATCCTCAAAGCCATCTGTTCCTTCTGGGCAAACCCCCTTGCCCTCGCCAATATAAACCAGAGAATGGTTTGGATTAGAAGGGACCTTGAAATCCATTCAGTTGCAACCCCCTTGCCAGGGGCAGAGACACCTCCCACCAGACCAGGCTGCTCAAGGACCCATTCAACCTGGCCTTGATCACTTCCAGGGATGGGGCAGCCACAGCTTCCCTGGGCAACCTGTGACAGTGCCTCACTGGCCTCATCATAAAGAATTTCTTCCTAATGTCTGACCTAAATCTCTCCCCTTCCCAACTTAAAGCCATTCCCCTTCATCCTATCACTACACGCCCTTGTAAAATATCCCTCCCCAGCTTTCTTGTACACCCCTTTCAGGCACTGGAAGGTCACTATAAGGTCTCCTCAGAGCCTTCTCTTCTCCAGGCTCAACAACCCCAACTCTCTCAGCCTGTCCTTGTACAGGAGATGCACCAGCCCTCTGATCATCCTTGTAGCCTCCTCTGGACCCATTCCAACAGTTCCATATCCTTCTTATGTTGCAGATTCCAAAAAGAGACACAATACTCCAGATAGGTTCTCTCTAGAGTGGAGTAGATGAGGAGAATCACCTCCCTCGACCTGCTGGCTATGCTTCTTTTGATGCAGCCCAGGATACAGTTGGCCTTCTGGGCTGCGAGTGTGCATTGCCAGCTCATGTCAAGCTTCTCATCAATCATCACCCCCAAGTCCTTCTCTGCAGGCTGCTCTCAATCACATCATCCCCCATCCTATACTGAAACCACAGATTGCCCTGACCCAAGTGTAAGACCTTGCACTTGGCCTTGTTGAACCTCATGAGGTTCTCACAAGCCCACTTCTCCAACTTGTCCAGGTCACTCTAGATGATGTCCTGTCTTTCTGGTGTGACAACTGCACCACTCACCTTGGTGCCATCTGCAAGCTTGCTGAGGGTGCACACAGTCTCGCTGTCAATATCATTGATGAAGATATTAAACAGCACTGGTCCCAGCACAGACCCCTGATAGACAACAATTGCCACAGACCTCCAACTGGACATTGAGCTGTCGACAACTACGCTCCAAATGCAATCATCCAACCAATTCCTTATCCAATGAACAGTCCACCCAACAAACCCATTAATTAATATTTCTAATTTAGAGAAAAGGATGTTGTGGGGGACTGTGTCAAAGGCCTTACAAAAGTCCAGACAGATGACATCCATAGATCTTCCTTCATTTACTGATGAAGTCACTCCACCACAGAAGGCCACTAGGTTGGGCAGGCAGGGCTTGCCCTTTACGAAGGCATGCTGGCTGTCTTAAATCACCTCCCTGCCCTACTTCAGCATAACTTTGCAGTGGATCTTCCCAGGCACAGAGGTGAGGCTGACAGGTCAGTAGCTTCCAGAGTCATCCTTTCTACCCTTTTTAAAAATGGGCACAACGTTACCCTTCTTCCAGTCACAAGGGACTTCCAGTGACTGCCATGACTTTTCAAATATCATACGCAGTGGATTGGCAACCATATTGGCCAATTCCCTGAGGATTCTGGGATGCATCTCATCAGGTCCCATGATTGGGACTTCAGCTGATTACAAATCTGAACCTCCTCTACATTGAGAGGGGCTTTACCCCCTCATCCCCATCTTGATATCCATTGACTCAGGAGAGATGAGGAGAGCAGCTGTCAGTGAAGACTAAGGCAAAAATCTGGAGTACCTCAGCCTTCTCCTCACCTATCGATATGAGGTCAGCATTTTTATTCACCAGTTGGTGTACTCTTTCTTCAACTTTTTTTTCTGGTTGACATACATATAGAAGCCCTTGTTATTCTTTGCTTCCCATGCCAAGTTCAGTTTCAGCTATGCCTTGGCCTTCATGACCCCACCCCTATACAACCAGGTAGCATCTTTATACTTTTCCAAGGTTCCCCACCCCTGCTTGCACTGCCTGTGCAGTTCCCTCTTGCTCTTCAGTTTGACCAGCAGGTCTCAGCTCAGCCAAGCTCTGTTCTGCTCCCTTGTCCCTGAAGACCATATCCCAGGGGGTCCTACTGACTAACTCCTTGAAGAGCTGGAAGTTTCCTTTCCTAAAATTTAGAGCCCTGACTATGCTCCTCACCTGCCCCACATCCCTCAGGACCTTGAACTGAACCAGTGTGTGATCACAGCAGCGCAGGCTGCCTCTGATCTTGATGTCACCGATGGGCTCACTTGCACTGGTGACCATCAGGTCCAGTATTGTACTTCCTTGTGTAGGGGTGTCTATTACTTATGTTAAGAAATTATCTTCAGTGCACTCTAGGAGTCTCCTGGATTTCCTACAGCTTGCCGCACTACTTTTCCAGCAGATGTCAGGGTAGTTGAAGTCCCCCAGTAGGATAAGAGCTTGGGAGCATGAAGCCTCCTGTAGCTGGAGGAAGAAGGCTTCATCAACAGGCTCCCCCTTGATCAGGTGGCCTGTAGCATACACCAACCACAAGGCTCCTTTTGTTGCCTCTGTCTTTTATAGTCACCCATAAGCTTTTGACCTGTTCATGGCTACTCTTCAGGGACAGCTCTTCAGAGTCTATCCATTTCCTGATATGGAGGGCAATGCCTCTGTCCCTCCTTCCCAGTCTGACCCTACGGAACAGCCCACAGCCATTGACAGCCACGCTGCAGTCATGGGATTCATCCCACCAAGTTTTGGTAACAGCAATCAGGTCATAGGTTTCCAGCAGCTCAGTAACTTTTTCCACCTGTGACACCTATATAAACATCTGCCAGTCCTTAAGAAGAATTTTCCCTCTTGTGTACATCTATTTGCATATCTCCAATGCATAGCACTTTTCCCTAGACTGTAAGCTCCCCTCAAAGACAAGGCATTTAAACTCATAAAGATTATTGTCACCACACACTCCTCCTTTTCATGTCACCTTTCTGGCATACGAACAGCTGTACACAGGCACTGTCCCTCTTTGGGGAAGCTACGCCCTATCCAGGAGGGTTGCCTTTTAAAAAAACATAAGCTCTTTGGGGCAAAAACACTCCTGCCTCCTCCACAGCAAGCAAACTGCATATCAGGCACTTGATTCTGTTCAGCAAGGCACTGCTCCACACAGGTTCCTTTTCACCAGACCACATCACAGAATCACCAGGTCGGAAGAGACCCACCAGATCATCAAGTCCAACCATTCCTATCAAACACTAAACCATGCCCCTCAGTACCTCATCCACCCGTGCCTTAAACACCTCCAGGGAAGGCAAGTCAACCACCTCACTAGGCAGACCATTCCATTGCCTAATGACCCTTTCAGTGAAGAATTTTTTCCTTATGTCGAGCCTGAACCTCCCCTGGCAGAGCTTGAGGCCATTCCCTCTTGTCCTGTCCCCTGTCACTTGGGAGAAGAGGCCAGCTCCCTCCTCTCTACAACCTCCTTTCAGGTAGTTGTAGAGAGCAATGAGGTCTCCCCTCAGCCTCCTCTTCTCATGGCTAAACAACCCCAGCTCTCTCAGCCGTTCCTCATAAGACCTGTTCTCCAGCCCCTTCACCAGCTTCATTGCTCTTCTCTGGACTCACTCCAGAGCCTCAACATCCTTGTTGTGGTGAGGGGCCCAGAACTGAACACAAGATTCAAGGAGCGGTCTCACCAGTGCCAAGTACAGAGGGAGAATAACCTCCCTGGACCTGCTGGTCACACCGCTTCTGATACAAGCCAAGATGCCATTGGCCTTCTTGGCCACCTGGGCACACTGCTGGCTCATGTTCAGTCGCTGTCAACCAACACTCCCAGGTCCTTCTCCTCCTGGCAGCTTTCCAGCCAGGCTTCTCCCAGTCTGTAGCACTGCAGAGGGTTGTTGTGCCCCAAGTGCAGGACCCGGCACTTGGCCTTGTTAAACCTCATGCCATTGGACTCTGCCCAGCGATCCAGCCTGTTCAGATCCCTTTGCAGAGCCTCCCTACCCTCCAGCAGATCAACACTTCCACCCAGCTTAGTGTCATCCGCAAACTTGCTAAGGGTGCACTCGATGCCTTCATCCAGGTCATTGATAAAGACATTGAACAGGGCTAGACCCAGCACTGAGCCCTGGGGAACCCCACTTGTCACTGGCCTCCAGTTGGAGTAAACTCCATTTATCACCACTCTCTGGGCCCAGTCATTCAACCAGTTTTCCACCCAGGAGAGTGTGCACCTGTCAAGTCCAGAGGCTGACAGTTTCCGAAGCAGAATGCTGTGAGAATCTGTATCACAGGCTTTACTAAAGGCCAAGAAGACTACATCCACAGCCTTTCCTTCATCCAAGAGTCTAGTCACTTGGTCATAGAAGGAGATCAGGTTAGTTTGGCAAGTATGCCCCAGCAGATTTGAAGCACTTAAATTAAAATAGCATTGCATAATCCTTCACCCTCCCTCTGCAAACTCCTGCCTCTTGTATCGCATACCAACCGTTCCCAGGCAATTTTCCCTTTCTCCATTCCCTTTTGTCATTTCTATAAATTCAGTTACTTCCACTGGGAATGCCATCACACCCTCCCGCCACACCTACAGCAAAGTCTGGCCACAAGTCTCCACCCTAGGGAACACCCTCCACTCTTAGTGTTTCCTTGTCCCGGAACACATGCCTACACCAATGCCTTTCAACAAGAGGACCTTAGCTCAAGAATACAAGCTCTGCCACACCCCATTTCTGCCAGTGCAGCTCAAAGTTGATTACCACTCCTGGAAAAGGCTTGCCCTCAGCGGAATGTCCCTTTTGCAAAGATCCTAGCTGCTGAGGCACCTCCCAAACACAAAGCATGTTGTTTGTGAACACCACTCCCACTGCACACTCCCTCTACCCACCACATTTACAGCTACAGGAGATGTCCCTCCATAAAGAGATCCTTTATTCCACCCCAAGCCTGGTCCCTTCCGTAGGACCAAATGCAGGCTTCACAATCAAACCTGTACCCTCCTGCCATGACTATAAGCTCACCTAAACACAACTCTGTCACTTCCCAACAAACAGAGTTAGAGCTCTAAGGAGCACACCAAGCCTGGGCATAGCTCCCTTCCACAAGAAGCCTTTTTGCATTATTACAAGACCTTTTGAAGACCTTCTCCTTGCCTGGAGAAGAGGAGGCTGAGGGGAGACCTCATTGCTCTCAACAACTAACCTGAAAGGAGGTTGTAGAGAGTAGGGTGCTGGCCTCTTCTCCCAAGTGACAGGGGACAGGACAAGGGGGAATGGCCTCAAGCTCCGCCAGGGGAGGTTTAGGCTGAACATTAGGAAAAAATTCTTCACAGAAATGGTCATTGGGCACTGGAACAGGCTTCCTAGGGAGGTGGTTGAGTCACCTTCCCTGGAGGTGTTTAAGGCACGGGTGGACGAGGTGCTAAGGGGCATGGTTTAGTGTTTGATAGGAATGGTTGGACTCGATGATCAGGTGGGTCTCTTCCAACCTGGTTATTCTATGATTCTACTTTATTTAGCCAGGCAAGGCCCTTATACTTTCCCCACCATCCCCCAGCAAGCAGGATCAGGCACAGATGTCTGCCCTCCCCACTACAACCAAGGACAGCTTCTCCAAGAGCCACAAGTCAACACCAGCACCTCCCCACACAAGGGCCTTTGCTTATACATACACCCTATTGCATACTTCTGCCACCAGCACCACTCTTAAAATCCTCTATCACTTCCATGAAGACTCTTAATACCTTGAGGCAACTTCCAGAAGGCCCTGAGCTACACAGGCAGTTGCCATACATGAGGTACAAACAGCATCCCATGCTACCAGTTCTATGTCACACCCTCACTCCCCCCACAATCACACCCCATTGAGCCTCCCTCTTAACAGACTGCAACCCTCAGCAAAACTATTGACAAGGCTACTGTGGTCAAATTCTAGGCAGCAGTCCTACCACCTATTCCCAGCACCTTTCCTTTAACAAGGACCTCTGCATGGGGCTTATCTCTCCCTTTAAGTTTCTAAAGGGCCCACCAGCCACAGCTGCCACCACTTCCAGAACAACTAGCCGCACAGAAGTATGCTTGTAAACTGTTACCTGCCCTTTTACACCTGGCCTCCCACCTGCCTCCACAGCTTTCTTATTATGAGATTAAATGGTTGTTATGAAGCACAACCTGGCTGTTGCTGCCCCGTGCTGATACTCAGCATCACTGCTGTCTGCTCCTCTGTTATGGCAAAGGGCGCCTGCTGGTCTTCTGGTGGACTTCTTTATGAAAACCTGAGCCCCAGGGAGCTTTTGCTGATATGTGAAGCTGTTTTAATTGTGTAGGGTGGTTTATGTTTAGTACAGTAAAATAGTAACAGGTATGGGAGTTTGGGTTCCCCACTCCTCCTTTTCTTGGTGGGTTTTTTTTTTCTGCATGAAAAAGCAGACCAACTATTTCTGGTAAAAAATGTTTGTGGTTCTTGGAACAATGCATCTTACAGCTCTATGATTGTGTCCCTAATCTAATTTAAAATCATAATTAAAAAGCCAAACTGTTGGCTTAAACTGACAGCTCTTTTTCATGGGGTTTTTTCATGTTTGTTTCCCAGTCTTAATACCTAAATTGTGGAAGACATTGAAGAGCTGCTTGAATACAAAATAGTTATGTAGGGCTTTTTGATGTTTATTTTTATGTGTGCAGTTGCAAAATAACTGTAGTTTCAAAAAGCACAAAAAGTGATGCAAATGTTTATTCTTAGCTGTTCTTGTGATGCTAATGATTAATTCTTCGTGTTCTACACCTCCTCCTTAAAACCTTTTAATACAGGTCTCAGAATTTCAGAGTGGAATGAATAGTTCTTTGATGATTGTTGTTAAGGTGGTTTTTTACTAGATATGATAATAGCTATAAGGAAGCAATCAAGATAGACAGTAAAGGCTTGTTTTGGAGACTATTCTGTCTTGCTTCATTGAAAGGTTCCAGCTTTGCTTTACTGTATAGCTTGTTTCCTCTTGTTAGCTTTTTGACTGTTTCTTTAGTAGTCATGCTAAAACATTGGCTTGTATTAGGAAGCATTGATTTTCTAACATTTTGTCTTTTTCTTTTAACAGCTTGATTTTAGTAGTGATATGAGGGAGCTAAGATTATGAGAAATTTACATATGGAGAAAGATAGCATAGAGCTGTTGTTTGAGATAAAGAGCCATACCAATTTCTATAATCTAACTGTATCCTTTACTTTCTGCACAATGAGGGAAGTGAGCTTTTGGTATCTTTAAGGAACAATCAAATATCTTAACCCCTGGAGAAACTGAATTTCTTGGTGAAAACTTAGTGGACGTAGCTACAATGTTAAAACAGAGCACGTGTTCAAGTCTACTGTAAAGGACAGTATTTAACCTGGCAATATTTGTTCCTTGTGGAAATGAGTTCAAGTGTTCTCTGTAATATCCACTCACTAGTGCACAAGTTCCAGAGCACTCATTGCTATGAAAAGTTTTATTTAAATCACAAAAACTCTGGACCTTGTGACTGAATAGTGGATGTGATTAAAAATATAAATTTTGCCGTTGCTAGAAGTGAATTCTGTGGTGTGAATGAGGTAAGCTTCTTTCTGCCCAGTTTCCACCTATTTCCTGATTTTTCAAGTTGTGCAGCTGTGTGATTATTACCTTGGTTTTTTTACCACACCTTCTAATTACATTGCTGATGAGCTTAAATAGAGTCTTGTTTTTCTCAATAAGGAGAAAAGCCTTAATGAATTAAAAGTTATATGTATACCATAATAAGTTTTTTATTTGCTTGCCATGGTAATGTGTCACTTACTAACTTTCAAATACTTTATTGAAGTCAGTCATTGAGAAATTATTTCTATGAGTTTTCATTTCAGTGCTGAGTTGAATTAGTGATATAAGCATTGAGCTGGGTTAAGAACATAGTCAAGATGTTCTTTTTTTTTTTATGCTTGCTACTGAGGATAAGAACCGCTTCAGTATCTCTTCTAGACTTTGCTCCCAAGCCTTTTATTACTGTCATGGTATTGGATTAAAGACAGCAGAGTCAACTACAATACCACTAACTGGATGATTACTGAAATACAGTAATCCAGATATGGAAGAAAAAAAGTAGCATAGAACAAGACTAGGCTTCACACTAACAAGAACTTTGTGCAGATTTAATTAGTGCAACCTGTCAAGAAATAGTCAAAGCTGTGGTAAGAACTGAAGTTGACTTGGCCTTGGATAAAGCATCTGTTGACAGTGTTTAGTTTTGACAGTGTGAACTAGCTGTGTAGCAAATGTGTTTAAGTATTAAAAAAAGTTGATTATTGCTAGTAAAGTGCTTTTAGTGCCTGTGGTTATTGAGTAGCTGAGAGAATGTTTTCTGTGTTTGTGGTGCTTACGACAAAAGTAAGGGAAAACTAGCAGACCACTCACTCTTTTAACGTGACAAGTTGGTGAAACTGTGAGCTATGCTTGGGTCATAAATTAAGGTACAAATTAGTCATCCAGATTGATCTCAGCATAACTCCTCTGCCCATTTATTATGAAGTAGCTGAATCTTAGTGGAGTGGAGAATGAGATGAGCTATTTGCACAGGCCTAGAGGGGAGTTTGCTTTTCATGGAAATTGTATCAACTCTGGCAGAGGTACAGAACTTGAATTCCTGGGGAAAGTCTTACCTTTTTAATGTCTTCATTTTTGAGGAAACGGTGAACTATTTCAGTGCAGGTTTTGAAGTGTAGTATATGGGTAAAATACCAAGCCAATCAAATACCAACCAGATGCCAGAATCCAGTTATAATTGCATCTACTGCAAGAAATGTGAACGTGATCTTTCAAAAACTAACTGGTAAGAGAGGCCTCCGTAGTAGCACTTAGAGCAGGTATTTTTAGGTATTTCTGGGTGATTGTGGCTTAACTGAAGATTCTCTAAGTCTTCTCTGGGAATACTGATTCAGTCACACTGCTGTAACAAAGCTAGTTAGCTGCCTGCTTTGCACATCTCGAGGGTACAGTCTTGCAGTTACAATTGTCTTCATACAATCCACAGTGAGAATTGGACACAGCAAGGATTAAAGCTATAATGGTAAAATACTTCCAGATTAGATGTGATAGGATAAGCAGTTACTGATAAGTCTTGGAATCTGCTGTAGTATCTGCTGATGGATAAAGATGGAGACAAAAGCCAGCTCTGCAGTCCTGGTAGCCTCAGGTATTTCATTTTTGTTTGATAATGTAACTAAATATCACAAATAATTCTTTCTAATGTAGTATTTTCATTATTCCCTTCTCTTGACCACCACTTGTCTCCTAGGGACTTCCTATTTAAAGCATTGTTAGGGAGCGAAGAGACGGAACTATGTTCCTCTTGTCAAGTCGGGAAATATAGTTCTGGGCAAAAGAAAGACCAACTGTCTTTTGTATTATAAAATGGGATTTTTAAATGTGAGTACAGCTGGTCACAAGTCTCAGCTGATTTATTACTGAGGTGTTCCTAACTGGGATGAAGAGCTACAAGTAGTCTATCTGCTATTCCTGTAGTTACTCACTATGCAGCTACATTCCTTGTTAACTCCAGGTCATTTTTATTCAGAGTGACCTCAAAGCTTCCTAGTGATAAGGGAACTGATAGAGCAGAAGCAAAGCTGGGAGGACAGCAGTTAAGAGGTTTGGTGTTTCTGCTAGATGAACTGAGACGTAAAAATGCTTGAGGCAGGACACAGTTTTACTCTTGTCTGACTTTCTTTTCCTGGCTTTTTTCACCTTTTCCTCTCAGAGACAATAATCACTTGAAAGTCCTTCTGAGGTGCTGTCAAATTTGAAGTAGGCAGTGAAGATATTGATGCTTTTTCTGACCTAAATAGCTGCCTGCTTTGTGCCTTACAGTACTCAGCTGTGGTTAACAGTAAGGGGTGGGATATCATGAACAACTGAAAGCTTGCACAATAGTGTTATTCCGACAGGTGTGCTATTGCCAACATAAACTCAAATATATTTAATGCTATCATAATTCCCTAGCAGCCTTCCAAACTAGCTGACAGATTCTGAAAGGTCTCTTTATTGTGACTTTGTAAAACCCTGGCCTATTACCTTAATGTGCTCTTAAGTTTTTTCCATGGAAATTAAAATCTTTTGTCAGTTTTGCTTTCTACACAGCAGCCTTGCCTAGGCCCACATGTTGTACTTGTATGTGCTAATAAGAATCTCACAGACTGGAGAAAACAGCAGTCCTCTGAATATGTGAGCATCTCTTAGTTTTTTTTCTTTCATTCCAAACTTGTACAGCTTATTAATTCATTGAAGTAGCTGCTGTTCTTTCTGACGTTTTTTGTTTTGGTTTATGGGATACTAATGCAGGCTTCTGCTCAAGGCTTTGCATTCCAGCAGTGTTGAAAACTGGCTGCTGTGTATATTGCATATTTGGGACTGGGTCCTGTGGATAATGTACAGAAACTCCGTTTAGAAGTAGGTGATAGTACCAGTAGCTGTTAAATATTTGAATGGTAGGTGCTATGAATATAAGTGAGAATTGTTTAGAAGAGCTTCCCAGCTAGGAACTACACAACTCAGTATTTGGTAGCCTGAGGGTACAAGAGAACAAACTCATTTGTGGGACTGAGCTTGCAAGAGAACACTACAGCAGAGTAACTAATACTCTGCTACAAATGTGACGCAGATAAGTCTGATTTCTTGAAGTCCAACTGCCTCTTTCCCTCCTAGGTCTGTTAGAGCTTCAGGTCTGCAAACAGGACTTCTTACGCAGAACTGAGTCTGCTGCAGGACTGATGCTTCAGACAGCAGCAGCATGTTGGTGCCACTAGCTTTTAGCCTGTTAGCTCACTAGCTGGTAATTTTCTAGTGCCCTTCAAATAGCATGTAACATTTTCAAAGGAAAAAGTGTAGAGCCCACAAAAATAGTGGAATGAGGAGAATGACCTTACTCTGTTAAATATTTGTATCACTTTACTTATCAGTGCTTCTTTCAGCTCAGCGACCTGCTAACTGAATACATCTTGCTTTAACTGGATTTTTTTTAAAAAAAAAAAAAAGAACAAAGTTAGAATCATTTGACACTTGTTTTCTATCCTAAAAAGGAGTTCTAGTTTTACGGCTACACTGAAAACATGAACCAAACTGTACTGCCTAGGTGGCGCAAAGGCCTTCTGGGTTATTGCATCTCAGTTATTATGTTGACCTATTTGGCAAAAGGGAATAGCTGGTCTTTGTTTTTAATGCTGAGATTTTGATTTAATAATGCAAGAAAATTTAATTGTGGCACCTGGTCTTCCTTTTTTCTGCTACGCTTCTGTTGTGACTTGAGAAGTTTCCTCTGTGCTTCCAGAATCTGTTGTAATTGCAGGTTCCTCTTCGCTACTTCATGCGATTCTCCAAGCTATTTTTGTGAAAAAAAGCATTCTGTGGAAACTTTTAGATTCCTTTTCTACAAAGCAAGTTTAAGAAACTATACTGCTCTCGTGAAGAAGATTAGCATAGCTTGTCAGAAGTCACTTATCAGTTGGCTTAGGATATTTGCAAGCTGATATATATCTGTCATGCCTAAAGCATACCTGTGCCAAAACTTCTAATATATGTGAAATTGCTAGAAAAAACATCTTTAACTAGAATAATGGAAAGTAACAGTGTACTGAGATGAATGTGCTAGCTCTTTCTATATTAAAACCTATGGTGGGGCTTTTATCTATAAAGGTCTTCTTTTATCTTGAGTTTAGTTTCACTCAATGTACTTGCTTTGGCACTATGTGTTTTATCACTGCAGAAGATTCAAACTTCATATTCTCTACTGACTTGAAAAGAAAATGTATATGTAATTTACCAAAGACAGATTTAGACTACTAATTCTAATACCCCTTCTGAGTATTCTAATACACTTCTGAGTGCTGACTGAGTTCAGTCTTAGTGAATTATGCTGCTGATAGATTTCAGTTCAGTTTCTACCCATCCAGCAGGATTAAAAGCATGTGCCCAGCTATTTTCAGTGCCTTCCAATAGGGCACATATTGCCAAAGTTTTAAATTGGTGATGATTGACATAGCACAGCTTGGTTATACATAAACACACAATGTAAACTTAAATTTTGTAG
The DNA here is from genome assembly GCF_032191515.1 of Phaenicophaeus curvirostris. NCBI lineage: Eukaryota > Metazoa > Chordata > Aves > Cuculiformes > Cuculidae > Phaenicophaeus > Phaenicophaeus curvirostris. The sequence goes on along the minus strand of NC_091395.1, from coordinate 44,928,959 downwards.
CTATCCATAAGTGGTTTAATGTAACTTGTGGTTGAGTAAAATACCTTGCTCAATCTTCAAAAGGCAAGGAAGTAAACAAATTGATCCCTAGTCACTTTGTATTTTCCAGTACAGCAGATATAGTAAGGATGTCAGTGTTATTTGTAAATTGTACATTAAAGACAGATGTTGTCATTTACTTTCAAAAATGGAGACATTGGAGAATTTCAAAGAGCCACAGTCTCACTTTCAAAACTGATGTTTACAAGCACAGAACTTTAGATATTATGTGTTTCTACTGGATTAAGTTGTCCACGTACCTTTTACTTTGTCATTGGGAACCCTTGGAAGTAATTTCCGAGGTGGTTGCAAAATTGGTTTCATTTGAGGATAGGAATCTACATTCAAGAAAAGGGATTCTGAAAGCCGGAACTCAGCTGTTACTTGGTCTTCAATTAACCTTGGGAACTGAGATTTATTAGTCTGGGGATTATAAAGCGGAAGGGGGGAGGGTTAAAAAAGTTTATCATATGGCTTTTGTACATCCTGAGAAAGCATTGTAGCTTTGGCAAGGCTCAGCACATTAGCACCAGTCCACACCAAAGCCCAAAGAGGATTCTTAAATTGTTTCTCTGCCTGGAAGCTGGTTTTGGCACCTATGCTCTGAAAGTGTTTAACACCACTACCTGGTTGAATTTCTAAACATCCAGTTGTATTCCATGGGGAAATTGCATTAAGATGCCTCTGAAAGATAGCCCAGTGCTCAGAATTTACCTAGCGTGTGGCTGTTGAGGTTTTTCACCCTCTAATATGAGGAGGTCTTAGCCATGTTTACCACTCCATCAGGCTATAAGCTATTTTGGCTGCTTGTTGAGAACTTTTTACTGAGCTGAAAAATGTTTCACAAGCAGGAAATGGGTATTGGTATGGGAGTCCTCGTTCCTACTCCGTTGGCCACGTACCTCAGCTAATGGCTAGCATAGATGTTTTTAACATAATAACCATGGCAAGAATGAGCACTTAAGAGGTGTAATAATAAATGTTGCATGTATGAAGCTAAGATTATTAACTTAAATTTGGATTACACTTTGCATTGGGGTCCAATAGTAATATGTTGCAAGCTTTGAATTATTGGGTTTTGGGAGGCTTGGTTTAGAGAAACCTCTGAGAAGTCTGCACCAGAATACCCAAGGTTATTTTGTGGCAGAACTCTCATTCTTTCTTAACAGGTACAATATACTGATTTATAATACGCGCATATATAGTGCTTATTGGTGAACATTCACTATGTACTGCAGCATTAGGAGAATGATTGATTATTGTTAAAAGTTCTTTATGAATGTCTATTAACATCAGGAAATGCAGTCTAGTAATTTCTGTCTCAAAAAATGAGACTAGTAGATACATTTTATGTGCATGGCATTAGTTACATTGTGCTGCTAATTTTTTAGTCTTGTAAAATCTAAAATAGACTCAAGAATGCTATTCTTGTTTAAGTGATGCAATTCATAATACTGGTCTAAGATGGATTAGGTAACCTTATTTAACTCTATCCTCTAGAGGTCTTTAATAACCTTAACATATCTGTCATTCCCATCTGTTTTAATTCAAGGCTGATTATGCTAACATGCCTTAGAACTGGAAACCACTTGACCATTTAATATTGTTTTAAGCAGATAGTATTTTCAGAATACAAACACAAAGCTTGCTGTTGTGAAGCTAATTCATTTTATTAGGCTTGTCCTTGTTTAGTCTACACGTAAGCTTGGAAAGCTGTTAACCTTTTTTGAGAAGCTTTTCTTGGTTTAGACTTTCCCCTCCCCCAAACAAGCTCTTGCTAACCTGCTACTGCTCTTGGAACTGTCAGTTTTCTGAATGTTTCCCCTGGGAAATAACTGAGGCTAGCTGAAGAGCAACGTGGGAGCAGTGAGCTCAGCAGCCATCCTGTCAGACCTTCATGGAGGTAAAAGTTTGATGCTTCACAAGTAACAGATTTTATTATGCTTCTTCATTGTGCATGAATGCAACACACATTGCAAATGCTTTATGTGGTAGTAAAGGCTACTATGCAGATCAGAGAAGAGAAGGGCAACACTTGAGGGGTACAACCATATGCTCTATTATAACCCTATTCAGTATCTGGCAAGCAGACTGCAACACTGCTGTGTTCCTGTTTCAAGTTACTGCTATTTTCATTACAAGTTAATGTTGCATTCAAAATAGAAGAATTATGGGGATTGCCATAGTGTTGATACATTGGGTTAAATTATGTATTTCAAGGAAGAATTTTTATGTAAACTATCATGATTTTATGTGGCTAAATTGCACGTATTAGTAACTGTTCTCCATTGACTTTTTCTCTTGAGAATTAAAATAAGGCTGAAAGAGTTGATCTCTTGTTTCTGCTGCTTCTAGAACTTGGTTTTGTGCATTGCTGTGAAACAAGTGGCACTTATTTAAATGTGTAAGCAGAATCAAAAAGAAATTGCTGCTGGTGTGAAAAGACATGTCTTGTGGCTGATGAACATGAGTGTATTTAAGGAATGGTGGAAGGGGGCCTGTAAACTGCAAGCTAATGTCTAAGTAAAATCATCATGATTATGCATTGGACTAATGCAAAAGAAAGTTCTGTGGAAGCCAACTCCTTTTCAATATCAGCATTGTGCATGTTTATAGGAATGTGAGGAATGTCATAGTATTGTTTGTTCAGAGTTATAATGACCAAGCAGGTTATTAGCAAGTTGAATACTATTGTTCATTCCAGGGCTATTTAAAAGACATATCAGTGAGCTGAAGCTAAAGACACACAGAAATTTATTTCATCAGGACTGCTACAGGGTGTTTTTTCTCTTGGTGAATGTTACCTTTTCTCTTCTGTCTGTAGCATCTATCTATGGGCACAGATAAGTGCAGCGCATTTGAATAAATACAGTACTCTTAAACTGAGGCTGCATTTCTTGTTCCAAAACTTTTATTGCTGCAATACTGGAAAGCAATAACCATTGTACTTACTGTGTTTGTAAATACAACGTGTTATATTGTTAATTATGTCCACATGTGTACAGCATGGGGCTGCATGAAGTAAGCATAGGTATAATACAGAAACTGACAGCATGTTCTGAAATGATAGGGACTAGTCAGCGTTCTGATCTTTTCTAACTTGTTATGATACATCTTGTAGTTCATCTAAGTTTGTATCAGTACAGTTCCCTCAGCAGAGGCTCTGATCAGTGAGTGGTTTATAGAAGAGCTGAGCAAAGATGATGAAATGAAGTATTTGAATAAACAGCAAAACCTGCAGTAGTGAGACTGTAGAACAAAATTGTAGAACAGTCTAATCAACCAATCTAATCGGGTTTCTGAGTATATGATACACAGGAATAAATTGGTAAACTGCTTGCATTCATAATTTTCTAAATTTTAGCTACTCCACATTCTTGCTGCAGGGCTGGCATCTCTGAAGTTCAATGGATTCAGGTTATGCCTTGTTATTGGTCGAAACGCCTTTTACGTCAGAAGGTCACAAAGAGATTTCCAGTTCCAGATTCCGCACTTGCTTTTAAAGACTTCCAAAGAAAATATTCTTTCTAAAACATACCCATGCAATCTGCAAATAATGTGTTCTCAGCTGAACTACCAAACAGGCAATTCAGTTTTTTTTCCCAGGCAATGCTCTTGTCATACCTTTGTTTATACCTTGCTTTAGTTTTCCTACCTGTCCATTTCCTCATGTTCAAATACCTTGCACTTTGTACATATTTTAATTTGTGGATTGCCTACAGTAAAAAAAGAAATAAAATAAAATTAACTTCTCATGATGAGAGTAAAGCAGGAAAAGTTAGAGATAGACAGGATATCAACACTTATATACGAATTAGATTGCAAACTGAGTTAGATAGTGAAACCTAAATGTTCAATTCCTTGCCTTCAGACATCTTTAACTTTGTAAATAAATTAAAAAAAAAAAGTGTCTCAATGGATTTTGAGCTGTCCTGTAGCACTTTTGACTATTTTGGTTTCTCCAGTATATGAAAATATATATATTAGAGGCATTCAGATAGCATAAGGACTGAGTTTTTATATTTTTTTTTTATACTAAATGAAGAAAAGTTATCAACAATTTGTGGTTCAGAAAAGTAGTGCTTGGAGGGAATTTCTTGAGGTTAAGCAGTTTTGGACTGCATATTTATGTAGAAAAATAAAAAGCATTTTCTTTAAATAAATCCTTGATACTTGTGCCCTTGGAGGAAGAACCTGATCTTAAATAAACACTACGCAATGATATGCATAAGCTTGAAAATTGGTTCCCCCAGGAGGATATGGTAAGGGTGAAGATGAATTTTTTAGAAGAACAAAGGGAAGAAAATAAACCAAAACTACTAATACTACATTAATATAATGAAAAAAAAATTGTCATTATATTTATCTTCAAATGTTTTTCTTGGCAAGGAGACATGTTTCGTGGGAAGTTACTTCTGGGAAAGTTCAGAGGACTGGGAGATTGTAGGTGAGCTTAGGAGAAGATCTTGACATACCTTTTTCCTTGTTAATGAAGGAGACTTTATAAAACTATTAAGTAATTGTTTCATAGACCTCTTATGGATGTGTGTTTCTAGATACAGCTTCTTCAGTTCATAAGCTATTCTCCTATGGTTTGGATTCCAAAAAGTACTTTCTTGAGTGATTGTCTCAACTAAATTTTTTTGAACCTGCTCCTCAGAGTGAGAATACGTTGTCTTCATCAGTCAACTGTCTTCTTTCTTTGTAGCGAGATTTGTTCAGGTATTTTTCTTGCCTATACTCATTCAGGCACTTGTTTCTGAGCCTGTAAAGAAAATAATGGGATGGATTTTTTTAATATTTACGATTTTTCCCATCTCTGCCAGTTCATAAGCATCATTTCCATGGTATAACTTCATGCATTTACCTGTCACTTATTTCCTATGACACATGCTGTTAAGTGATTATAGCCTTGTATAATATGTTTTCTGAAATTACACTCTCCCACATACATGAAAGCTGCTAATCAGAACTTAATTGTATTATACTGGGTTTTCTTTAGATGTCTGGCACAGAAAAGCTTATCTTTATCTGGATTTAAAATACCAATTTGCTTTAAATGTAATGCTGTTGATATTCTCATTACATTACATACTTACGCTGACTATGCGTATATATTATAAAAGATTGCAGAAGTACCTTATACTGAAACATACCTATTTGCTTTGCAGGGAGCAAGTAATTTTCTGAATATTATGATTCTGTTCAAAGATAGCTAAAATTAATGCTTTTCTGGGCATATGGTGCAACTGTCTCACAGTTGGCTGCTTCTGGGCAGATTTCTTCTCAGCATGCGGGTTGTTCTACGTTGTTTCTTTAAAAAAACATTTGTCCTTTATAGGATTATAAATGCCTTAAATGGGATCCCAGACTTCACTATTGATGCCCCAGACATTGTGGACATGCAAGTTCTGTGTTGAGGTGCTACAGTCTGAGAGAATTCATCCAATCTTCTATCCACAGAAGTATGAGTTAAGCTACAATGCAGTTCCAATGCTCACTTGTTTGGTATACTTAAGTCTAGATATAGAAGAGGCTATCAGCTTAGAATAGCTCCATTTTCAGTGAAGATTTTTTTATTTTTTTGTCCTTTGGAAATCAAGAAATACTTTATGTGGTCATCCACTGAGCACCTTGAAAACGAAACTGATGATTCAGGAGCTTAGTTCTATCCCCAGACTTGTAAATACTATATGTACTCAAATTAATGCTTAGACTTGTGTTTTAGATTTATCTAAAGTCCTCATCCTGGAATTTGCATTACTATCTAAGCAAACTTCAGCTTATTCAGGAAACTGGTAGATCATAGAATCATAGAATAACCAGTCTGGAAGAGACCCACTGGATCATCGAGTCCAACCATTCCTATCAAACACTAAACCATTCCCCTTAGCACCTCGTCCACCTGTGCCTTAAACACCTCCACGGAAGGTGAATCAACCACCTCCCTGGGCAGCCTGTTCCAGTGCCCAACGACCCTTTCTGTGAAAAATTTTTTCCTAATGTCCAGCCTAAACCTCCCCTGGCAGAGCTTGAGGCCATTCCCTCTTGTCCTGTCCCCTGTCACTTGGGAGAAGAGGCCAGCACCCTCCTCTCTACAACCTCCTTTCAGGTAGTTGTAGAGAGCAATAAAGTCTCCCCTCAGTCTCCTCTTCTCATGGCTAAAAAACACCAGCTCTCTCAGTCGCTCCTCATAAGACCTGTTCTCCAGCCCCTTCACCAGCTTCATTGCTCTTCTCTGGACTCGCTCCAGAGCCTCAACATCCTTCTTGTGGTGAGGGGCCCAGAACTAAACACAGGATTCAAGGAGCGGTCTCACCAGTGCCGAGTACAGAGGGAGAATAACCTCCCTGGACCTGCTGGTCACACCGTTTCTGATACAAGCCAAGATGCCATTGGCCTTCTTGGCTACCTGGGCACACTGCTGGCTCATGTTCAGTCGGCTGTCAGCCAACACCCCCAGGTTCCTCTCCTCCAGGCAGCTTTCTAGACAGACTTCTCCTAGTCTGTAGCACTGCACAGGGTTGTTGTGCCCCAAGTGCAGGACCCGGCATTTGGCCTTGTTAAACCTCATGCCATTGGACTCTGCCCAGCAGTCCAGCCTGTTCAGATTCCTTTGTAGAGCTTCCCTACCCTCCAGCAGATCAACACTTCCACCCAGCTTAGTGTCATCTGCAAACTTGCTAAGGGAGCACTCGATGCCTTCATCCAGGTCATTGAAAAAGACATTTTAACAGGGCTGGACCCAGCACTGAGCCCTGGGGGACACCACTTGCTACCAGCCTCCAGCTGGAGTTAACTTCATTTATCATCACTCTTTGGGGCTGGCCATCCAACTAGTTTTCCACCCAGGAGAAGGTGCACCTGACCAGGCCAGAGGCACCCAGTTTCCGAAGCAGAATGCTGTGAGAAACTGTGTCAAAGGCTCTACTGATGTCCAGGAAGACCACATCCACAGCCTTTCCCTCATCCATTAAGTGGGTCAATTTATCATAGAAGGTGATCAGGTTAGTTTGGCAAGACCTGCCTTTAATGAACCCATGTTGACTGGGCCTGATCACCTGGTTCTCTTGCATGTGCTTCATGACAGCACTCAAGATCACCTGTTCCATGACTTTCCCTGGCACTGAGGTCAGACTGACAGGCCTGTAGTTTTCTGGGTCTTCCCTGCAACCCTTCTTGTAGATGGGCACACCATCAGCCAGCCTCCAGTCCAGTGGGACTTCCCCAGTCTTCCAGGACTGTTGGAAGATGATGGAAAGGGGTTTGGCCAGCACATCTGCCTGCTCCTTCAATACTCTTGGGTGAATCCCATCCAGGCCCAGTGACTGGTGGGTGTCTAGTCAGGCCAGCAAGGCTCTGACCCACCTCCTCTTGGATCATGGGAGCCTCATTTTGCTCCTCTAGCTCCTGGGTTTGTACACAGAGGGAACAACTTTACAATTGAAGGCTGAGGCAAAGAAGGCATTAAGTACCTCAGCCTTTTCCTCATCCCCTGTCACTGTTGCTCCTTCTGCATCCAATAGGGACTGTATGGTCTCCCTAGTCCTCCTTTTATTATTTATATATTTATAGAAGGATTTTTTGTTATCTTTCACAGACTTTGCCAATCTGATTTCTAGTTGAGCCTTAGCCCTTCTGATTTTTTTTCTCTACACAATCTCACTTCCCTCCTGTAGTCCACCCAAGAGGCCTGTCCCCTCTTCCAGAGCCCATAAACATTTCTCTTCTTGATATCACTCAAGATCTCTCTGTTCAACCAAGCTGGTTCCTGAAGGCACTGGGAAAATCTAACTCAAGGAAAAGTATATTTGAGGAAGAAGGAGAAATACTGCAGAGGAAGAATTTGGAAATACTGGCCATGTAAGCATAATGTTAAAGCCATAAATCAACTAGAATTGAGACTTGAAATGGACAGCTAGAAAGGTTGCTGCTGCATTAGTAGGCTGAATGTAGTAAATGCAACTGATGCTGAGTGGTGCTCATCAAGAGACAGTATGCATGAATAAGATTGAAGTACTTGCTACTTAGGTTTCACCAACAAGGACTCCTAGACCCCGCTTCTTAGTGAAAAGTTTTAAGGAGGAGAGCTACCAGAGCTAACTGTATGAGAGTTGAGTCAGGGACTTATTCGGGGAATTCAATACTGACAGAGGCCTTGATAGGCTGCAAGTAAGTGTGCTGAGACAACTGTCTGCTGTCTTTGTGAGGCTGCTGTCTTCAGCCTTTGAAAGGTTATACAGATCAGAAGATGCTGATAACTAAAAAAGGGCAAAGCTTGTACCCCTCTCTAAAAAAGGCATGAAGGTTCAACCCTGTGAAGTAAAAACTTATCAATCTAACTTTGATCCCTCTTAGAATACATTTCTAAGTACTCTTAGAATACATTTCGGAGCACGTGAAGGAAGTGGTTGGAAAGAGTTAGTATAGATTTACCAAGGGTAAATCTTGCCTGACCGTCCTGATTGTCTCCTAAGATGAAGTAACCATATTATGGGAAGGGTGGATGAAAGTAATTAACCTTCACTTTTCCACAGCTTTTTACACTGTCTCACACAGTATGTATGCTCATATCCAAGTCAGGATGTTGTGATCTAGATGGGTGAACAATTAGACTAGGTTAAAAATCAAACAAACCTGCATGACTCGAATCAGAGAGTAGCATTGAAGGTGTCATGTTCTCACTGGAGGCTGGCAGCAAGTGATGTCTCATTTCTGAAATCTAAAGGTGGAAAATAAATTGTATTTCAGTTTGTCTCAGTATTTCAGTGCAAGATAACTTCCTCTGGGCTTTCACATTAAAGGAAATATAATATTATACTTCAACAAAACCCTCATAGGTAATTGAAGTTCCTCCAAGTCAGAATTTCTAATTTTTTTCCAGTTTTGAGTCAGTCTTAAATTAAACTTTCTGTTGGTAAGGATTCATGTATAAGCTACTAATTTTCTTGTTAATAACCTTTTACTTTAAGATACACCTTTTTCATGGAGTTAGGTGAATGTATCTGTCTCAATTTTTCATTAGCTGTGTCAATTTCTTATTCATCTGCTATCCTTCCCCTTTATTATGGTCTTGCCTTTCCATCTTTAATAGTAATACTTAGAGCTGGGCATGATCAATCAATTCTGTCAGTAATAGCATATGACTGCATTTAAAAGGCACATATAGTTAAATGGGATAGCTGAGCACAAAAAGGGCCTGCTTTTCCTGTGTATCCCCAAGAAGACGGAACCATAATACTCCAAACATGGAGTGAGAGGCAGGAAGTGTGGGAACATCTTTATTTAAAACCTTATTAACAGACTTCATTAGCAAAGAAGATTGAGGCAGCTGTTCCTATTTCCTCTGTAAACCCTAAGACCTACAGTGTCTCTTTATAGCTTTAGTAATTATCAATAGAAATTTAAGTTCCTTCTATTAATGGTACATAAAAAATAATTTATAGAGAAACTTTGCCTGTGTTTCCATTAACAAGTAATGCAGCTAGACAAGATGAATCTGTAGAATAAAATATAACACATGATATCACAGACCTGTTATTCTACACTGTTGGAGTGGAAATACTTTACATAATCATGCTATAACTGGCCTGAATTGAGTTTTCATGAAGGACGTACAGTACTCGGTGACCTTGCACATAGTCCAATGTGGCATGCCATAGGATCAGTGGGATCAATGCCCCATGGATATGTTTAAAAATCAGTTTCCTTAGCAATTGTTACATCCTGTATTTCCCTACTTACAAATCTATGAAACTGAGAGGATTATACTTTGACCTTAGATTTGCATTCAAGAGTACTTTTGCATCTTTCTCTCAAAAAGTATTCCTTGTAACTTACCAATTTCTATCTTTGCATAAATCTCATAAGAAATTTGTCTTTTCAGGAAAAGATAAACCAAGGTAGTTTATCTACCCAGCAAATAGTTTAAGTGGTGCTCTTGAGAGATACTTATCAATATTAGCTAATAAACAGATAAAAATAAGACTTCAAAGCATATCATGCACCAGGTGATCTTAGTTCTGGTAAGAAGTTAGGGGGCTTAGATTTCTGTATAGTTTTTTACTTGTGTAAACCATCACATTTATTATTACTTTTCTCTAGATTTGCCCCTATAAACTGATACGTTGGAGATTAAAGTCTGTTTATAATTTCAGTCACTTTAATAAACTAGAATAACAGCTAAAAAGAAATACTGGCAAGTCTTTGTACCACTGAATTAAAAATAGCTACTTGATGACCTCAGTTTAGCTGTGGTAGCTATATTGTTTGAGAGGAGATACTAACAGATGGTGTGCAGAAATAAGTTAACAAAATAACTACTTTAGTTGGTAGTTTTTATATTTACTGAATTTTAGCTCTTTGAGTAGCTAGCTATCAGATACAGTGCTTCTATTAAATGCTTTGCTTGAACAATATATAGTCTTTAAGTAATTTATATTATTACTAGTTAGGAGAAAGGTTAATGTCATGAGAGAATGTTTAATCTTTAGACAGAGCACTGAAGGATTAATTGACATGATCTCAAATGCTTCAAGGCTATCACATAAATACACTACCTCAGTTACAGTTTTTTTATAAAATCTTCATTCTAATTTCTTGTGCTTGCTAGACGTAAAGAGTGTTTTTTATAGACATGTGCACATTTTGTGTATACTTATTTGGATACTGAACACATGTTCTCTTTCTGTAGAAATGTGACTGCTTGCAAGTCTGACTGGTACGACATACTGAACGTGCCAAGCTGTTTTTATATGAAGGTAGTGCTTGCAACTGCGCTATAAAAGCTTGAAAACTGGGTCCTTTGTTTCATGGCAACAGACACAGGGAAGCAGAGGTTTTAGCTCTTGCCCAAAAGTCTGTGAAACACACCAAATACTTCACAAAAATATTGAATAATATAAATACAGACTTAGAGTTCTCGTTATTTAGGGAGTCCTTTCATAAAACCCTGGTTTTGTGTTTGGCTCTAGTGACTCTGTTGCAGGGTAAGTATCAAAACGCCATTTAGATATCAGGGAATTAATCTTCAAGTTTAGCTCACAGAATAACTATTAGGAATGGTACACAAATATCACTATTCACTGTGCAGATGAAAACTTAGATGCCTCATGAAAATTTAGACATACTAATCTGGAATCTAGAAGAAAAACCTGCTTTAGTAATCCACACAAATGTTGTGTCCTACTTTATATAAAACCATGAGGAAGTTTGCCAGCATTGGTCAGAAAATTATCTGTGTTTAAGGGTTCTCAAAATATTTCTCAGTGGTTGGATCAATTTGCTCTCTTGGATTGCTTAAGAAAAAGTATATTCAGGGGGAGCAGTGAATGAATGGTGTTCTTGATGAATGATGTAGCAGTTCATTCAGCTTTCCCATGTGAAAGTTGATGAGTTTATCCTGAGCCATAAGCAATATGGTGAATGAGTCAAATGTGACATAAGATGTTGCCATAACTTGGTGAAAAAGACAAGCTGGTGCTTCTACTAGATTTCAGGGATTTTGGGGGACTAGGAGGTGGTATTTTCCTTCAATATACAACTCAGTTCTCTGCAGCAAGAACATTCTAACCAATTTCCACTGAAATGATGAGATATCATTTGAGTTAGCTTACTGTTGTAGCTCAGACTCCTGAAATAACTGAAATGAATATTTTACTGAAAGTCACAATCTTTGCAGTATGGCTGAAAAAGCTAAAACAGATTAGACCTGTACTATATGATAATGATAAATTTTATAGTTTATTTGCTGTGCAATGAACATAAACCCATCTTGAAAAGGTAAGTTCTTTTCTATGCTTTGTGTTTTGCAGTTACCCAGAGATATTTTTAATTATGCTATATTCAAAATATACAAATCCTGCTCTGGCAGGAGGCTGTTGCCAGTTGTGAAGTACAGGCAGACAGACTTAAGTATCTAGAATTTGGTAGTTTTGTTTATAAAAAGTTTGTAAAGTTTATAAAAACTTTGTAGATAATTATAAACAAATGCATATGAAGGTAATGCTCAGTTTTTCTGATGCTGTAAGCAACGTACATTAACCAGCTACCCTAAACTGCATGTTCAAGGATCCTGTAAGATAAAGTTAGATGACAGTTTTCATTAGAATAATGCTGTAGAAGAATACAGAGCTCAGTTTCAATTCCAGCCCCACTACAGAATTTTGGACCTAAACCATTTAGGATTAAGGTCCCACAAAGGACTTAGTTACTTAAAACTAAACACCCTAGTATTTACTCTAATGCCATTACATTTAGTGCTCTCTCCTTAGTCTTAATTCACAGTGTATAAAGGAGACTTGAGGGCTTTAGAAGTAGATCTAAAATTAGACAATACATTGAGCTGCTGCTTGGAAGTATTAGTTAAGCTAATTAATAAGTAAGTTATTCATATCCTAGTATGATAGGAGGGTATCTTGACCCATGAACTAAGGCATATCCCCCAAAAGCTTGTTTACAATTGTGAGACCTAAAGGGGAAAGGGTGAGGGGGAGAGAACATTTTCTGAAGGCCTGATACAAATTATTTTATCTAAAATAAATAACCTTGGTATCCTGCTAATGTGTTGAAGGGATGTAAATGCATCCTACACATCACATAAAACTGATTAGGATTTTTGGATCAGAAATGCAGAACTATATAAATGACTCAAGCATAAGGGTATTGGTGACTAGGAGTACCAATAATACGCATCAGTGTGTATATACTGGATTGTAATGTTTAGTATTATCAATGATTTTCAAACAACCTTTTTTTTAAAAAAAGTATTATTTTTAGAATTTAGGCTTTAATGTAGCTGCTATTCTCAGATTTTTGATCTCCCCTAAAATTTCACATTTGTTGTTTTAAATTAGAGTAATTGTAAATACTGTAATTTCCTGGTGTTATATCACTTTAAAAAACTGAACAGAAATATTGCAGGCTCCTATTAAATGAGAGAAGGCATACTGGAAAGCTGTGACTGAAAAGAATTTGCTGCTTTCAATGCATTGTGAATGGTTGGGTTCAGATTACTTTAAGTAGCTATGTAATATGTTGCAAAGGTGGAGTGCTAATGAATACACAGATTCCAGGACAGAAGATACAGTGTGCTGAAGTAAACTGATATTCTCCAGCTTCTATTAATCTATTCCCCTGAAAAGACCTGCGCTAACATCAGAAATGGTGGGAACTGGCTTGCATTCAGGGTTTTCTGGTCTATTCATATTTTGTGAAAAGGAATGGATTGAGAGAAACCCTTTTATATGTGGTGTAATGGATTACCCAGAAGGTATGAAAACACGAATAAAGATTTATTGAATTGAGAACACTGAATGAAAATACACATACTTTTGAGACTGATGGTAATAAGAATCTTATGTTAGCATTCAGATACACTCAGAGAACTGACCTAGCTTCATACAAGCTAACACAGGGCTAGAAGCACTTAAACAGACTTATAGAATTTACACTAGACTGGTTAGTTTTATTGACACCATCAGATTGCATCCAGTCCCTGGATGCACGACCTCTGAGAACAAGTTTATTTTCTTTTAGTTATTTACTATGATATGTTTCTGCACAGCCCTTTTTAATGCAGCATTCTTAGGACAAGCCATGAAATTATTTTAATAGTAGGAAGAATTAACTTGCAGGAATAGAATTGTTATTATGTTTTTTTCAAATATAATTAACAGTTGAGATTTGGGTCATATGAGTTTCCATCTGGTGCTGAGAATTCAATGATCAGCTAGTTTGTGTGCTACTGAAATCTTCAGCAATTCAGACTTCTATCCCTTAATCATGCCGTGTCTCTGAATTAATCTCAAGTAAGCACTTTGATCTTACCTGAAAGACAAGCTAAAGCCATTTAAAAGCTGTTACACCAGTTCCTTGCATTAACTAGCAGTTTTCTTTAATATGTGAACTGTATGTTGACTTGTCAAAGCCAAAACTACTTGTGGGATGGAATAGTTTCAAAGTTCCCTGGGAAAAGCATTAGAAACCTGGCACTTTCTAAAGAGAAAAATCATCTTAAATTGAATACTAAGCTGACTGATTTCTAAAACTAACAGTGTTGATCAGTTGTGTTGAACATGAAATTAAAACCTGCACGAAACACTTATGTATTTTGGTTTGCATAAACCATTTCTTCCCAAGTTATGTTTATTAACATTGTTTATCACCCTAGATAATGAGCAGAGGACATTAATATCACCCCAAAGAGGGAGCATGTGTTACCCAACTCAGCTGAAATGAGCTTGAAAGCACCAGTCACAGCAGCTTTCTTTAGAATAAGGCCAAGAAGGATTCTAAGGTTTGATATTTGTTTGGTAGAACATAACTATAATCGTATTATGTTTGCAAGCATAATCAGTCATCCTGTAGAACTGACATCCATGCAGGTGTGTGTCCCTTTATGGTCATCCTGACACAATTATGGATTTGTCCCTAATAAAAAAGGAGCAGGAAAACCTTAGTTCTATCATCAGATCTTTCTGAAGTAACATATTAAAAGACTGAATTTATGCTTTGCTGTAGTGGGTTAAACTTGTCTGGCTGCCAGTTGTATGCCAAGCCGCTCTCCCACTTCTCCTTCACAGCAAGATGGAGGAGAAAATAAGATGCAAACTCATAGACTGAGATAAGGAAGGGGAGATCAATCACCAATTAGCGTAATGGGCAGAAAAAACTTGACTTATGGAAAACTAGTTTTGAACCAATTAAGAACAGAGTAAGATAATGAGAAATGAATGCTAAACTAAAAACATCTTCCTCAACACCCACCCTCCCATCTTCCCAGGGTCAGCCTCACTCATGACTCTTGTTTTCCATGGGCTGCAGCTTCCTTCAGGACAAGTTTACCTGCTGTGGTATGACATAATCTCCTTCACTGTGGCCCTCTATGAGCTACAGGAGAATCTCTGCTTACAGTATGTGGAGCATCTCCTCCTCATCCTTGTTCACAAACCTGCAGGACTATTTCTCTCATACTTTCTTATTAATGTCTCACAGCTGCAATTTTTACCCTTTCTTAAGTATGCTATCACCAGAGAATTGCCACCAGCATTGCTGATGGGGTCTGCTTTGCCCAGTGGTGCATCATTTCAGAGCTGGCTGTTACTGGCACTTAATGACATGGGGGCACTGTCTAATGCCTGCTCACCGAAACCACCCCTGCAGTTCCTAGCTACCCAAACCTCATTACAGAGACCAAATACATTTACATTTTTACCTTTGTCTCTTACATAGTATATTGCTTTACAAAGAAAAGATTTAAATGTTGGAAAATAGTTTTCACCACTGTACATTTTCTGAAAGGGATCTTTAATGATACTGGATTCTGATAGTATTGACTTTTCCCATGTGTAACTGTGTAGTTACAGTTATTATTGGAGCCTACAGAATTTTTCAGAAAGGTGTGCCATAGGTGAAAAGTTGTAGTGCAGTAATATCTTTTTAGGATATAACTAATATCTCTTTAAGAGGTGTGGGGAGGGTTTGATAGGAACAGCATATTAGTTACATGTGTAAGTCTTGGGAAGCTAATTCAAATAATTAAATAACTTGACCTAGCTGCTGGGCTATTCATGGACCTGGATGAGCCAGATATTTATAGCCCTAGGAAATAACTGCTTTTCAGGCTTCAAAGTATAATGTTAGATAGTATGTAATAGGTCTGTAGCATAAATACCTAGTGTCTAATCCTGCCCTGTTGAAGTTCTGCATAGAAATCTTAGTGATTGTCTTAAGTATTTAGTGCAGGCATCGAGGCATGTGAGGCAGGAGTTCTGTATGTCACACCATGATTAAATTAAGTCAGAAGCCCTGCAGAAATATTCATATCAGTATCATTTCTATCTGAGTATCATATTCATAAGATACAGGAAATAGATGTGTGTTGCATATGTTTTAATCATCCTGTTTAAATTGAAATTCTCCATCTGGTGCCAGGAAACCAAATGAGAAGTTGCTTTAGATAGAGTTCTGCCACAAAAGTAGGAAGAATTTAAAGATTTTGTTCAGACTGAACAGTATGCTGAAATGTGGTTTATGCAGAGCACAGCACATCCCATCTAAGCAACTAAAATCCCTCTGTAATGCACGGACTGGCAGGAACTGGTGATACCATCACTGTTATTATAGAGTTTGACTCTGCTACTGTTTGAAGGAAATTGGTAGTCTGAGTGAATCAGTATGCTTACCTTTTGGCATTTATTTTTTCAATGGATTAGAGGGAAATCAGAAGATGGTAGCTGTGCCAATCTGAAGGGCAGAAGCATCTGAAGCATCCAGAAGCATGGCAGGTTTCAAAGCAGTTTTAGCTTAATATGCTGCTTAGGATGTGTAAGAGGGGGTTAAGGATATCTAGTATCCCTTTGTCAAATAGGAGTATCTGTCAGGGGATAGATTAATATGAGAATGGAGTAACATGGAAATACTAATTTTAAATTATTTGCCGCTTCAATTATAATGCTGTCTTCAAGAACCAGCTTTAATCCAATCAAATATAACTATTTTCCTTCTAGTAAGAGTGGGAAATAATTTGAAGTTTTACTTGCTGACAAGTACTAAAAGAAGTCATTGTAGTTGACTAATATTCTTCTAGTTTGGAGTGTGAACAACTTCGAAATAATTTAGGAAGTCAGTCATTTAGTCATGCACAGAAAGCAATATAAATGATACTTCACAATACGCTTGTTTGAATAAAAATGAATAAAATTATTTAAACCAACAGGTAACTTCTAAGGTATGTAAAATAAAAGAGGTAGGTATAATGCTGTCTATCTGTCTGCTGCCTTAAATACATTAAAATGTATTTGTTTTGATGAGTCAGTCTCCTCTCCAAGGAAGAAATCTTCAGAATCACCTTTAGGTAGAAACATTAAGGCATTGCATTTTACTCTAGAATTTTGACTTCAGCAATAATGCTACTTATGTTAGGGATTTTTTTTTATTAGAATTATAATATTAATGTAGGAAATCCGTATTTACCACAAGATTTATTGGTGTGAGTCATGTGCTAGGAGTGTTGATTCTTTTGTAATCTGATACACAATATACCTGGCATGGATGTTCTGTAAATTTTCCTTAGCCTAATTCCAGAAATATTAATTAGGCTGCACGTTGTAGCAGCCATGCACTTCCTAATTTCTGAATAGCATCACTATACTGAGTTAAATGCAGTACCACACCTCAGTGTCTTCTATAGTAGTCTTACACAGGCTTTAACGGTTAAAAAGGAATCAGTATCTATAAATTTGTTTATCTTCAGAGCAAAAAAAGAACAGAGCATATGTTGATATAAGTTATAATACTGTAAATATTTGCAGAATGCTCACAGGGCTGTGACCAAGAAAGCTGTGACTGCAAGTTAGAGCTGTTTGTGAAAATGGTTTGTGCTGAAACATAAGATATGATTTAGATTTCTTTCATAAATCCTAACATACTTAAAGGAGTTGATTTTAGAAAGACCCTGAAAGTATTTATTAGTCATGTTGGTTGGTTGTTTGGGTTTTTTTCCCAGAAAGGGCATAAAATCCACATAGAAATACAAGTTTTACTTTTTTTTTACTTTTCAACTTTTTCTACTTTTCATTCTTTCTGGATTAGGGGTGCATGTACTTTCATAACTACATGCAAAATATGAATATAGTAGACACAAATTCAGAGTTCTGTAGCAATAATTAGGGGTAATGGACTTTAAAGGAAGCTAGGATCAACGACCTCATGAGACTTATTTCCCCAGAGTACTCTTTCCAGAACGAGTTACTTGGTTATGATGATAACCCTTAAAATACATGAACTGGAAAATACATTTGTTAAAGATAGAGTGACTTTTAGTGCCATTAGTTACTTAAGTTGGGATCGTGTTGGCTTCTGCTATTCATGGTGATGTAAATACAGCAGAATCTATGAAAACAAAGATGTATATGGCCTTATCCCCTCAGTGAATTTCCATACAGCGATTTCAATATGAGGTAAATTCCTAGTGGAGATCAGGCAACTCCTCATTTTAACACAAGTTGGCGGGCAGATGACTGAAAGTCACTTCCCCAGTTCAGATGTTTCCTAATTAGTTGGAATGTATCCTTTTTCCTAGTATGAACAAGTTCCAGACGATAAAGGCTGGGAGAGTTGTAGTCATAGTAGACTAACGTGGACATATTGGAAAATAGAGGGAAGGGGTTTTCTTTTCTTGTATACCCTGCAATTTTTCAACAAATTTATTGTCTATCTTACATAGCAGTGAGCAAACTGGGATCCATAAGTAGTCATAGAAGAAAGCATATCAACAATAGTACATTAGTTCAGGGATTAACTAGCTGACAAGTAGTCCTAAACAGATATCTTTCTCTTGAACCTTCAAACGTCAATCACAGTGTTTTCTGTTGGTTCTAATGTGTTCATTACTCTGTTCCATCTTTGCTGTCTGTCCTCTATGACCTCGGTTATCCTTGGAAAGGCTTAATGTTTATGATCTAGACTTATATAATAGTGTGCACATCCTTTATGTCTGTTAGTTTTCTTTGACTTCATCTTAAGAAAAATCAGGAGGGATAAAGCCCAACTGGAACTCAGACTGGCCAATTCTGTGAAAGAAAGAAAATCTTTCTACAAATACATCAATAGTAAAAGGAGGAACAGGGAGAATATCCAGTCTTTATTGAATGCAAAGGGAACAACTGTGACAAATGATGAGGACAAGGCTTAGGTATTTAATGACTTCTTTTGATTCAGTCTTAAATAGTAAGGAAAGTTGTTCCCTCTATGTACAGCCCCAAGAGCTGGAGGAGCAAAACAAAGCTCCCATGATCCAAGAGGAGGTGGTTAGAGACTTGCTTGGCCAATTAGACACCCACAAGTCTATGGGGCCTGATGGGATCCACTTGAGTGTATTGAGGGAGCTGGTGGATGCACTTGCAAAATTCCTTTCCATCATCTTCCAACAGTCCTGGAAGACTGGGGAAGTCCCACTGGACTGGAGGCTGGTTGATGTTATCCTCATTTACAAGAAAGGTTGGCAGGAGGATCCAGGAAACTACAGGCCTGTCAGTCTGACCTCAGTGCCAGGGAAAGTCATGGAACAGGTGATCTTGAGTGCTGTCATGAAGCACATGCAAGAGAACTGGGTGATCAGGCCCAGTCAAGATGGGTTCATTAAAGGCAGGTCTTGCCAAACTAACCTGATCACCTTCTATGATAAAGTGACCCACTTAATGGATGAGGGAAAGGCTGTGGATGTGGTCTTCCTGGACTTCAGTAGAGCCTTTGACACAGTTTCTCACAGCATTCTGCTTAGGAAACTGGGTGCCTCTGGCCTGGTCAGGCGCACCTTCTCCTGGGTGGAAAGCTGGTTGGATGGCCAGCCCCAAAGAGTGATGATAAATGAAGTTAACTCCAGCTGGAGGCTGGTAGCAAGTGGTGTCCCCCAGGGCTCAGTGCTGGATCCAGCCCTGTTAAAATGTCTTTGTCAGTGACCTGGATGAAGGCATCGAGTGCTCCCTTAGGAAGTTTGCAGATGACACTAAGCTGGGTGGAAGTGTTGATCTGCTGGAGGGTAGGGAAGCTCTGCAAAGGGATCTGAACAGGCTGGACTGCTGGGCTGAGTCCAATGGCATGAGGTTTAACAAGGCCAAATGCCGGGTCCTGCACTTGGGGCACAACAACCCTCTGCAGTGCTACAGACTGGGAGAAGCCTGGCTGGAAAGCTGCCAGGAGGAGAAGGACCTGGGTGTGTTGGTCGACAGCCGACTGAACATGAGCCAGCAGTGTGCCCAGGTGGCCAAGAAGGCCAATGGCACCTTGGCTTGTATCAGAAACGGCGTGACCAGCAGGTCCAGGGAGGTTATTCTCCCTCTGTACTTGGCACTGGTGAGACCGCACCCCGAATCCTGTGTTCAGTTCTGGGCCCCTCACCACAAGAAGGATGTTGAGGCTCTGGAGCGTGTCCAGAGAAGAGCAACAAAGCTGGTGAAGGGGCTGGAGAACAAGTCTTACGACTTGTTCCGCTGTGGGAACTGGTGTTTTTTAGCCATGAGAAGAGGAGACTGAGGGGAGACCTTATTGCTTTCTACCTGAAAGGAGGCTGTAGAGAGGATGGAACTGGCCTCTTCTCCCAAGTGACAGGGGACAGGACAAGAGGGAATGGCCTCAAGGTCTGCCAGGGGAGGTTCAGACTGGATATCAGGAAAAAATTTTTGACAGTGACATTTTTCATTATGCACTGGCAGAGGCTGCCCAGGGAGGTGGTTGATTCACTATCCCTGGAGGTATTTAAAAGACGGGTAGATGGTTTAGTGGATGATAGGAATGTTTGGACTCAGTGATCCAAGAGGTCTTTTCCAACCTGATGATTCTATGATTCATACTGTCTGAAAGATTTTTCTGCTGTATTTTTGCACAACTCTTCTAGAGCAATCTCAATTAGTTTTGTTACTGCTAACTCATCTGTGGCTTTTCCTGCCAGCATCAGTGTATGTGTAGGAGAAACGTCTGTCCTGCCTTTAATGTAACTTACCTTTCCTGAAATGTAGCTTCTCTGCCTGTTACCTCATTGTCCTAAGCTTGATTGAGGCTCTCTTTCCATTTCACTAAAGCATTTTAAGTATTTCCAGTTCAAAACAAAGGGCTAAATTCATGTTGTCCTCAAAAAGGATATTCTGTTAATACTTTATATGAAGGTACAGCTAGGAGAGCAAGAGAAATTAAAACTGTTCTTTCCCCCTTCCATGGACAGAGCAGTAAACTCTATTAGGACTGACAAAATAGAATGATAACCTAGAAGTCCTAAAAGGTCAGTTCCCAGGTTACCAGTTTCTCAGCTGTGTGTGGTTAGGAGCCTAAATTTTCATTTGAAGCTTCTTAACTAGCAGATCAGACGACTATAAGCTTTCATGCTGGCTGGAGTGGCTGGAAGGAAGTCTCACCATAACAAGGTATTACTGCCTGCATTATCCCATGAGTTCATGTAATCAAATATCTTCCATAAATGGAAACGTGATTTCATTCTAAATTATGAAAGCTACCTAACTGTTCGGAGTTCATAGCATGTAAAAAGCAGGTTGGCAGTCAAAGCAATCTAAAATATTGCAAGTATTAGGGCAGATAGTCCATGTGATATTTTTGTTTGTTTGTGTGTTTTTAATTTTTATTCTTTTCCCCAAGTGGTCATTATATTTATTGGTGTAGCTAAACTTCCATGACAGTTAACTGAAACTCTTTCATTTATAGAAAAGTTCAGGGCTTTTTCTACAACTTTTGAAAATGCTTTAATTAAACTATGGAATTTTTTTTTTTTCCTTAGCACTTACCTCTCATTCACCTTATTGTATGCTTTAAATACCAAAATCACTGTTGTGTAGGTTAGTCTGTTGCAGAATGAGATCCACAGTTTTAAGGGGAAAAGCACTCTAGAGTCTTCAGTGGATGTAATTTTTATTTCCAAAGTGATGGGGTTTCTATTGTCATTTTGTTAATCCAGAAGGTGATCACGGGATGGAATTACAGAATGTTGAAAGGGATATGCTGAGATCTTCTGGTACAACTTTCCTGCTTTTAAAGCGCATACAACCAGCGTGAGTTGCCCAGGGCTGTGTTCAGATGAGGTTCAAATATCTCCAAGACTAGAAACACTACAATATTTCTAAGAAACCTGTGCCACTTTCCCAGTTTATTTAAAAAAAAAATTACATTTAAATTCCCTATGTTTCAGTCTATGTCCTTTGCCTCTTGCCCTATCACTGGATACCACCGACAAGAGTCTAGGTCAGTCTTTATTTCCTCCCTTATCTATTTACACACATAAGTTCCCCCAACATGAGCCTTGTCTCCAGCATGAACAGTCCTAGCTCACTTTCATATCAAAGATGCTTTAGTTCCTAAATAATTTTTCTGGACCTTTGCTAGGCTTACTCTAGTAAGTTGCAAAGTTTTATGTAACAGGGGAGCCCAGAACTGGACCGACTGCTCCAGATGTGGCCTGACCAATGCTAAGGGGGAGGATCATCTCCCTTGGCCTATTGACAGTTCTCTTCCTAATGTGGTTAAAGGAAGCTGTTGGCCTTATTTGCAAAGATGACTTGCAGGTTTGTTTTCCACTATGATCCCAAGGTTCTTCTCTGCAGAGATGCTTTCCAGCTGATTGGTCCCAAGTGTGCACTAGTGCAAGAAGCTAGTTCTCCCCAGGTGCAGGATCTTACACTTCTCTTTAAACTCTGTTAGCTACTTCTTGGCCCATTTCTCTAGTCTGGGAATGTTCCTCTGAATGACAGCACAATCAGTTGGTAATATCGACCACTTTCCCAGATTTGTATTGCCTGCAAAGTAGATGAGGGCCCACTCTGTTACACCAACCAGGATGTTAATGAAGATTGACCATAGGGTTACACCACAATAATCTGTGATTGTGCTGCTGATCATAACCCATTGAACCTGGCACTTCAGCCAGCTCTTTAGTCCATCTCACTGACCTCTTACCTAGTCTGCATTTTATTAGTGTGAGGATTTTATGGGAGACCGAAAGCCTTGATAAAATCAAGAGAGAAACTACTGTTCTCCCTTCATGTGCTGAACCAGTCATTTCATTGTAAATGGCTCTGTTGTTAAGCATGACTTTGCCTTTGTAAATCCATACTGACTATACCCAATCATGTTATCCTTAATATGTTTGGGAAGTAAGGAAGGTAAGATACTTCAAATAAAGTTTGAAGATAATCATTCTTCAAGAAATCTGATCTGTATAATTTTGTAAAAGGTATTTTCAACTTTATTTGTGTCTGAACTGTATCGGTCTGGGTTGTGTACATACTGCCAAGTGATCCTGTGTGACTTTATTTAGGCTGTGGAAAATTCAGAGAGAAAAATGTCAGTGCTAGTGTTCAGATTGGATAGTTGTTTGCTGGATTTTAAAGGTATAAGTAGAATGTTGAGCAAAACTTGAATTCCTGTCAAGAATAGCTGGAGTTCTGTTTCTAGTGGACACATTTGTAACTTAAATAACATTAATCTTATGAAGGGACTGTATACTGCTGCCTAGCAGTCAAAATTCGAGCCTCTTATGTTTTCCTTTTCTGTAAACTGGAGATTTCTTTAGGTTGGCTTTAATTCAGTAATAAAACCAGCCAGCTACTTTCACTATATACTTTGAAATATAATTTCTCTACGACTGACTCGTTTTCATCACAGGCACACTAATCCTGTGAAGGCATTGCATACAATAGAGGCTTTTCACTTTTGCTGTAGAAAATAAAGGCAGAAACTTTTTATCTTTTTCCTTTCAGTGTGATATCTTATCTTTCCCTGTGATTTGTAATGACATAGGAGGTCTTGTAATGACATATAATTGTACCACATTTGCTTCCTACCCTCACTTGAAAAAGAACACAGCTATATTAAGTAAGCTTAACAGTATAGGTAGGAAAGAATGTGAGAAATGGCTGGCAAATGGTACAAGAGATAAAAAGCAAAATAACAAGCCAGAAATTTGCAAAATATATTTACCTTTAAAACGTTTAAAAATCAGTGGAATTGTTAAATATCTACACTGCTGGTATTTTATAGCCCTCTGGTCATCCATATGTATCTTCCCTTTCCAAAACTTGAAAATGCCCCTGCTCTTATCTACGGATGTGACCAGATGACTTTCCTACCAGAATTTTACTGATGTTTCTTGTAATTCTTTCATTGCTGCATTGAGGAATGCCAAAAAAAAAAAAAAAGCTAGTGAACATGTCCACTAATTCTTCTGTTGTAAGGAAAACTTAGCAGACATGAAAATTCCAACTCCTCTGCCATGGGTAGGGACACCTTCCATTAGGTAAACTTGCTTAAAACCTCATTCAACATAGCTTTGAACTTCTTTGGCGATGGGGCATCCATAACTTATCTGGGCAACCTATTCTAGTGCCTCTCCCCCCTCACAGAAAAAACTTTCTTCCTAATATCTAGTCTAAACCTCCCCTCTTTCAGCTTTATCACTGCATTCCCTGATATATGAGCCCCTTCCCAGCTTTCCTGTAGGTCCCCTTTAAGTACTGGAAGGCTGCTATGAGGTCTCCCTGGAGCCTTCCCTTCTCCAGGCTGAACAATCCAAATTCTTCCAGCTTCACTCATATTTGTCTTTCAGCCTTTATTCTTATACAAGAAAATACAGCAAAATACTGAGCATTCTACTTTACCTACAGGATATTATCAAAGGGAAATGACTATTCATGGAAATGAAACAATTGAAGAAATACAAATCGGTTTTATCCATATAAAGTGCTCATATGGAGGTTTTATTCAAGAAGGTATTATTTTTTTTTTTAGATGTAAATATTTAGTCAAATATGTGATTAAACAAATATGGGCTGAACAGTTTTACACAGTTACTATTGTACTGTATGCCCACCACGTGGTTAGAGTTTTGTTTAAGGTTGCTGTTCTGGTTTTTAATTGGAAAAGACAGCTTAATGGAACTCAAGTACTTGTGAGAGATCTGGATGAGCAAGATACAATGAGGTGACTCTTGCCCCCTGAATGTTTTGTTTGATGACGGGCAACAAGTTCACCAAGAAGCTACCACCATTGTGTATGTAGGATGGTGTTGTAGAAGATCTCATTTTAAGTGTTTGGTCCATTCTCCCATCCCCAGACAAGGATACATAGGTATAGTCTTTTTGAGAACTGTGTCCTAATGATAAAAGATGTGTCTTTGGGAATATTCCAAAAGTGACTCTATAAAAACTGTGTTTGTGTTGGAAGTTCATGCGATAGAAGGAGAAGGAAATGAAAATTACTCCTATAAAACTTGTAGCAGCTGAGTTTCCCTGAAATGTGCTCTCAAGGCTTATTGTTCAAAAACTAGGTGGGCTTAGGTAATTAATTTTGTACTTTATGCAAAGTACTGTTGTATTTCTAAGCAGACCTTGTCTTGATAATATGTTAAAACTAATAATATTAGTGAGAGAATCTGGGGTCCAGGTAGTTTTAATGTTAATGCATGGCTCCATGGCTCGTGTCGCTGTAATAACTTAGGGGTTTGTGACAATGGGATTGCCTACATGGCACCAGGCTGAGGTGGGTCTTTGCTCAGGAGCTTGCAGGGCTCATTGATAGGGCTTTAAACTAGATGTGAAGGGGGAGGGGGATAGTATCAGGCTATAAACTGGAGGGGTAAGATATAGACTAGACATTAGGAAGAAATTCTTTATGATGAGGGTGGTGACATACTGGAACAGATTGCTCAGGGAATTTTTAGTTGCTCCCTCCCAGGTTGAATGGGACCTTGAGCAGCCTGGTCTAGTGGGAGGTGTCCCTGCCCATTGCAGGGGGCTTGGAACTAGATGATCTTTAAAGTCCCTTTCAACCCAAACTGTTCTATGATTCTTAGGTTAGCAAATTCTGACCGTGGATATTTAACAGTATAAATGTTTCTTCTATTGCAGCATAAAGCTGTGTTCACTTAGGCTGCAGAGTGAAATTATAGGACTAAAACTCATGCTACTTCAGCTCTCTGAATATGCAGTAGGTAACTTTAAAGCACAATATCAGCAATATGATGAAGAAATGTGTTTTTGCAGATGGAATGACTTCATGAAGTTCTCTAAAATTGCTGTTCCACAGCTACAAAATTTGATATAGGGTATTGTTTTCCTGCAATATTCACCTGCTGAGGAAAAATATTTTAGCTGGTTTGGACTTAGAACTTCATGAAACTTTGTGCTTTAATGTCAATTATCCAGGTCAGAATAATACGCTCCCTGTGCCTGACTACAAATTAGTATTGAAGATCTGGGTAACCTTTTTCGGCTGATGAAAAGTATCAATGTATGAAATGTGAAGTTGTAGAACTTGCCCTGGAACAGCTGCTGCTTTTATGGAGCAGGAAGCAGCTAAGGAGGTTCACTGTATAGTGTACACAAGCACATGTACATTTC
Source organism: Phaenicophaeus curvirostris (assembly GCF_032191515.1). Classification (NCBI taxonomy): domain Eukaryota; kingdom Metazoa; phylum Chordata; class Aves; order Cuculiformes; family Cuculidae; genus Phaenicophaeus; species Phaenicophaeus curvirostris. The sequence continues at coordinate 44,903,022 of NC_091395.1, read as the reverse complement.
TACCTGCTTTGGCAGAGAGTAGTAAGGGATTTTAGGGAATAGGCAAACACTTCGTAAGTGTTCTTTGCTAAACTGAGTACAATAAAAAAAAGACTGCAACACAAAGCTTCTAATCTTTTCTTGACACCCTGCACACAGGCTTTTTGGCTACTTATGGTTAGCTAAAGAAAAGAAGCTAAAGGTGGGGAGTTGCTGTAGGCAAATGTCCATTGTTCTGGAAGGTATACCTGGAAGCAGTTGGTTACACACAATTGTATTTTATCTTTCCTCTGTGCATTCTTTTCCTATGTGCTGTGTTTTTTTATATTCCTGTACTTTAATGTGTGGATGAGTTAAAGGGTTTTATATAGCATACTTGATCAAACCTAAAATGAATCTAGTTTAGTAACCATCTTCCTCGTGTGACAGACCATCCTGGCTACAATTTCCCACCTTTTCATCTGAGATCTCTCCACAGTCACGAGATGTCCCCAACAACAAGCACTCACACCATGAACGGGAACAAGCTCAGCGTGGAATACAGGGCCTGTTTTCCTCCTTCATTGTTCAGTCTCTGGACACAACAACATTGGGTGACTTGGGTACTTTCTGGCAGTATTTGGCTCCCCTTCTACCTTCAAGCCTCAAATCTTCAACACCTTAATGCCATATGCATTCCCTTTTCCTCTAATTTGTATGACCCCTTTTATCTTCCTCCCCCTTAATCCTGATAGATGAAGGCTTGAGCAGAGGGCTTGCTTATTACTGAAATGAAAACTGGAGTGGGACTGTAAGTACTTAAAAAAATAAATGGAACAAGTAAGAGTGTTCTTTCCCCTGTGCATTCAAATTCTACTGCATCGCAGTATTACAACACTTGCTTAATGATTAACTACTTCAGTTTTGTACCCAGTTTATTGATTGGTTGAAGATTTAACTAAAAGTTAAGTGAAATGGGAAAAGTGTCTGGAAGATGAAATAGTGAAATACTTTTCTATTTATTTCCCTCTTCAAGCTGTTGATTTCTGGTTGATTAATAAACACCAAGCTGATTCTAACCTGGTAAAAATTCTTTTAAAAGATATTTCATAAAGAGCAATTTTTAATGTTGTTACTGTCTTGATCCAATTAATCTCACAAATCTTGATTTTTTCAGAGCACACTATAAAGTACTGTTACTGAATTTTATGATTAATGGGAAAAGATGCTTCCAGGGATAACACAGTACGGGTCAGGTTAATATTTATGATGAAGTATAATTGATTAATATAACAAAGTCAGTAGGTGAATGTTAAGTGTATCACTAACTGGAAAATGTGCTGGAATGTAGAATAATTGATTAAAACATTCATATATGAATTCCTTGGAAATTATTACATTAAGCATGACTTTTGTTCTTTTTATCATGGCTTATACTTGACTACCCTGAGTTTCAATTAATTGCTTTCACGCTAGTTGTGTTAAAAGCTTTGGCTTCATAGCATGTCCCAATTTTCTTTCTAAAGAACTAATTCTTTGCATTTACTAAACTTAACAAAGTTACACTTCGTTTTTTATCGTAAGTCACACGTCTTTGCTTCTGGCACTGCATAGCTCTTTTATTCCACCCTGAACTATCTGTATATTCCACTCTATGCCTCTCTTCTTTCATTACTTTAAATAAATGGGAGAACTTTCTTTTCATCTACATCACTATAATATTGCCTTTGGCTTTTTTAATTAACTTCAGAAGGCTAAATTTTTCAGTCACCAGTTCACTGGCTATCACTTAAATTTGTTCTAAGTTGTTCTAAAAGCTCTAGGAAAGTAATACAAAAGCTGTACTATAGGTACTTGAATAAAACATTTGCTCACTGTTCTTTTTCCCGCTGCTGATTTGAGTTTTGTAAATTGTCCGGTTCCTATTAACAGCTTTTTGAAGATACTATCAGTGGTCAGCATGGGATGCTGAGTTGTTGATGACTTCCAGGGTGGTGAATGCTTTCTAAACTTTGTTTTGTGAAAATTATTACCTTTAGCTTCTATAAAACACATTTTTTAAAACTTCGGTTACTATTAGAAAGAAGCCAGTGATGCTTCTGGAATAGTCTCCAACTGTAGCATGGCTGTGCCTTGCATCATGTGTGGATCTGCAGTTGAACAGAATTATGAGAGTTCATATGGCAGAATAGTAGAATGATTCATAACGTCAAAAACACGGAGTAGTTTCTAAAAAAAACAAGGAGGTGAACTTTGATCTGTAGCTATTTTAAGTGTGTGTATACATGGGTTGAGCAGGTGTTTTTCCAAGGGCAGTCACAAACTATTTAATATAGCCTATAAATCAGTATGGACAAATTCTAGAAAAGATATAGTATAAAGTGCAGTGGAAAAAGTGTATTGCCTTAGATGAGTGGAACAGCCTTATGTGTGGCTGTTAGTACCCAAGACTAGAGGTCACGTATTAAACTAAGATTTACTGTTTCTTCATGAGGGCTGATGTTTGCCAGCAGTTCAGCTTTTAAAGAATTCTGGAAAACAATGGGGATCAGGGCACTGTTGTGAAGTTTATTTGGATGTACTGTGCAAAGTATAGAAAACTTACTAGCAAAAGTAATCAGAAGTCAGAGCAGAAGATTCGCACTCATAAATTAATTTCTCATTATTAAAAAGACATTTTTAATGAGAGCTAAAAAAAAAAAAGACAAAGGTAAAATATGGAAAATGTTGATCTCTATTCTACTTACATTTATAAAACCACAGAATCACAGAATCCCTAGATTGGAAAAGACCTTTGAGATCACCAAGTCCAACCGTACCTGTCCACTATTAAATCACATCTATTCATCTACCCATCTTTTAAATATCTCCAGGGACAGTGACTCAATCACCTCCCTGGGCAGCCTGTTCCAGTACTTGATAACCCTTTCAGCGAAAAAATGTCCAACTTGAAGCTTCTCTGGCACAGCTTGAGGCCATTCCCTCTCATCCTGTCACTTGGGCAAAGAGACCAACACCCACCTCTCTATAACCTCCATTCAGACAGCTGTAGACAGTGATAAGGTCTCACCTCAGCCTCCTCTTGTCTAGGCTAAACAACCCCAGTTCCTTCAAGTCCTCATAAGATTTGTTCTCTATCCCCTTCATCAGCTTCCTTGCCCTTCTCTGGACACGCTCCGGGACCTCAGTGTCTTTCTTGTTCTGTTTTGGGCCCCTCACTGCATGGTATTCAAGGTGCGTCCTCACCAGTGCCGAGTACAGGGGCAGAATCATTTCCCTGGTCCTCCTGGCCGTGCTGTTTCTGATACAAGCCAAGATGCCATTGGCCTTCTTGGCCACCTGGGCACACTGCTGGCTCGTGTTCAGCTGCTGTCAACCAACACCCCCAGGTCCTCCTCTGCCAGGCAGCTTTCCAGCCACTCTTCCCCACAGCTGTAGTGCTGCACAGGACTTTTGTGTCCCGAGTGCAGGACTTGGCACCTGGCCTTGTTAAACCTCATGCCATTGGCCTCAGCCCATCGATTCAGCCTGTTTGGATCCCTTTGCAGAGCCTCCCTACCTTCAAGAAGTTTGACACTTCCTCCCAGCTTGGTGTCATCTGCAAACTTACTGGGGGTACATCCAATGCCTTCATCCAGGTCATTAATAAACATATTGAACAGAACTGGACTCAACACTGAGCACTAGGGAACACCACTTGTCACCAAGCTCCAGCTGGATTTGCCTTCATTTACCACAACTCTTTGGGCCCAGCCTTCCAGCCAGATTTTTACCCAGCAGAGGGTGCATCTGTCCAGGCCAGGGGAGGCTGTGAAAAACTGTGAAAAAACAATGTCAAAGACTTTATAAAGTCCAAGTACACAACATTCATAGCCTTTTCCTCATCTATTAAGCAGGTCACCTTGTCATAGAAGGCGATCAGGTTAGTTTAGCAGGAAGCACCTTTCATGAACCTGTGTTGACTGAACCTCATCACCCAGTTGTCTTGCACATACAAGCTTTTGTAGCTTCTCCATGAGCTCCTCAACATAGGTTTCATAGCATTGAACTTTCTTCTTTTGGCAGACTTATTTAAGCTAATATGCATTGAGTCTTGCCCTCTACTTTAAATCAGAATTTTTTTTTGTGATGGAAAGATAAACACAGACCCTGACCTTTAGAGACAAGTCTGTGTGTATGCAGTATTTGACCAGCTATATTCCTGTATTAATGATACTGATGGAAAGTATGAAGTAGTAAGGAGAAATCAGTAGGACCTCTGGATGAGATGTAGATCAGGCTCTCTTGAATAAAATAACATCCCTCTTTTCACACTACCTCTTCCATTGCACACTGGAGAGTTTCTGTCCTTATTTAGGAAAGTGTGAAATTTAGCATTAGAACAGAAATGCGTGTATAGTTGTATGAACTGGAGATTGATGTGGTAGGAGAGCATAGAAACTGTTTGGTGAGACTAGCTTCAAACTTCAGAACAAAACTGTGCTAAATTCAAGTGTTAACAAAATGGCATAGACTTAATTGTAGCCTATAATCATAGTGTGATCACTACACACACCAAACTAGTCTTTAATCATATCTTATGCTTCTTGGAAGTGTACGATATCTGAGAACTGATGAGCTATGTAGTCAGAATGGGTTGCTGTGGTCCTCAATGATTGTAATCAGTGACATCAAGATGACGTTTTTGTTTGGGTATGCCATCAGTGTTACAAGATACTTGTGTGCTGTTTGCTATACCTTCTGTACGCTTAACACTCACCTGAAACCCAAATATTGAACATATCCAATTAATGCACATGTATTTTAAAGACATCACATCCCTCTGCTTTTAGCTCTACAGGGAAGAACAGAAAACTTTCTGTATATCAAGTATAAAAATTTAGTTAATATTGATCTCACCATGATTGCACTCAGAATGAGATCACTTCTACCAGATAATCCATATCCCTTCATAAAATGAAGGTGAATTCAATGATATTTTAATGTAGTCAAATCACAAGCCCAGATAAAGAGGAAAAATTCTACAAATCATAGAAAAAGTGAAAAATATTCACTTGATAGATTGACTAGAATGTGGATCTGGGGTTTTGACGAATAATGACCTGGACTTGAACTCCCTGGGTAATGTTGTGGCTAAAAACTTCTTCTCCTTTTAGGTTCTGATAATAGTAGATGGGATTACTTTTGTGTATTGTAAAGACCATGGCACGCTGTACCCAATTGTACCCACATTTTACAAAGGAATTGAAATGTGAAGATGAAATGAAATATGGTTTAAAAACAAAGTTTTTCCTCCAAGAAGATTTTAAGTATAATGCAATACCAGGAAATAAAATATAGCTATATCTTGTTCCGAGCCTGTACATGTAGGCTGATTGTTTGTAGAGCTATGTGTGCTCTGAACCTACATACATACCAAAACAGTAAGAAAATATATGATAGTGGTCTTATCAAAATTTCAAATAAGAAATTATCTGTCATGAGAAAAATGTTAAGTCATATTTAAATGTCTTTTTATTAACAATTGTGGATCGGTTGCTTGTGCAGAAGATACTGGGGTGTGAAAATTTACAGTAAACTAAAGAATATACTAAATTATGATGGCTTCCTTTAAATATACACAAATTATTTTCATAGCGACAGCCCTTATTTTATATTACATGTAATCTGATAATGCTCAAATTCCTTGAATTGAAGGTTAAATCCCCCATTTTAAATATTTCAGCAGCAAGTACATCTGCTTCCCTTTCTTCTGACACAGAATGGTAAGTGAAACTGTTAGCAAAGCTGTGGAGGGTCTTAATCCTTCCTCTGCAGTTACTAGAAATATAGCCCTGTGTGTCAAACCTAATGAAGGTTGAAGGCTATAATTTGCAAAAATATGTGTCCCTTTACTTTCGTGTAAAATCCATAACTGGAGGAAACAATACTTGTATAAGCAGCTATGAGTTTATTTATGTAATGAATTTTCTCAGATATAAACTTAACAGGCACAAACACGTATATATTTTCATAGAATCATAGAATAGTGTGTGTTGAAAGCGACCTTAAAGCACATCCAGTTCCAACCTTCCTGCGATCAGGTTGCCCAACGGCCCATCCAACTTGGCTTTGAAACATCTCCAGGGATGGGGCATCCACAGCATCCCTGGGCTACATATGCCAATGCCTCACCATTCTCATCGTGAAGAAATTGCTCCTTATGTCTAGTCTAAACTTGTTCCTCTCGAGCTTATACCCATTTTCCCTAGTCCTATCACTACAAGCCTTTGTAAACAGTTCCTCCCCAGCCTTCTTGTAGCCCCTTCAGGTACTGGAAGGCTGCTATAAGGTATCCTCGGAGCCTTCTCTACTCCAGGCTGAACAGTCCCAACTCTCTCAGCCTGTCCTCATAGCAGAGGTGCTCCAGCCCTCTGATCATCCATGTAGCCCTCCTCTGGATCTGTACCAACAGTTCCATCTCCTTCTTATGTTGAGGATTCCAGAACTGGACACAATACTCCAGATGAGGTCTCACAAGAGAGGAATAGAGGGGCAGAATCACCTCCCTCGCTCTGCTGGCCACGCTTCTTTTGATGCAGCCCAGGATATGGTTGGCCTTCTGGGCTGTGAGCGTACATTGCTGCTTTTCTGTATGTACAATCTATTGCATATACCATGTTATATAATTTGGAGATTTTATATAAAGCTACAACAATCCCTGAGGTATGTTTGTTTTCTTTAACTTATAGATACTGTCACTTCAGAAGCACTGTTACAGCCATTTTTCAAATTTTATTACAACTTTTCTAGTTCAGTGTCCGAGTCCAACTATATTGGATACATCAGACTACATGCTAAAGAAGGATTAAATCAGGTGTTTTCTTGAAGCCATGATTTGTCTAATTAAGCACTTCTTTTTCTATAGCGCTACAAAGAATCTCTTGCCAAGCCTTTTGGTCACAGATTTTTTTTTTCCAGCATTTTCACAGCAATTCTTAATATCTGGGATAAACAGGATTTTTATTAATGTAAGTTCAATCTGTTTTATGCAGATCAGTATGTTTATCTCCACAAGGAGACACAGCCTAATTCACTTGTTTGCTCAACAGAGACAATAATAGAAGCACTTGTTCTATCTGGGCCTTTGGAAAGACAAGCTTTCTTTAGCTTGTAATGTAAATGAGAGGAATCAGCCGGGTGAGCAAAATAAGACAGATTTTTCAGGCAAAACAAACAGGGAAACTTGAAACTACTCAATTTCTTGTTTTGACTGCTTCAAGATAAGTGTGCCTTTCTGTATGCCTTAAGATGGCCTTTCACAATTTCACAGGCCAGCAAAGGAACGAGAGCAAGGGCACCCGTCTGGGAGGGCCAGTCCCAGGTTTCAGTCTGTTTGAAGGGCTATATAAATATTGTTGCGTTTATTACTACAGTAAATGAACATACTAAGCAGGAGACTCCCATAGCCTATGTCTAATCATTGAGCTGTTCTGCAAAAGGCTGACACCTCAAAAAGTAGCGTACTTTGGGACTCAGCTAGCTGTGGTAGGAATGTTTCAGTGTATGCTGTCTCTAGCCCCACAGGCAACAAACAGAAATGCTTAGTTACTGAATCCTGGCTGAACTCCACTGTGAAATTAATACTATGTTGTTCAGTTGACAAGATTCTGATAAATTCCAGAGGTCTTTTAGGTGCCTGTGAGTTTTCAATTGGCAAACCCTAAGTTTATTAGATAATTCTGGTTCCTTTAGGCTTAGATGACAGGTAAGGATGACGGTGCAGGTCACAAATTTTGTCCACACTTCATTTTGAGTCAAGCCATTTAACTTGTTATACGCATACTGTAACCCCAGCACTGGTATAGCTAACAACAAGCAAGTTTACATCAGTATTAAGTTTCAGAAACTTGGTCTAAACCAAGATCTGGCCATGGGAGAAGCTACAAAGGACATGGGAAGGCTGGGGAATTAGGCAGAGGAAGAACCTCTTGAAGTTCAAGAAAGGAAAATGCAAAGTGCTGCAGCTGTGGAGGAATAATCTCATGCAGCAGTACACACTATGGTCCAAGCAGCTGGAGAGCAGCTCTACAGAGAAGGACATTGGGATTCTGGTGGCCGGCAAGCTGACCAGGAGCCAGCAACGTGCACTCATGGCAAAGAAAGCTGACAACATCCTTGGGTGTGTTAGGAGGAGTTTTGTCAGCAGACTGAGGGATATAATCCTTCTGCTCAATGCTGGTGAGGCCACAACTGGAATATTGTGGGCTCCTCGACCACATGAAAGACATGGACTTGCTAGAGCTAGTCAATGAGGATTTATGAATTGTAGCATTTTTTAAGTAAGGAGAGGCTGAGAAAGCAAGGACTGTTTAGCCAGGAGAAGATAATGCTCATGTTAGGGCAACTTACGAATGTTTGTAAATAACTGTGGGACTAAGTAAGTAGTCTTCCTGGTAATGTTCGCTGTCAGAACAAGATGCTGTGGACACAAGCTGATATGCATGAAATTCTGTCTGAACACAACAAAACTTAGGGTGATTGAACACTGGAAAAGGCTGTCTAGAGAGGCTGTAAACTTTCCGTTCTTGTAGCTGTTAGATTCAATTGGATGTAGTCCTGGGCCACCCACTCTAGCTGACACCTCTTGAGCAGGATGTTGCTCTAGATGAGCTCCAGAAGTACCTTCCAAACTCATTGTTGCTGTGATTCCATGAATAGACTTAGGACTGAAGAAGGAGCAGAAGAGAACTAAAAAAGAATATGGTGCACTTCTTTCATCTAGTTGCTCCTGCAGTGGCTTTTGCTCAAAACCTTAGCACTGGTAGAAACAAAATGAGTCAGCTGATGAGGGAATAAAGCAAACACTGCAGTATCTCCATTTAGGGATGAATTACATGGTAATGTTTGACACACAAATACAGCATATAATGTTGTAGATACTGATTTTTATTATTTTTTTTTTTATCTGAGCAGGCAATACTATTAAACATTAGGGATAACAGCTTTAAAATTTCTACACTGATTTTGCATATTATGTTGGAATTTTACAACTCTAAGATATCAAAGATGATCCATAAAACCTTAGGCAATGCAATGTACTCTTTGAATTGTAATAGGAAAGTATGCTGTGCTCCAGGATAGTTTTTTCCAGCTCAAACAAGCTGTGGGCTTACTGGAGGGAATATTCAATAGTAAAACTGTTGCCCAGGAAGTGAAATTAATTAAACTACTCTTCAGTTTTCTAGCCCTTTGAGCTCATGTTTTCAAATCATATTATCTTGCTTTTTCAACTTATTTTGTCACACACAAATTTCAAGCAGTTACTGTCTGTGTTGCCTCCAGTTCCTAAAGACAATTATGGAATTTATTTCTTCACATGCCAAACTTGTAAATGTGATATTACTATGTATTTTTGACAACGTGTTTGATGTACTATATTAGCACTATATCTAAATTACATTACACGCCTCTTAAGGAAGTTGCAGATCATTTGTTTTGTACAACAGCTAGCATGTTCTCAGTACTTAGTAATCAGAATAAACTCAAAGCTAAATAATCTAAGGAGTCATACAGTAGAGAAGCTGGTAAGAATACATTCATGCTTAATTTTTTGTAGAGCACTTGTAAGGAAGACACTAAGTTGAAGCATTTGTATGTAATGATGGTCAACCATTTTTAAGCTATGCATTTTCATGTATATTGAGAGAAATTTCAGATCCACTTACGTTGGTTCCTACTGGAATCACTCTTGAGAGTTCTGTGTATAGAAATTCAGTATCACAAACATGCTGAGTGCAGCAACTGCATGCTTTGAACAGGTCCTCATTTTTACAAAGTACAATTTTTAAGGTCTTTATGTATTTATATATTTATAAATAGTTTGGTATGGATTTCTGCAAGATGACCCTGCTGGTCAAATTGAGAAATTATTTTCTTTGGTGTCTAACAGCAAAAAACCTGATTATATTACTGAAATAGCACCATTCTACCCACAAAAGTGTTTGGAATAGTGAAATACTGTGACCACAGCTGTTTCTTTGGAGTGTGTGTGAAGGCATGTTATGGGGGAGTGTTAACTGCTAGATCAAATTTTAGCTGAATTTCTAATTGTCTTAATGTCAGTATTTTATATATAGGCTAGATCAAATAAGACAATATTTTGTAATGAATTAATTTTAATCAAGACTAATTCAAACAGAATCAATATGGGTTGATTTAAACAATTTACTTTTTGGTATCTAAACAACTCAACCAAATTTCAGCCAGTTTAAGTGGGACTTATTTCTCTACAGCTTTCGGAAGTGCATACGTTAATTAAGGTTTTGACTTACTAATTTTAATAGATGTCTGTTCTAAGCATTTAACTTCTTTCAGTCCTAGACCTATAACTGAGTGTTTGCAGGCAAATGAATATTTAAGACTTCATTCTTACACAAAATGAAAAAAACATCTTTAATAAGAAATAATACCTTTAGTGGTTACATCCCATGTTCAAGTACCTCATCCTGAAAATGCAGTTTATCAGGCCAAAAGAATCCTAATTACAAATATTTGAGTTAGTAAGATTAGTTTAAAAACTTCCACAACTCAGAACTCAGCAGCCATCATACACTGTCAATGACTTAGCACTGTTATGTAGCTTCCATTTACTACATTTCTGGGATTTATGTAGGCATCCATTTGGATAGCACAAGCATTGTTGTATGTTTTCATGGAAGCCAATACAAAAGATTATACCTTGCCATGGCTCTATTCCCACTTTATGATTTTGACTTGGCATATATACAATTTGCATTCGTAAACCAAGGAACTTGTTTGACAGTTGATTGTCTTTCAGTGGTACTAGTCAATTTCTGAGGTAAAAATGTTTTAAACTTCCCACTTGGAGTTGCTTTCAAAAGTATTAATATTTTTCAAATACACTAAATCATCAGAATTTTAACCTAGACCGGCTATTTACTTAAAGGAGAAGACTGCTAGGGACAAGAGAACGAATTCCATTTTCCAGTAGAGGGGTGGAATTCTGCCTGGAATTTTACCACATCTTTGTATGCATCTTGCCTCACTGCTTTTTTTTCTTTCTTGTTTGGAGATTTTTCCATATGCATTTTTAAATCCAAATGAGTTGTGCATCCATGTTGCACATGAGAAAATAACACAAACAGTATTAACTCTTTTAGAACATATCATATCAATACAGAGATGGGACATTATTGTACAATTTGGGACATTTATCAAAGTTTTGTGCAAAGGTCATACTCAAATCTTTCAGAACTTCAAAAAACTTTCTTTTTTCACCTGGTTGAAACATGAATTGATCTAATTACCATATACAAGTAATTTCACTCCTTCCTGCTCTGGTCAAGTATGATACATCTTTATGAATTCTACTTTAAATCTAAAAAATTCCTAGCCTCTGGATGCTGACTGGCTGATCAGTTCTCTAGCATTATGTTTCTGTAGTAAGTTATTATAACTAGTTACACTATCAACCAAAAAAAAAAATATATTGCTGTGGGTTTTTTCACCTAGAATGCCCTGATACTTACTTCTTCATAGCATACTTCTGCAGTCAAGATTCTGGAGATGTATTGTTTCTGATGTGGCCAGCCTATAATTTGAATTAATTTACTAATTATTCTTTCGGTTATTGATTACAGTGTGCCTTCACCCTATTATTAAGTTGTTTCTCTGCTAAAATTGAACTTCTAGAGACCCGAGTTCCTACTTATTTTCCAGGAAAGATAGTCTGGCTCTCTCATTTTTGCCACTGAGCAATTATGCAAAACTATTTTAACTCCCAGCTGTTGTTTTCGCCTAGGCTGTGCTTAAAAGAATAAGCATTTCTCAGCTGCCAAAAGATGAAGCATAACAGCCTACACATAAGCAGTAATTCCTGTGTGGATATTGAAGCTTCTGTAACAGCTAGGAAGGAAATACTAGTGCGTGAAATAGTGAGGGGCATAAAGATCCTCATGCCTTGCAGGTTTTTTCTGTCATCACCTTCTTCCCTCGGGATGGCATCTCCTAATGTATGAGATCTGATTATATAGATTGGTTGTGACAACTTTAAAAACATAAGCCTGGTATAGCTGTGATATTTCTTGCAAGACTTTTTAAGAAAATGGAAATATACCACATGTCAGTTATATTCCTGCTCTTAGTGAAATAAACCTAGTTTTTCTGGAATTAGCAGAAATGGGATTTTCTCCACTGATCATCTGAAGGAATATATTTTATAGACTGAAGAATTCACTAGTACAATATGTATTCCTCCCAGAAAAGTTCTGTCCATAGTTCGTAAAGCCCAAGTACTTTAGTGAGTATGTACCATGCTTAAAAAATGTAATTATCAAATGTTTTTTTTCTGTTTGAGTGTGGCTGAAATGATTCCCAAGTGAGGCAGCTAGTGCCATTGTGTTCACCCATATTGCAGTATGGAGTCCATATAGGTCATAGCATACACTTGCACAGGGATACAGGAGAATACTGTACGTGAGTACTCTCGATTAGTCTGTGAGTAGGCAGGTGCTTGCTCAGACTCAGATGGTACTTCCCCTGAGGTGCACCTTTATGGTTACTTGTTTAAAGTAGTAGCTTTATTTACATAGTTCAGAGAATCTTTCATTTCTACTGTTCATGCTGATTAGTGTAGCTTGTTGGAATTCCTGCAAGTGACGAGCTTATTTTTCACAAAACCAGAAATTGTTTTTCCTTTCTCCAGTTCATTAATCAGTTATGTCAATTTTATTGTTTTCACTTCTGAACTCAAATGCCCTAAACCTTCTTTAGTAACCAAAACCCCTTTTAAAATGCATCTATTTCATAAATATGCTCAAGAACACAATTTCTTATTAAAAATAAGGAGTTATAGTAATTAGCTTTTATGGGTTAACAGAAGATTTAATCATTATACCTAGAAAAAGATACTTGTCAGTTCTTTGGACTGAATGTGTAGTTTATAATAGTAGTGTCTAGAAGTTTAGTAAGTGTTGTAAGATAGGAATGGTTGGACTCGATGATCCAGTGGGTCCTTTCCAACCTAGTGATTCTATGATTCTAAGATTGAGCAGTCGAACAGAAGAATTATTTAGTCCATGTTGTATGTACAAAGCAGAAGCAGGTGCGAAGGTGGTAAATTGTGTGTACGGTATTCTTAAAACACTGTTTCTGCTTATGGATATGTTTTGAACTAAATTGCTTGCCTCTAGGTAATCCATCTCCATACACCTGATGAAGGTCTAAATTTGAAAATTGCCATCCGAGTTAATGTCCTTTAGTATTTGACACAGAGCTCAACTGCATCCAGTCATAAAAACTAAGGAGTAACAGCAGAAAGAGGACAGGGGAGAAATCCTTTCAACAGACCTATTGTGATAATTTCGTTCTAATACAGCAACTATTTGTTTTTAACTGAAAGAGAACTAGTTAATTTTAAAGCCAATTAATTTAGAAGTCAAGATACACTAATTCATTTTAGAACCCTGGATATGACAAATCATATTTTTGAGAAGAATAACATTCAGCATTTAGATGAAAAAAGCAAGTTGCCTGTCTATGACAAACTATACTGGCAAACGTTGTTGCTTTTATGAAAGGAATTTCAAATACCAGAGACTTCTACAGCTGTTTCAACAAACACAAAAGAGCTGTGATTTTATAGTTATTTACTTAACATGTAAGGCTTCTGAAACTTTGATATTTTTAAGTATAATGTGCCTGAATTCTACACATTATCAGCATCTGGAGACAATGCCATTGCATGATGCAGTTGTATTCATTTTGTTTATTATGTACTATGAACTATGAAGAGTCCTTTGATTTTTTTTTTTAGACCCCTCCTTTTTAAAGTTTTCTGGCTTAGTTCTGGTTTTCTTCTGAAACTTAGTGTTGAGATTTTTCTTTTTTTTTTTTAATTTTCTGTATTCTTTGGGGGGGGGGGATTGTAAGAATGCCAGTGTTCACTTTGAAAATTAATTCAATTTTTCCCTTTCAATTTCATCTTCTATTATTCAAACCAGCTTTGCTGGAATTCTTACATTATGACCGAGGCAATCGCACATAGAAATACACCCAAGTTTTCAGACATGGGTGGTGTTTTCAGGATCAGGAGTGAAGAAGTGGAGTAGCTGCCTTGCCAGTGACTACCTGCTGTGAAACCTGGCATGGGTTCACCTTCATTCTTGGAACTGCTTCTGTAAAAGCTGTGCCTCAGAGAATGGCAGGAATGAGCTGGTCAGCCAGGAATGCTGATTAACTCACTATAGTGATATACTCCCTGGAAAAGCTGCCTTTGTGTTTAAAGGATGCAGATTAACACAGATAAGAATTTTTAGCAATCCACCTAATACCAGTTGTCAGTTACTCGCTTAAATATTTGTCATGTGAAAATGACATGTCAAAATAAACCAGTGAAAAGAAGCCAATGTGTCAAAAGATCTGACATCATTATGGATCTTTTGGGCCTACAAAGTAAAACTCCAGTTCTACAAAGTTGTTGGATATTTCTCTATACGCATGGTGCCTTTCCTTAATATATGTTAACTTCACTAGGTAAAAAGGGTATTTGTCTTCACTTCAACATCCAAATAGCCTGATGCTTTGTAAGGCAAAATAGGCATTATCTGTTTGTATGAGTCATCACTTGAACATAAACAAACACAGATTTTAGTATTTGATATTGTATTTCTGTGTTCTAAAATGTTTATATTCTTTAAAAAATATGTTTTGAATGGTATAATGTCATTGTGTGGTAGTGATTATTTGAAAATCTTCAAGACCACTTTATTCCCATGTGTGTATCTCAGCACTGGAAGTTTGCTGAGGGCTGAAGCTTGTTTGTAAATGTACCTCAGAGATGAGATTAACAGAAACAGCAGCTATGGTTCAGCAGAAAATGCTATGAAACAAAGTTCTTAAAGTATAAGTGTGGCTGCAGGAGAGCCACAGTGGTACAGCTTAAATGAGGAAACTGCTGAACACCTGTTATGGCAGTATTCGTGTTTATGATGCTAAGCCATAGACAAAGAAAAGTCTTGGCCGTGGTTTATGTTGGTCACTGTTTAGAGCTACCTATCATAAACTATAACTTCAGTAATCCAATTACATTAGTGGAGATAAGAATCCATGGTCAGGGCAGTTTCTAGCTGAGGAAAGGCTGTTCCATTTTTTACAGGCTTTGCCAATAAAATTTATTAATGAAAAATCATAAGTAGATATATTTGTGATGGGTTGTAGCAGTGTGGCTGTATCAGTAACTATAATACTGGGAATTAGAAATTAGGAAGAAATTCTTCACAATGAGGGTGGTGAGACACTGGCACTGGTTGCCCTGGGGAAGCAATGGTATCCTTTTTTTTACAACAAAGACTTAATATGCAATTGTTATATAGAATAAATATTCTCTCCATTTATAGTTATTCTTGAGCTATAAGCGTGAAGAAGTGAGTATTTTCTGCATCTTAAATCAATCAACATATTTAACTACTGTAATGTCTAGTCCAGTCCCCCACCGTTTCAAATTTTACCTCTCATTATATACTATCAAGAAAAAGGGTAAATGCTTACACTGGCTAAGAACAGTGATTTGGCAGAGGGAGGAACTGGGATGGTATTTGACTTGTAAGATGTTTTCTGTCGTCAGGCAAATCTGTCTGACCATGACTGTAGCTTTCACTCTTACTATTGCATAAGACCTAGCATTTTAGAAAACAAATGGTACATATGTAAAATGTGGTGGAAGTGTTCCAGAGTAGAGAAGAGAGAAAAAAAAAACCACCTTATAATATTACTTTTTACAAGTATTTTTCATTACTACTACATATAGAACATGTATGCTTGTTACCTAGCAATGCTTTTCATTGTTTTAATAATCAAATTTTTTTAATGGAACTGTAACTGTTTCAAGTGTGTGTGTAACAATATTTAACATAAATTATCTGTTTGCACAAAGGCAAATGTATTTCTGAGTATGTTTTAGGATTGCATCAGCTTTCAGTTATGCCACAGCTTTTTATATCTTGACTAGTGCCGATGATCTCATTCTTTTAACCTGATGATAATAATAATGGAATCCCTTGATTAACTTGAATGGCAGCTCATAGTTGATATGGTGGTTAAAATTAACAGCAGTGCAAGAAGTAGCTACCCTGTACTTTGTCTTACCTTATATAACCAAATAACTAGAATAGGATAATCTGATTTTTTTTAAAAAGTGGAGATTGTCATAAGAAAAATGTATACAACTCCTTTAGAAAAAGACCTGCACTCTTTATTTTTCATAAAACTGAAAATAAAGTAAGACGGATCCAATACAGTCAATGTGTCCAAAAATACCACCAGTATCTTGACTTCTCTTCACAGACCATATATAGTGCAGGCAAGAGAAGCAATACTGCTTTCAAGGATAGCAGAGCTCCCCTGAGAAGGAAAAGACAGGACAAACTTATTTGTAAAGATTTGTACTGTTAGCTTAGTTTAAATTGACATAGAAGAGGGAAGGTTAGTGTGCTATTACTAGTTCTTCAGGTCAACTGTTACTTTGAAATCCATCCTGTCCTGTTTCATGCCCTGCCCCAACCTAAAGAAGCCAACAGGCAAGACTTGTCAAATTGGTAAGATATTTGGTTATATTTCTGTATTTGCTACAACCTTTGAGATGGTAAATTTGTAAGTGTGAGAATATAACTGTATAGGCAGTTAATTAGGATAGAACCAAGTTTTTGTTAAAACAGACAAAGCACTATGAGAAGACTTTGTTATGGGTAAACTTCCTTTTAAAGCACTTTTCTGCACTTGAATTTACTTTTGACCATCAAATCACTATAGGAAGATGCCATTAAGAAGAGCAGTGACTCTACAATACCTTCTAATAACTGTAAGAAGGGATATTAATGGCATCATCAGCTATTCAGCTATAGTTAGACCATCCTTATAATAAATAAATTGTCATGAAATTACAAAAGGCAGATATGATGCTACCTTTTTACAGTAACTGGAAGATTTACAGGTAAGTGTAAAAGAAGACACTAATTTTACTTACTGAAATGGTGCTGAGAGGAATTTTGTGAGAGGATAAATGATAAACATCAATTAATACATTTCTGAAGCATGTGAAACTTGAAGGAACTAAAACCAGTGCAAGGCTTTTGCAGAAATTCAGAATAGGTCCTTTTGAGTTTAGCACATCAAGCACTTCTCGTCATAGAGTTTTCTATACACTGATTTAGCTACTTACCCAGTTAGGGCTCCTAGCTACCACTTAACCAAATGTTAGTGCTAATTCTGGCATCTCCTGTAGGTGGGAACCGTAGCAGTAAAAGAGGCTGAGTTGTTTTTCTCTTCTTTTCCAAAGTATGCTCTTAGCAAGCCAGCCTTTTAACAGACTATATATAAACGAAGCTGATAAGTCACAGAAATGTAGATATCACTTTGTCTGTATACTAAATCATTGACAAAGTGTGAAATTGTAACTTTTCTGCTCATTCTTTTGGAATGTAGATCATGTAGATTATATAAGTTCCTGAACAGGTGAGATCACCGATGACCAAAAAAAGCCCCTACACTTCTGACTACGATTTCTATTTGTAGTATTCCACATATCAAAGACAAGAGAATATATTTGGTTTATTGTTTTTATGATAGTATTATCAACAGAAATTGCATTAGTATTTTTTAATACTTCTGATTATGGCAGCAAGAGTGCTATGAAGTTTTGACACTGTTTTGACTGCAGAAGAATTTCAAGAGGGAAAGAAAGGAAAACCTTTCAAGAAGTAGCTATTCACTGGAGTCTGAGTGCTTGAGAGAACTGTCATCTTTTAGCTCAGCTGATCTAATGGACATATGTTCCTCAAGACGTAGCTGGTAATGAATGGACGTTTTTCTTATACAACTGGTGTTCTAAAACAACATCAATGTGGGGGCAAGCTACAGTAAGTGATAAGAAAATGAAATTTTCGAAATCTTGGAATTTTGTTTGGCAGACACTAGCTTCCTTGAAAATTGTTTGTGTTTATCATTAAAGTTCATTCTTCTGCCATTTAACATTCTAAACACTAGCACTTTCCATTTGTTCAAGGACCACAGTAATGGATTTAGAGTTCCTTAAGAGGAGGGCATACGTTATTACTCCAACTATATTGCCTCATTGTAGAATGCCTGTTGGAGTCCTTAAGCCAAGAAACTAGCTCTAAATACTTTCCAGTTCTCACTGGAAATATTAAACCTGGCTAGGTGCTGTGTTTCTGCAAGTTTCTGACTTTCAGCAGTGTTTTCAAAGTGTATACATTACTGCAGTGTAAATCTTCAAGTTCTCAACGAAGATGCTTATAGGCAGACTTGGTCACAGGGGTCCTGCTGGTGGAACCTATGGCACAATCATGTTATTGGTAGACCATAAAATGTAGAGATAGAATTCATGCTTCATAAATTTTGTGCAGAGTCTGATTGCTGTTCCTGTTCAGGAAATAAGGAGAAAAGACCCCATATTAGGAAATACAAGGATTGTCTTGGCCTTCTTATGAGTGCATCTGAGACATTTCTTTATCTCTTTCCAACAGAATTTATCTTCAAGTTAATCTGGTTGTTTGGAACATGATCTTTCTCCTGTCATCACGTGTCCTGTGTGATAGGATATGGCTAATCTATAGACAAGGAACCATTTTGATGTGTCTTTATCCATAGCAATTTACATGCTTCAGGGTAGGAATGAAAGACTCTTTATAACTATACTGCAGTTGTCCAGAGGATCCCCTGGCAAAATGCTTGCAACTGCCTCAAAGATAGCAGTCTTTTGTATACTTAGGTTTTCAGTTACTGCACAAGAGATAAGTTCAAGTTCTCAGCATTTTGGAAATTATCTGGCACCACCCAACACTAGACCCAAGTTTTATTTGGAGTCTGGGAACACACATACCCACCTTGAAAGGTGTTAAGTCCAGAATCAGAGTAACAGCTCTGTCCAGTATTTATCAATAATTCAATTATAGGTGCTAATTACAATTAAAGGTTTTTATCATAAGCTACAAAGCACTCTAGTTACTCTAGCTGAACAGAGGTCACACAGTATTCTTGGAACACAAATTCTGATGCCTTATGAAAACATCTGTAATGCATAAGGTCTTGCCCTTTATTTTAATACATACATCAGGTATGACCATCAACATAACTCCATTCTCTATCACTTCACCTATTTCTGCTACTAGCTTTCACAACAAAGTTATATAACATATATAGCAAAATATCAAAAAAGGAAGAAGAATCCTAAAAGTCATGGCCTCTTCTAAATCACTTCTGGTTTTTTAAGTATCCGTTTACAGTGAGACATATATGTTCACCTGTTCACTTACTAACTGTAGCCTTTTCTTTTGAAAATAAATATCTCTGAAGTAGCAAAAGGGTTTAGTGTTTAAAATTTAGCTATGTGATTACTCCGTGTTGTCCTGAGATTTCTTGACACGTTGAAAATTATTTTTTATTATCATTTAGGAGATAAAATGGCTGCAACTAAGGGATTTTATGAAAAGGGGGGGGAAGGGGGGAGTGATGATACCCAAATCCAAGCCTGACAGAGTATTTAACAAGTGACCTTTAAACCTTTGCTGCTTTAAGTTTTGCTTTCAAAAGAGGGACTAAATCAAATTAAGGACCTGATGGCAGTGCATGACTTTGGAATGACTTTTTTCCCCCCTCAAATTTCTAACTTCTGCCTAAATTCTAAATCTGAAAGAGGGAAATGTTCAGCTTTTATACAATGAGCATTTACCTCCCACAGGCCCTTAGAAACTGTTTTTCTCATGGGAAAAAAATCATCACCATACTAACACTTTTAAGATTCTTCTCTACAGTGTGAATCATGGTTTTCATATTCTTTTCCCCTCAATAAAAGAGATTATTGTCCTTTCAACTAAAAAAAAAATCGATTCACCTACATTTACTTTGGGGATTCCATGATTATAGTCAGAACAGAAACCTCAAGTGTACCTCAAGGTATAACTCAAGTATTTGTTAAAAATAAATGATAGTAGTAATTAGCTGTAAGTGGACTGCTAATGTAGAAGCACTGAAAATAAATAGCTGTCGAATGTGTTTTTCACTGCATCTACAAAACCACACTGAACAACAGATGAAACTGAAATTATTTTCTTGTATTTTCTTAAGATTGACTCACTGCCACTCATCACATTGATACTGCGGTTCTTAGAAGTAAAACAAGAAACATCGAGTAAGTAGATGACTGAGGTTTGTCTATACTTAAAGCCTGTGAGTCATTCCATAGGAAGTAAAACTTCCGTTCTCCTCGAGTTTTATTTTTATATATATTTGCAATCCCTTGTTCTTCATTGCAGCAATTATGAAGTCTCACTTTTCCAATTGTGTATCAGGTTATCTAGTTGGGAATACTAGATGTTGGGGGAAAGTTAACCTACTGCTGTCTTTTTATTCTGACAAAGCTGTGGCTGCTCTTCACCAACAAGGCTACAAAATGTTTTAAATGCTGGAGTGTTTTAGTTTTTCTCAAGTGTTATAGCTTGCTTCACGTGGCTGTAACTAGTTTTTTTAATTTGCCAAATAAGTTCTGGATCAACTCAGAGAGATATAAGATAAGCTTACAGGCATTATGTGTCAGCATTACTGTTCTGTAAATGCATGTAAATCAGATGATCTAGCCTGGCTTGAGCCAATTTGAAAGAGTGGCATTTAATAAACAGGAGGAGATGTAGAAATCTGGGTAGAACATGTGCACCTTGCATGCTAGATTGCTGTCTTGAAGACTGATTCTGGCTGTGGTCATCAACCTATAGGGCTTTCCTGACGTAACAGTAAATGATCTGGAATGATATAGCTGTGGATCAAGTCCTAAAGCTGTAATATAGCTGGCCTCTTAACTTGGTATTTATTTGTGCCTTTGCAGTGAAAAGGTGGCAGTGTGACAATACCGTCACATGCTTTGTCGCTGTCATTAACAGAAGGGTCAGTATTCAGGTGAGCAGTGACTGTACAACACTTTTCTCCTTCTTCTGGAATGTTGGGAAGGGCCGGAGAAAATAAGTAGTTCCTGTTTTCCATGCATGGGAAAAGGACTTGTATAGGTTAAAGGTGGAGACAGATAATATGCCTTAAGTTTTCCTTCTGAATCCTTGACTTTAGAGTCAGCCTCTCGTAGACTGAAGATTTGCACATTGGAATGGGAACTGGGAATGCAGCCTACCATCAACTGTATAAATACAAACTGGACATGTGCTCCTAACTGGTGAACTTAATTCTGTTTCAGTTTGTACCAGTATATTCAAAATACTTTAGTTCTGTCTCCTCACACAATTGTGAAACTCTAAACTCTTGCTTCATTTAGAAGCTTGAATATTTCTTCAATTTTGACCTTGGCCTATGAAAAAGAAGCTTAGTACTCATAAAAGTGACAGTGTATTCAGAGTTTCTCTGTTTTAAAAAATGCACCACTGAGAGGAGGAGGAAGAGATAAGTCACCAGGCTTCCTCATAACTCAATAAATACTTAAAAGGGAGGCAAATATTTCGAATCCTCCTCCAGACTAAAATATAGTAAGATTTATCCTGTCTGTTACGTACTCACTTTAGTCATGTTAAATAAAAAATGAGGTTTATTAAGTGTACATCAGAGTTTTCAGGTTGGAAGTTAAAACATAAAGCAGCAATAATAGTTATAATATGGTATGATATTTTTCATCTTTTAAAGGGTGTTCTGAGACTCTGGCAAGGAAATTCTCAAGTTTTGGAGTTACTTTAGTTTTAGAACTACAAAACCTGTACTCTGTTTTCCAGATACTTTGACACAGGTATCTGTCTTCTACTTCCTATATGCAGTTTCTATTTAAACTGAGGTTTATTGTATCAAAAAATTTAAAATGCATGTCCTCTAGAAACTGAAGACTTTCTGAGGGAGTTCAAAACTAAAGTTGTAATTCTGTGATGTGAGTGCTCTTTTTTAGCTCTCCAAATGCAACTCGCCTATTAGGTACTCAAACAGTAGTCTTTAACAAAGTTTTTTTCAGCACTGGAGATACTAGTGTTACACTACCTAATGTCTTAGAGTTTACCTGTTTAAAAAAGACATCTGCTGTGCCGTGTTGTTGAATGTTGCCAGGTCTGATTGCTAGCCAAGGCCTGTTCATCACTTAGTCACTGACAGTTTTGTGACTGTGCTTCAGAGATGTGACAGATAATAGCTGCCTCGTGCAATTGGTAAAAGGTAACTCTGACCTTTCCTACAAATAATTAGCACCAGTTATACTCCCCACTCACATCCTTTTTTCCACTGTGTGAAAAAACTCCTCAGCATCACGCTTTTTCTTATTTTGTTCTGGTGACATACTAAAAATTAGCAGCCCAATGCCATGCTTCTCCACATAATTCCAGAGTACTGAACTGTATCAACTAGAATACTACTGTAGATTTAGGGGTTTAGGTAATCCACCTCTTGCATAAATGTTAGGGTACTGATTTCTGAAAGGAAAAGGTACTTCAAATAAATTCCAGATGAGGAACACATCAGCTGAAGTGGTCTTGGGTAGATGTTGACTTTGCCTGATGATTATTGGCAGAACACTTGAAAATTACTATTACACCAAAGCAAGTATTTGAAAATAGTGTACTGAACTTACGTCACTTAACAGACACTAACTGAGTAGCTCTGAAAATGCCAAGAGCATTGTTAACACCCTTCCAAGACAGCTTCAGAGTGATCTTTCCATGAAGTTTTGTTTTCATGTTAAGTAAAAAAGTCTCAGCAATCTTATTCTTAAAAAAGTCAGTTGCAAAGGGTAGAAGTCTGGCAGTTATGATTCTAAATTCCTTTGACCATGTACCTTGCCATGTGTGAGGATGAAACTGGATGCAGCAGCTGCACTAAGTTGCTAAATAAGTTGAAATTGGATTTTGCCTCCCAAGTAACTTTTACATTGTTGAAAATTCTGAAGTTGTACTAGGCATCAGAAGTAGCCTGAGGTAGTACAGAAGTTATTGAGTCTGAGCACCACTTAAATTATAAGCTTATGTTGGTTTTATTTCTCAAAAATGGTGGTAAAGGGAAGAATTGTATACAGGGATTTCGTTTTTCAGGGGTAGGTGTTAAACTGGATATTAAAACAGTTGGAGTCATAAGCCTGCGACTATTATGGTGAAAGAGACCAATTAAGGCCTTGATCCTGCAGAATTATAGTTCTATCTTCTCTGTACCAAGCACTTTTTCAGTGCTAAATATTATTTCTAGAATGGGCATTGTATTCCTTTGTCTTCCCTAACCTCAGTAGGTATAAATTATCTCCTTTGCCTTTGTTTTTATGGAAAGGCCGTTATATCAACTCTCCCAGCTGTGTGGACAAGGAAGTTATAAAAAGGTAAGCACTGCAAACCAGTTTGATCATCTGATTTACCTCAGTGCAATGCATGCTGCTTCTTATTTACTGTATCCTGTCTTTCCTTGGGGTCACATAGGTAATTTATTCTGCCCAAGAAGGGAGATAGATAACATGGGACACTGCTTTTGACAGTGAATGGGAAGCACACAAAGCACAACTGCAGCAACTTGTACTGCACTGTTCATCTTGGCTTTAGCCTGCTGGAGACTTGGGAGACAATCAAGTACCACAGTGTTTTGCTGTACCATTTTTACTCTTTCACTCTTATTTTGTTAGTAGGGTAGGTTTTTTGGATCTTGACTCCTTAAGAAGTGATACTTCTTGTGATTAACTCTTTAAATTCATCAGTCCAAACCTCAGATTATCAGTTGGCAGCCAGTATCTGCTTTTAATCTATGTGGTGCTGTCCTTTAAAATCCTTGCCCTGTTTTTTTCCCTGCTTTGAAGTATATTAGTTACTATGGAAACAACATCAGTGTTATGAGCTTCTAAATCTTGAATACATTTTAGTCGTCTTGTTTTCTTTCCTCATGTGTGAATACAGTTGTTCTTTTCCTCCCCCACTACATCTGCAGCTTGTTTCAGAAAGAAATGCTGACCAAACTCATACCTGCTACCTCTTTAAAATTAAATGCCAGGAGATTGTAATATCTGAACATTCTCATATTGGAATGAGAATGTGTTTCTGCTCTTTGTGTTTCTGCTGATCTGGGTTTGATTCTGTTTGGAGAATTTAAACATATGTGGTTTTGTGCCAGAGAGGAATAAATACTAATATTAATTCAAAAGCAAAAACTTGTACAATTGTTTTTTGTTGTACCACAGAATGATTGAGGTCCAAAGGGACCTCTGGAGGTTGTCTAGTCCAATTTCTCTGCTCAGGCAGGACCACCTGAAGTTGATTGTCCAGGATGATGTCCAGAATGCTTTTGAATATCTCCTATGACAGAGACTCCACAACCTCTCTGTGCAGCCTGTGGCAGTGCTCAGTCACCCTCACATTAAAAACAGTTTTCTGATGTTTAGACAGACTCTCCTGTGTTTCAGTTTCTGCCAGTTGTCTCTGGCCCTGTCAGTGCATGCCACTGTAGTTAACCTGTCTTGATGGTCTTTACACCCTCCCTTCAGGTGTTTTTACACATCAATGAGATTGCCACCCCCCCCAGCCCCACCCCTAAGCTTTCTCTCAGCTGTGCCGCGTAGCAGAGGAGTTCCAGTACCTTTCTCATCTCTGTACTCCTTCACTGGACTCTCTAGTATGTCAGTGCCTCTCATGCAGGGATGCCCAGAAATGGACACTAATGCAGCACTGCAGGTGTGGCCTCACCAGCACTGCATGGAAAGGAAGGATTACAACCCTGTTTGAATGTTTCAGCTTTCCCCTCTTTAGTGCTAAGTCTAGTTTAGATTTCTATGATAAACAATTTCCTTAAGTGTAAGTGGA
Organism: Phaenicophaeus curvirostris; assembly: GCF_032191515.1. NCBI lineage: Eukaryota > Metazoa > Chordata > Aves > Cuculiformes > Cuculidae > Phaenicophaeus > Phaenicophaeus curvirostris. The sequence goes on along the minus strand of NC_091395.1, from coordinate 44,878,243 downwards.
GTACTTGGTGGAAAACAGGCAGCAGACTGGTTAAAATAATCCTGTTTCATAATTTTATGCCTATTGCTTTAATGCCGTTCAAGACCAAAAATTAAAGTAGACTTCAAAATCATTTCAGGAAAAAGTGAAGTGAGTGTTAAATTTAGGAAGCTCAATCAAGTTAGAAGGTAACTGGAATTTAGAAGTCTAATCACAAAAAGTTGATTTACTTCCTAGGATAAAGGATGTATTTGGTAAGTGATCTGCTGAAGTTCCTAATCTGCTATGTTACCCTCTAAAGAAAATAAATAAACTTTTTTGCACCAAAAAAGTGCAAACTGTTAACCTCTAAGTGGAGGTAGATGCTGCAGTTATTTGTTTAAGCACTTTCGGAATGCTTTGGCATTGTTTCACTTCCTAGCACAAAAGAAGAAATGACCTCTTCATGAAAAGAATGCTGTGGATAAACTGGTTGGTACCTTATCAACTTACTGTTGTAGTTATGCCAGCCAGACATGTTAGTGTGACTTAGATGCACTCTGCTATGGTATTTATACTTTGTCAGAGGTGTTCCGAGATTGCTTTGTGACCTCATCTGGCATAGAGAAGGACTGCCAAGCTCTCAGAATTGATAAAATGAAAGCCCACTTTACAAGGTGTTTATTTAAAACTTCCTGGCTTCAAAGGACTTTGGAAAATACGATGGTTCACTAGCTTTATAATACTTGTTTGCTGTTTATGCTTTTACTCACCTTCTCTTTCCAAATCTTGCTGCTTTTAACAAATGATAGTCTAAAGTATCATAGCTGATGGCATTTCTTTCAGATGTTTTTGAGCTTAGGTTTTGAATAGTAATTTTTCCAGTAGGACTGTGAAGGAGAAAAAAAAAAAAAAACTGCATGCAATGTTTATGACTTCAAATATGTAAGGAAGGTCAAACTTTTAAATGTCCTCTGGTTCACTTTAAGGAGCATCACAGGCAGATAGCACTAGCCCAGCAAGCTTTCTGTCACTTAATAAGCCAATCTAATCAGGCAACTTTTTTGAGTTGAGAGCCTCAAGTATGGTTGTGAATCTAGGGAATTGTTCTCTATTTTTAGTGAGCTGGTTATCATCTGGCTCTCTCAGCATCATGCAATGTTGAAAGTATGGGGTGGGAGAGTTGAAAAGAAATCAATTTAGGCTGACTATGTTACTTAATTTTTTTCTTTGTTTTTCCTATGTCAGATTGAACAAAATTCAGTTGGTCAAAAAGTCATATTAAGAAACAGACTTACAGTTTGTTGGGTGGTAGTGCCTAGGTATAAAAATACAAAAGTGTGCGGGTGGCTGAAAGTGATTGAGGTTACAGGGAAAACAGAATATAGACATGGACAAATCAACCAAAAAATGAAAACCCACACCCTAATTATTAGCAATGACTCAGCTATCTATATATTTCAAGCTGGATGGAAATGAAACAGTCTGAATTGGTTTTTTGTTGGTTTGGGCCTTCATTCCAAGCAGATCTGAAGTAGGATTGATTAGGAACTCCAGGTGTGTTGTAAAAGCCTTTTGCAAAGCATTCCTGCCAAGAATTGTACGCAGAAGTTCAAAATCTATGCTCCTGCTCCACTTCATCACCTGCAAACTCTACTTCCTACCAAATTTTTTCCATTTCTCTCAACCATCTTCTATAAATGTAGTGATTAGAAGTTAAGGATTGTTTCTCAAGCAGGAGAAAGTAAATGCATGTCCCAATTAGTTAGAGTATGAAAGATTTGTCTGCAAATGTGGTGATAAGGTGCATGCAAAGAAATTATATGAAGCAGGCTTTTGAAATGAAGTGACAGCAATAGATTTCTAGATTGGAATACATGGGCCTGAGCCTTTCCGTTAGCTGCCAGTGAGAACTATAGAATCATAAAATGGTTTGGGTTGGAAGTGTCCTTAAAGATCATATAGTTCCAATTGCCCTGCCATAGGCAGGGACACCTTCCACTAGATCAGCCTGCTCAAAGCCTTATCCAGCCTGACCTTGGAGACCTCCAGGAAAGGAGCTTCCATGACATCTCTGGGCAACCTGTTCCAGTGCCTCACCACCCTCACAATAAAAAAATTCTTATTATTATCTAATCTAAATCTCCTCTCTTTCAGCTTAAAACTGTTGCCTCTCATCCTGCCACTACAATTCCTGCTAAAAAGCCCCTCCCTGTCTTTCCTGTAGCCCCCTTTACGTACTAGAAGGCTGCTGTAAGGCCTCCTCTTCTCTAGGCTAAACAAGTCCAGCTCTCTCAGCCTGCCCTCATATGGGAGGTTGTCCAGCCCTCTGATCATCTTCATGGACCTCATCTGGACTCACTTTAACATATCTATATCCTCCCTATGCTGAGAAGCTGCAGTTCAGGAGAACGTTAGCAAGTAGCTCAGGGATATGGTTTAAGCTTATAGGTAAAGAGAAGGCAATGAAGGATAAAAATAGAGGAGAAGGTGAAAATTTTGGATTTACATATTATAAATGGAGGAAGGAGGGAAGATAGGGCTTGGAGTCTGTGTAACTACTAACCTTCCTAAATATCCGACAGTGATTTTTGAGAAATACTCACATACTTTCAGCATAGAGAGGTTGACTGTTGGTATCTAAGCAGAAGGAAAAACTTTTTATCCTGTTTTTTTATTGGTTGTGGGGTTTTTTTGTCTATTTGCTTCCTCTACAAATTGCAATATGTGAGGAACCTGTTACTGAGGAGTTAGTAACATTTTCAATTTAGGATTCTAATTTCTTGTAGAAAAGATGGGAAAATATTTCCTTTTCATTATGTAACTACCATTCTTATATTTGTACTTCCATACACAAATGTAGAACATACAATAAGACTTCACAATGTATGCTGCCAAGTTTGTTTTTCCAATAAATCAGAAAGCAGAATTTCTTGCAAAATTCCAAATTCCTTGCTCTAAGTTCCTAAAATTCTGATGCTGTTGGCATGAATTCAGGTTTCTGTGCATTTTGACAGAGCATTAATGCTGAGGCTGAGACTTGATGTTCACAGGAACTCAGACTTGTAGGGATTTCCAGTTCAGAATGATTTTTGGCAGGTGCTGCCAACTAGGTGGATTGGAGTGTTCTTCACAACTTAATCTGAATTCCTGCTTAGATCTATGGATTAATATAACTATTTAATGGAACTGTCAGTACATGATGCAGTCAAGACTGGAAAAGTTTCAAGTACAAATTGACCAGATAAACTATTAATTGTCTTGGCAATATTCTTGGCATACTCTGAAAGCATAGAGTGTTTCAGTAGCCATTTCTCATTTTCTATATCACTTTAGGTTACAGTTGGTGATGTTTCAAGAATTAGGATAACTTTTAAAATGCTTACTCATATGTGTGTTAGTTTAGTTTTGACAGTTTTCTGTTTTCTGTTAAAACTGAACATCTCAGCACTCATTTTTAGGAGAGCCTTATATATTCATAAGCTCTAGTTCACCTTTTTCTCTGAAATACTATGCTAAAGATCTGAAAACAGAACACTCATCTGCGCTATAGTTCACATGATTTAATGTGTGCTCTATGTATCATAAAATTTGAGATATTTTCTTAGGGTAAGTGACAACAAAGTATACAGGTACTATAATACACCTCATGTTAATGAATTCAATCAGTAACCAAACAAACAAGAGGACAATAAAGAGTCTCTCTGTATCAGGCTCTTTCATTTCTACTTAAAATACAGATAAAATCATTCTAATAGTGTATGTACAAACAGCTAAAAAGGAGTTTAATATAATTTTAGTAATATTTATAATTAAGATTAAGCAGTGATACCTTCGCTATTGCTTCTTTTACCAAATTATATCAGAAAGCAAAATACTAAATATAAGATGGGAAATAGTGCAGAAATTGCTGTAGGAATTCAATAGCATCTTTAACACTGCTGCAAAACATGAGGGATCTAGTCTTATTAGGTTAAGACACTTTCATCTTTAATTACGAAAGGGCTTCAGGGTTTCCTTTTAAAATTTTTAAATATTTGCTTTTTAGAAAACCAGATTTAATTTTCTCATCTTTTCTATCCCATTTTATGGCTGTGCTACTTGTAATGAGTAACATGTCTCAAAGGGCAGCTGTGAAGAAAGGATATACTTAAACTTTCCCACATACACCTTAGAAAATTTTTCTAAAATGCTTTTGTGATTGTTTTATTTAAATGATTGCCACTTCTTAAATACTTAAATCAACTCATTTCCCTATACAATCAAGATATAATTCTCCTTACCAACTGATTGAATCCAAAGTAGAGACAACTGATCAGAGTTGTTATTGGTGAGAACCTGAAAATACAAAGCCAATAGTGGGAGTTGTACTCAGTGTTCAGTAGCTGGAGGAGCTACGAACAAGTTCAGTCCTGGATAAAATTAACTCTTTGTGTTTGAATGCCTGTTAACTCTTTTGCAGGTTGTCTCAGTTAGTGACAAGGGTGTGTTTTCCTAGGCTTGTAATCACCTGGAACATTGGAAATATTATGTTTACTAGTCTATACTTCAGCATACTTGCCTACAAATATTCATTCTGTTTACCTACTGATTTGCATTTAAGCAGATTGACTGTCCAAAATGAAAAAAGTCAATATTTTTAAATTGGAGATCTTACCATATATCAATAAAGAACATTATGCTTTCATTCTTCTTGGAGCAGTCCAATTTGTAAGAGAGTCTTTTTCATTTACATATACATCAATTGGCCTTCATAATAGAGTCTTTTTCATTTACGTATACCACCAAGTGATTACAGGAATTGAATGGGGTTGAGAAAGATCTGTAATTGTTAATGATATTCAGGATGGTTGAACCGTAGGTGTCTTCCTATTTGGATAGTTAAATGTGTCTAGAAACAACTACTATGAAATGCAGGAAATAAAATACTGACTTTAATATAGTAATTGCTTCTTGACTATAATCCGGTCTTTTGACACTTCCTCTCCATGGATGGCAGTATCTTTTAATATTTGTTAAATTAAATACTTCTAAAACAGTTTTAGAATGCAAATTTATTTTTCATAAAATAATGAATTTTAATGAAATGTATGCAAATAAAACTTCTTGAGTTGATTGAAAAAGCCATAAGAATGAAATGTTAGCTTGATGGTGATATGTTTTATATTCTGTGGAGCTGGTTTGTGACAGCTAGAAACTACTTTGTGAAGGAAAATAGCCAGAAGGTCTAAATGATAATGGTGAATGATGTGTTGATATGGGATCTGTAGGTAAGACTGAGAATAATGCTTGTTATTTCTGTCTCAAAACTGAAGATTGGTAGCAATGTTCTAGTGAAGAATTGGTAAGTACTAGTTTTCTTTCAGTTGTGATGTTTTTTTGATGTGAGCAACTGTCCTCCAGGTACTCGCTGTAGTGAGATCAGGAAGCTTATTTCAATTAACGTGGGAGTAGGATTCGAGCAGGCAAGTGGTTATCTTCAAGCACTTAAATATTTATTGTAAGTTTGGTATGATCCTATGCCTTGCACTTAAATTTTTCTGTAAGGAGAGTAGACCAGAAGCCACCATTTCAACTACCTGATTCTGGACCTTTCCTAAATGTACAGACAGATCAGCATAACTGAGACTTGGGGACCTATCAGGGGTTATTCAGTCCCTGGCAGCTGCATTGCAGGTCTGGTTCCCATCCCTGATGTCATGTTTTCAGTGGGTTTTGGCAGCAGAAATTTTATGGCTTTGCAGAGTACACAGCAGAAACTGTTTCAATGTCTTCTGTGGAGCTTTTAGGTAATCTCAAACAGGTTTGGTTCTCACACTTGCACTTTAATTGTTCACTGCATTGGAATCATAGCCTGCACTTGGATTAAGGCTCTTCTAACTTCAACCTAATCCCTTATGTCATTGTGGAGAAGGAAAGGTTGCACGTGCATGTGTATCATTAATTCCTATGTGCATACTGCAGGCAAAAGCTCCATCACTCTTTAGACGGAAGTGCACCATTACAAACATAGCTCTAGATCCCTAAAGATGGACTTCTGAAGTTGTATTCTTCAGTTTTTTAATTTAAAGATCAAAACAAAAGCTTCAAAAACATTTTAATGAAAATACTGTACTTCCCCTGTGTGTTAATACCAGAATATGTATAGATACATAGATACATAGATAAGGACAAATACATTGAAAACTTTCCAAGCTCTAACCTACGGTTTAAAAACTCATAACCTCTACTTTTTCTAATGCTAAGGTCTTAGCCTGCCTATAGGGAGTATTATGACAGTAACCAAGTAGGCTGGCGTGATGAAGAGACAAAAAACCTGCTTGTGTCTTCTCTTACTGAAGATGATTTCTTTTTTTTTGTAGAGTTAGTGACTTTCTCAATGCTTTAAGAAGCAAGGGACTGGATGTGGAGTCTGTTTGATGTTGCTTATTAACAAAAATATTAGTGAGCTAATCATGGTGAAATGGCATTCTTGTAATGCAGTCTGGTTTTGTTTTAATACTTACTTTGTGTTTAAATAATTACTTCAGTAGTTTAATGTTTTCCAGCCAAAAGCTTCAGAATCACGTTGCCAAATCAGCAGACATCCTTTTTTTTTTGATCAAAAAGTACAGTTGGACAGTCATCATGGCACAGACAGTGTGTACTTGAGTCATGGGATTTGGGGGTACATTTACCTGATGCTAGCACAGCTGCTTAGCTCCAGCTGCAGTTTAAGAGCTGTGGAAATCCATCCATCTTTTTAAAAAAGACTAAGAGAGGAAGAAACAAGACTAACTTAGTGTTAGTGTTGAAGTACCTATTAAAATGTACTGGAATTATTCATATCAGAAATCTAACCAAAATTTACTTGTTTCCTGGTGTGCTCCCTAGGCTGCTTTCTTTTTGTAGTATTCACTCTCAGAGAAACTAGCACTTAGTTACGGGAAGTAGGGTAAAGATGCTGGGGGAATGAAGGTGTAAAATTCACCACAATGAACCTTAGTTCTGTGCCTGAGACTCCACTGAAACTCTGCTGACCTTGGACCCCAAAAGCAGAAATTTCATTCCAGTTGGAGCAGTGGAGTAGCAGAGCCTTGTCTGCGAGCTGTACTCGGAGATGAAAACCCTGTGGCAGCCCTAGAAACTATAACACTGAACAAGAAAAAGCCATGACCTTTTTATATGTACTAAGCCAATCCCTCTTAATGACTGGGAGGGGACAGAAAAATCTTCCTTGAACCAATACTCAGAATTTTTGTGTATGAAATGCAGCATGTTCAGTCAGATATATTTGATGTTTCTAAAAGATTTTTTTTTTGAAGAGTGCTGCATGTGCTTTCTAGCTTTTGTTCTTAACTCCTTGGACAGTTGAGATATGAAATAATGACAGCTCTTGAAGAATGGTAATTTTTATAAGCAGTTTGTTCACGAATGTCTCCTTTTTGTCCTACTCCTAATTGAAAGGAAAAAAAATTCTTATTATAAATAGGATGAAATCAGTTTAAATGGTGATTGCAAAGACTGATCTGGTGGGAGGTGTCCCTGCCCATCACAGGGGGAGTGGAACTTGATGATCTTTGAGGTCCCTTGCAACCCAAGCTATTCTATGATTCTTTTAAAGTACAATCTTTGAAATTTGAAATTTTTCACAGAAAGGGTCATTGGGCACTGGAACAGGCTGCCCAGGGAGGAGGTTGAATCATCATCCCTGGAGGTGTTTAAAAGATGGGCGGAGGAGGTGCTGAGGGGCATGGTTTAGTGGTTGGTAGGAATGCTTGGACTCAGTGATCCTGGGGGTCTTTTCCAACCTAGTGATTCTGTGAAACTCAGCTAACAAACAGCAGCCTTTAACCCATTGGAGAAGAGGAGGCTGAGGGGAGACCTCATTGCTCTCTACAACTACCTGAAAGGAGGTTGTGGAGAGGAGGGTGATGGCCTCTTCTCCCAAGTGACAGGGGACAGGACAAGAGGAAATGGCCTCAAGCTCCGCCAGGGGAGGTTTAGGCTGGACATTAGGAAAAAATTCTTCACAGAAAGGGTACTGGAACAGGCTGCCCAGGGAGGTGGTTGATTCACCTTCCCTGGAGGTGTTTAAGGCACGGGTGGACGAGGTGCTAAGGGACATGGTTTAGTGTTTGATAGGAATGGTTGGACTCGATGATTCGGTGCATCTCTTCCAAACTGGTTATTCTATGATTCTATGATTCTAAGATCAAGGAATACATTTAAGAACAGTGGGAGTAATTGTGATAACATCAGCGGTTGGCGTTTTGCAAACAACTAGGCTTCATTGTTGGAAAATTAGGTGACTATTTTGTAGCAGTCATCCCTGTTCCCTTAATAAAAGTGATTGTTAGGAATGGTTGGACTCAATGATCCGGTGGGTCTTTTCCAACCTGATGTTTCTATGATCTTGAGTGCTTAGACCGCGACCTGTCAAATGATTTCCGTGCTTACATTTAGTGCATCAAGAGAGGATTTTACCGACCCGGTTCGTCCCGTGATGGACGAGGCGCTGAGGGGCATGGTTCAGTGTTTGATAGGAATGGTTGGACTCGATGACCCGGTGGGTCTCTTCCAACCCGGTGATTCTATGATTCTATGCGATTCACAACCCACCGTGCCGGGTGCCTCCCGCGGGTCTCTCTCCGCCGCGTTCGCCCGGGTGGGGAGAAGGGCGGGCGGCTGCCGGCTCCGCGCCCGCGGAGGGACGGGGTGGGGGGTGCGGCCGTGGCTGCGCGGATGCTGTTGGCTGTTGCCATGGCTCCGGAAAGCCGGCGGAGCCCAATGAGCGCGCTGCGGCAGCGCGGAGGCCACCAGCCATTTTGCTGATGGGAAACAATGTGACTGACAGACCGCGCTGCGCTGTGCCGGGGAATAAACAAAATAATCATAATAATAAAAATAATAAAAAAATACAGCGACCACCTCGTCGGAGGAAACAGAAGAAACGCGCTTATTAGTGAGTAATCGCCGCGGCTTAGCGCGCTTGCAAGCTGCCATTTTGACAGGCGGGCGAGAGCCGCTCCCGCCGCTCCCGAGGAGGCGGAACGCGGGGGGATAACGCCGCGCTCCCGCTGTCAGGCAGCCCACCGGGGTTTTGTCTCGCAGAGGCGAGGTTCCCGCACGGCAGCGTCGCCTCGGCGGCCCGGTAGCCGCTCCGGGTGGCGGCTGCGAGCCGGGAGGAGGGAGTCGCCCTGCCTTGCGCCGCTTTTGCGCGCCGCCGGCAGCGGGCAGGTGCGCGGCTCCGCGCAAGCCCCGGGGCTCAGCCTCAGCGCGGCTCGGGAGCAGGTTTCCGAGGAGCTTCTTTTTTTCCTTCTGGACTGTTCCACAAAAGGGAGTAGCTGCCCGTCTCGGCTCGTGGGAGAGGGACCCCTCGCAACGGAGCGTTTCGCTGTGGTAAAATAAAGCTGAGTAAAACTCCCTGCAAGAAATTAGGTATCTTTGCGTTTAAAGGTTGTGACTTTTGGTCAGTGGCTCGTTTAGAGCGGTCGCCGAATCAATTAATCTGATTGCATTCTCATTAAATATTTCAATGTGATATTCCATATGCTCGCCCGTTCAGGATGTTTCCAAGAATTGATAGTTTATGCCTGCATTTTGCTTTTCATTGTGCTTTTTACTGTCGGGATGGCACGGGTGAAATAAAACGTTACAGAACTTGGGAATGTATTTCCCAAAAGCCTTGCATCATTGAGTTCATCGCTAGTGGAATTCCCGCATTGTGTCCAGCCTCAGTGTAACTAGATTTAAATTGTCTAACTGCTGCTGTGCAGTATGTAGGTCATAATAAAAAGCAGCTTTTTCACCAGCTTTCAATGGACTGCGTGCCCTGGCACTGTGGTTGATTAGTTTGTGGTACGTGTGCTGTTAAGAGTACTGGTATCCCAGCCAGCTCACACCTCCTTTTTAAAGATATTGCACATACCGTGCTAAACTGAGCACAACACACCCATTGTGTCCCTCGGTTTGGTGTTCAATAAAAGGAAGGAAACCAGCACTCCACATGGAGCACAAGCACATTAATAGCACAAGACGGTTAAACTTTTATTGAACGTTCTCAGTGATTCTGAGATAGGCTAGAGAAGGTAGAGAAAATAAAAACATGAAGACCAATATAAGGAAATAATTGAAATGGGAGAGGTCTGCTAATTGGAACTGTATCTGTATGCTGCAGATTTTCAGTGCCAAATGAGTTGTATTAATCACAAAGGATCTGCTCTAGAGATGAAAAGTGTAGTTAGACCTCAGTCAATAAAACTGCAATCTCTCAGTATGCATAACATTTCTATTAGAAGTAGTATTTTATGAATTGCCAACTGTATTCTCAGAGTAATGCAATTTCTGAATTAGCTGATACTGAAATGCACTTAATTATTCTGACAACTGAACCATTCTGATTCACCTTGCATCTATAGAAAATGAAATTATATTTTGGTCTTAACTCTTGTTTAATAATTACGTGGATTTAAGTCACACTGAGACAAGCCATTTGTTTGGACAGTTGAGTGGGCATGAAATCAAGAATTTGAGGTCTGGCATCTTTATAGTTAAATCAGTAACCAGTACTCTGTAATTAGGAGACAAATTCCAATGTGTTATTTCTGTGTATATATATCCTGCAAAGGTATTTGGACAGGCATGTTCAGAAACTGCCCCCCAAATGAGACATTACATGTCGAAACAACAGTGTATAAATGGATTGCTATTATGTATTTTCTCCATTAAAAAAAAGCTCCATCTTACTTGACTCATTCCAGGATTTTCTTATTTGGTGAACGTGCATCCAAACTTCTTTTTCTATACCTCTGTGTAGGGGTCACACAATAACTTTTTAGAGAACTGCTTTCATCTGTGTTCTGTAAAGTGGAATGCACATTTACAGTGTGGTACTACAGGAATATTTATGATTGAGTCTGTAGTTACGATGAAAATTTATAAACAAGCAGAGCTGTTATTTCCTTTAAGGTGTTTGTAAGCTTTTAACAAAGAGATAGAGAGCTTTTGTTATGACAATAAGAAATATGCATATAGCAGTAGACAAAGAGTGAAGGATCTTGCAGTTCAAGATGGACATAATCTCACTGAAGAATTTATGGTGCAAGAAAACAAGGGAAGGCTAGCTATGACTAATCACTAAACAGTGTGCACCCACTAGCTGCTGATAGATGCAGCTTATTTGTGTCTATTATTTAGAGCAATATTCTGTAGCCTTTCCATTCTGTTTTTGTCCCATTGTCTTTTTTTCTCATATCAATTCCCAGCTACCCTCTGTTTCCTTACCATCTCTTTGGCAACATCTGTTCCCCTCAGAGCCATTTGTAAATCAAATCGGTAACTGTCAGTAATGGGCATGAAGGTACTGCAATAGAATCCAGTGTGGAGGAAGAATTTAAATGAATTATGGGTAAGAAACGGCAACTAAGTAACAAATGTATCCAGTATGAACTAATTACACCTGATGTAAGGTGTAAAGGCATAGAATTGGGTCAGTGATGTAGAAATCAAATGACCGTGAAGGGAGAGGGACATTTTTCAGCTCATGATGAACTGAAGCGTACTTACGAACAGAAGGTGTACAAGGAGACCTTGACAATAATATGACACAAGACAAACTGGGTATTTTTGCACTGGAAAGGGTGACATCAGGTTACAATTCAAGTCGTGAAGTTTTTCAGGTTTCAGTGGAGCCACAGGTTCTCTCCAAGAGATGTGTATTTATGATTCAGAAGTCCATAGGTTATACAAAGTCCAGCCCCCTCTTGATCAGCAGCGATGTAAATAACATCAGTTGATGTGCTTTAACATTACAGTCACTTGAACATTTTCTTAGACAGATGACCTTTGAAGGTGACTCTGGGTCCATGTGTTGTGTTCATAAACACAATACCAACACAGCAAAAGCAGGCAGATGAATCTTAAAATACAGTATCATAGTAGCAGGTGCAAATAGTAATAGACCTGAGAGAACGACAAGGGAGAGTAGAATTGAGTGGTGTAACAGTTGGTATGTTTTGGTGTGTTGTTCATTTAAAATAATCAGCTTTGAGCAAACAGTGATAAGCATCAAACAACCATGCGCTCTGTGGAGCACAATAACCTTATGAGAGTGCCAGTTGTGGACTATTCTCTACATACTTACATATATGATCAACCTTTGAGTAACAATATAGAACGCATGTGCCCAGGGAACACACTCAGATATCTAATTAGGGTGCATTGTATAATGTTATACTGTAGAACATCTGAATGTCACTTCTGTGTATGGAAGAATCAGGTATTGAATATAATATACCAGTGACGAGGTTGCATCTGGAGCGGGCAGATTGCGTCAGATGTGACCTTGGAACAATATTTCTGCTCTAGTGAGGCTGTCTGCACAAACATGGAGATAAAAGTTGTCAATTTCTGCTTGTTTGTGAACTAGTATTTTACAAATGTATGCTTTGTTGTTGTGTCCTGCTACTCTGATACTGATCCCTTCCCATGTCATTATTTCAGTACTGCATTAAGCATGTTACTCATTGCCAGTTTGCATTTTCTTTCTTTACTGTTGGATGTAGTTTATAGCTTCCTATTTGAGAGGTGACTGTTCCATGTATATTCTGTCTGTGTTCATTTTTCTTCAAATAGTGCAGTGTCTTTTTGTGGAAGTATTTTCACAAAAGTTGACCCTTCTGAAATTATGAAGTTTCCTAACATTCTGGGGCTAAACCAAAAGCTAAAAAGAGTTTCAAAGGCTCTGATGTAATGGAAAACTTCGTGTATGGGAGTGAGAAGGGAGAGAAGTAAATACATAAAAGGGCAGCATGTATCTGTGAGTAAAGACAGGCACGATGACCACATTCTGGATCTACTCCTTCTTTCAGCTTTTTTGAAGCATGAAATGTATTTTTCTGTTCTGATGTATTGTTCCATAACAGTGATGCATCATAGCTAATGCTGTTCTAAAGCAGGGAATTCCAAAGACGGAGCCTTTTCTTCTGTTATTTCTAAGTTCTTTCCCTAAATAGATTGATTTTTTCATCTTTCTGTACTGAATAAAGATAGTGTTCTGATTCATCCACCCTTAAAAACCTCACCAACCACGATCAAGGGGTTGAATAACACAGATGTGGTTTTGTGTTCTTAAGTAATTTGAGTAACATAGCACACTTTTTTAAGAGTTGATGCTGAAGATCTCAAGCTTTAGAGGATGGGGGGAAAATGAACGATGGCAGGAAAAGCAACTCTTCTTCATCTCAATCTTTACTAAACCATGCAGTGAAATTTTCATTAACCTTTTCAGGAAATAGCTGTTAAATAATGCTGAGGTATAGAATAATGAAAGCTTTACTTTTTTTTGTACTACTTGTCTTGCATTTTTAGTACAAGTATTAAAACAGTGTACAGTTGAACTGTTTGATGGGTGACTGAAGCTATCCCTAGTTTACTAGCAGTTGCTCATTAGTGAAATCTGTCCACAGTTGTAGCGGCTTTGCCCTTTTGCTTCTTCAGGACCCAAAAGAAGCCGCAGCAATGTGTGAGGAAACCCTAGTGGAAATGGTAGCCATAACTGCAATTTCCATAGCTGAAAATCAAATTAATTGACTCTTATAAAAACAGTAAAATGCTTGCTATAGGTTGCATTTGTTTACAGGATCAACAGTTACGCTAATAGGAAATCAGTAGTTGTGACTGAAGGTCAAAATACGTGGAACATTCTTGGCGGTTTTTCAAAGTGTTTGAAAACAATGAGTCTGCTTCCTTACTGAGGTTTTTTTTGAGCAGTGTCAGTATATGAGGTCCCAGTTCAACTGTAGCAAGACTGGAAGCTGGTTGTAATGCTTCCTATTAGACTTAGGGTTGGATAGTGTAGCCCATGATGAGAAGCAGTAGGGACTGTGTCAACAGTGGGACAGCTGTAGAGCTTTTTCTTCAGCATGTTGCTGTGTTGTCTGAGGACTCAATAACTATAGCTTGAATGTAAAGCTTCATTACTATAGTGTAACTTAAGTGTTGTTGTGTTTAATAAAGCCACATATTTTTCAGTGGGATAGGCACAGTGTGCCGCCTAACAGAAGGGCATAGATATTAAGTGATGAAGGTTCAGAAGATAGAATCATAGAATAACCAGGTTAGAAGAGACCCACTGGATCATCGAGTCCAACCATTCCTATCAAACACTAAACCATGCCCCTTAGCACCTCGTCCACCTGTCCCTTAAAGACCTCCAGGGAAGGTGAATCAACCACCTCCCTGGGCAGCCTCTGCCAGTGCCCAACGACCCTTTCTGTGAAAAATTTTTTCCTAATGTCCAGCCTAAACCTCCCCTGGCGGAGCTTGAGGCCATTCCCTCTTGTCCTGTCCCCTGTCACTTGGGAGAAGAGGCCAGCACCCTCCTCTCCACAACCTCCTTTTAGGTAGTTATAGTCTCCCTTCAGCCTCCTCTTCTCATGGCTAAACAACCCCAGCTCTCTCAGCCGTTCCTCATAAGGCCTGTTCTCCAGCCCCTTCACCAGCTTTGTTGCTCTTCTCTGGACTCGCTCCAGAGCCTCAACATCCTTCTTGTGGTGAGGGGCCCAGAACTGAACACAGGATTCAAGGAGTGGTCTCACCAGTGCCGAGTACAGAGGGAGAATAACCTCCCTGGACCTGCTGGTCACACTGCTTCTGATACAAGCCAAGATGCCATTGGCCTTCTTGGCCACCTGGGCACACTGCTGGCTCATGTTCAGTCGGCTGTCAGCCAACACCCCCAGGTCCCTCTCCTCCAGGCAGCTTTCTAGACAGACTTCTCCTAGTCTGTAGCACTGCATAGGGTTGTTGTGCCCCAAGTGCAGGACCCGGCATTTGGCCTTGTTAAACCTCATGCCATTGGACTCTGCCCAGCGGTCCAGCCTGTTCAGATCCCTTTGCAGAGCCTCCCTACCCTCCAGCAGATCGACACTTCCACCCAGCTTAGTGTCATCCGCAAACTTGCTAAGGGTGCACTCAATGCCTTCATCCAGGTCATTGATAAAGACATTGAACAGGGCTGGACCCAGCACTGAGCCCTGGGGAACCCCACTTGTCACTGGCCTCCAGCTGGATTTCACACCATTTCCCACCACTCTCTGGGCCCGGCCATCCAACCAGTTTTCCACCCAGGAGAGCGTGCGCCTGTCCAGGCCAGATGCAACAAGTTTTCTTCTGTCAACAAGTTATAAATATTTGTACCTGAAGTAAGAATTCAAAAGGCAAATTAGCTGATTATTGAGACTTGATGGTTGTTCTTGATGAAATATAGTGACTAATTTCTAAGTGTTAGCAATAAAGAATACCAACAAAAGAATAGAAATAGAGATTGCAAAATGTGAATTGTAGAACTGACGTTCTAGAATTTATCATATATAGAAAAGTCAGAATCATTTATCAAAGCAGGGTGGTCAAATTTATTATTTTACTCTGATTCGTGAAATTAAGTACAAAAGCAGAGTAGACTATATCACAAAACCTGTAAAAGTACAAATTCAATTTATTGACAGTTACGATTAAGGCTGCTTTTGGTCTTTTGTTTGGAATAAAATGCAAGTATAAACAAAATATCTCATAGCTGTTTACAGCTAATCTCATAGACTGTTTTGACACAGATTGGAACAAGGATATCTAGTAGGACTGACTGCCTAAATGCGAATACTTTCCCAAAGTTTAGTTTTAGCAAATGAGAGGGGGTGGGCTGTCTGTGATTCAGTTACCTGGACCAGTTCTGATGTCTGACAAATGTGTGACCTAGAAATTACATGTTACTATGGAAGATTCTGTGCATATGTTTGCTATTTCAAGTGACCACAAGGGAATAGTTGTGATTCAGAGCAATAGAAAAAAGCGTGGGGTAGGCAGTTTAATTGGGTGGTAGTGTTGTCTGTCTTTGAATTTTCATTTTGTCTTAGTAGTAAAAGAAAATAGGCATGATTAAAAATCAAAAAAAAAATTTTTTTTGTAGTTATAAACATAATCTGAAATCAAGATATTTTTGGCACCAACTTTTCAAGCAAGTGCAAAATTACATTTGTAAAGTACTAAATGCCTGTTTCTCACTGGGTTTCATGTTATGAGAGATTCAGTTTCTCTATTCTGTTACACAGGTAATGAGAGCTTTTGTAGTTCCTTGAGCTCATGATAAATAAGGATAAATAAATAATTGGTATGATGTGATTAGTAATTGGTGAGAATTACAAAGGATTGTATTTTAGGAAGCTTACTTAGTAAATCTCTAGCACAGAATGTTTTGCCTTCTCCAGTGAAGCAGCCAGTATGGGCCATCATAAAGGGTGGGTTAATGGATTAGATGGCCCCAGCTTTGTCTTGGTATTTCAGCTGCTGTTTTTAAACATAATGAGATGTCTATGGAAATTTTGAACTTCAAAAAGTCTGTAGCTTTTGAGGCAGTCCTAAAATCTAGTGATTGACCTAGATGAAGTATATAATAAATGCCTTTAGAACATAGAGTTCACCCTAGTGACTTCTGTGCTTTATGTTTCTGAAAATCTTAAGCAGCTATTGTCTGATGTAAGCATCAACCTTGTATTTTTTTCCTCCTGATGGTAAGGATTTTAGAGATAAGCAAGCAGTAGCAACCCAAAGGGATGACAGTGGAAAACACTCAGTATGTATCGTTTAATTCATACATTGATCATGTACATCACAGTGCTCCTTCTAGGCAGTTCTGCATTTTAATAAGAAAATTCTGACAGAAGCTAGCAGTTGCCAGTGCAGTTTTTATTTAATTTAATTTCTAGTGAATTTCTAATGAACAGGGAACTCTAAGCAGTCACATTCTCCCAGGTAATCCAATTCATGGTAATTGCACTGTTTTTCTTCTTTGTCTTTGATAGGACCTCAAGTAATACATAAATAAATAATACTTCCAGTGTGACTGATGCAATCAAATGGTTTAGTTTGAAGAAGTAAAATATAAAAGAGGCTAATCAAGTGAAGTGCTACTGTGTGAGAGCTAGGTGAGACACTGACAGGTTTGACAGTGGAATAAAGACCAAACCAAAGACTTTGTTTCGACATACATGCAGATAATCAGGCAAATTCAAGTCTTTTAACAGACCTCTTCTACAAGGGGTCACTTTACAGATACGGATCGTGTAATCTGAGCCTTGCAGATTATCATTCTACTTTTAAACAAGTACAAGAAAGAGGTTTTTACTTCCTTATTTGCATGGCTGTAGACTAACACCTTCACATGCTTTTACCAGTGGCATTTGATTCGCAGATGACTGATTTATGATCTTGAGCAAAGGCCAGATTCAGGACATGCTTTATCGTCAGAACTGCAAACTCAACAAAACTTATTTGAAAGTCTGTACCTGTTCTGGTTAACACATTGTACTGCAAAACAATGGAAAGATGCCTTCCAGCTTGAGGCAACCGTTTTCTTATAAGCAAGGCAAAAATGTTTGCAGAGGTGTTATGCTAAATTAATACAGATGTGAATTAGTTTGATTTTTGTCATATTTAGTGATGTAATTATTTTAAACAGAATTCTCTTAAATCAGTCACTGCTTAGCTAATAAACACAAATGAAAATAAACCTGTCAGTATAACGAAGAGTTACAAAAAGTACAACAAAATATAGGTGTTACACTGTTTCTCTTTAGATACATTCTACTTTTCAGT
Source organism: Phaenicophaeus curvirostris (assembly GCF_032191515.1). Classification (NCBI taxonomy): domain Eukaryota; kingdom Metazoa; phylum Chordata; class Aves; order Cuculiformes; family Cuculidae; genus Phaenicophaeus; species Phaenicophaeus curvirostris. Next base: position 44,860,654 of record NC_091395.1, on the reverse strand, counting down.
TCTAGAATTCACTGTCTGTATCATTAGCCATCAGAAGAGAAAGGGCAAATGAATTATTTCCTAATGAATGGATAAAAAGACTTCCATCTGAGTTGCTATTTGAAAAGAAATTCTTGTGTTTAAGTAATTGTTTCTCTCAGTATTAGATCATTGCCATGCAAAGAAAAGACTGGGGTCAAGTTCTCTCTGCAATAAGTGCTGAACATAAGAGAGGGAACACACTTGATTACAAAGGTAAACTGAAGAGTCAGTTTATTAAAAGGTGGCTTTGACCACTACTTGACCATGATACCAATGGTTACCTGATTTCCTATAGCAGAAATGAAAATTTAGGAGTTCAAGGAACAAGCAAATCATAGCTTTGTAGATAAACTTGGCGAGTGTTCTTAGGACAAAAAGTTACTGCTTCCTTTGAATGGATGAAACATATAGGGGAAAATGTGAGCAGATATTGTGCAGAGTTCTGATGAGAGTTTTGGGAGTTGCAAGAGGAGACAGGAAGAGAGTTTAAAAGTGCTTGAGAGTGAAGAGGAGAAAGCTGTAATTGCAGCAGTGAGAAGTACAAGGATCCAGTTCTATGCACCCACTGTTATAGGGCAGGGACAGAACAAATGGCTTCAAAGCAAAAAGCTAGACTGGTCTCACAGGGCGCATTTTGCACAGATCAGAAAGCATTAGCTAAAACTATGCACCCAGATATTGGGTCATCACTGTATGATGACAGAGGGCTAAATTAAAGGCATTCCCGATGAGGACCGAATAAAAAATCAGACTTCAAAAAGGCTGTGGAGAAATCAGTCCTCTCAGGAAAAGCTACAACACACCTCTTATGGGTGCAATGGAGAAGCAGGTGTGAGGAAAAATGAGCCAGATCCTTGAGGAATTCATGTGCTTGAGTATCCAAGGCCTTTTTTGATTTTGGGCTTTTTTGGTTAATTGGTGTTTTGTTGGTTTTTTTTTTTAAAAATAAAAGCCATTACATTTGCATATTCTAGACACAGCATGCCAAGGCATCCCATAGACACATTTTTTTTAAAATTACTGGTTTTTAGTTCTTCTTCACTTAAAAATTCCAATCCAGATTTGCAAATTTGAAAACAAAGTGATACCCTTGTGTGATTTTATTCTTTATGTTTCATGGCATTCTTGGATGGTCAAAATAGTCAAGTCTTGGCTTTAGAGCCATAAGCACTTTAGATAAAGCATTAGAAGTTTGGCTTGCATTTTCAAATAGTTATGTGAATATCCATTATGGAAATGTGATTCTTTCTAGCTGTCCTCTGCCAGCAATGGAATAGGCAGCAGGTAGTTTGGAGGCAAGTGTTAACACTTCGTAAAATAAGTTGCTGTGGTGCTGTTTAGCTGGCCATTGTAAAAGGGGGAACTTGATTCACTGCCTCTGAAGTTAGTACCCCAAACCATCTATGAAACAAGTCTTTACACTCAGCTATCTATTCCTTCTGCTATATCTGTGTATTTGCTGGCAGTTCTCCATTCTAATTCCTGTCAATTAGTTTTGTACCAAATTATTTCAGCTGGGTCAAATTGTGTTAGATTGATAGTAGGATATCTTATGTGTTTTGCTTTATATACACCTGTGAGTTAAGACTGCAAATTCTTTATGGAAGATGTCCATTTCTCAGTGTACGTACTTGGTTTTCAAATTATCAACAGAGCTGGAAGTTTGGATGTAGCTTAAGTTCAAGCATGGCTCAGAAGAATAATTATATTGCAAGCTTTCTTGCGGGTAATCCCCTCAGAAATCTATGGAACTCTTGTCATCTTCAGTATTGTATGAATTTTAGTTAGATTCCTATGAACTTCATCTTCTAGTAGGTTTAGGAACAGCTTCTCTTTATGTTCATTAAAATTGTGTTTTTCTGAACTAATTGCAGGTAATACTGTGAAAGTTTCACAATGAATACTTAAAATTGTAAAATCATTCTAATGGTACATGTAAAATAAGTCTTCTTAGAAGAAGCCACTCCTTTTCTTCTTGGACTTATTTTCTCTAGCACTGACATGTGAATAGTTTTTACTGAGGACTTTTTTTAAAGAGCAAAAAGATTTTTAGCTGTTCAGCACCTAAAAGCAAATAATTTTAAGGGGTAGATTTGGAACAATACTTTGAGGCCCCTACCCGCTTTTGATGGGTACAGTATACGATTATAAAATTTGTACCCTTAGATTTGCAGAACTGTGAAATCTAATTTCCTGTTTCTCATAATCCGGAACTAGTATTTCCTGCTGCAGGTGCTGAAATTAAGGTTGAAGTTTAGGCTTGTAAGAATCTAGTCTTTTAAAAGCAAGGTCGTGACTTCGAGGTAGTTGTTCTTACATGACTTACCTCAAGCCTGAGTGTATGTAGTATTCTTTCCAAAGACACATTCTAAACAAGGAACTTGGAATTTATTTAAATGTCTCTCTGAAGAGGGCAGAGATAAGCTTAGCAAAATGAAGTTTAAAAATTAAATTTTTTTAGACTGTGGTACTTTCAGAAGCTCTTGTTGGTCTGTATTCTCCCTTTAAAGGCAATGATGGAAGTGGTCCCTGTATTCATTAAAAATAGTTACAGGAAATTTGTGTGCTTTTTAAAATGCCAGTGAAAAGGCCTTGGTATCCAGCTTCTTACTATTCTAGTTTTAGGTTCAGCCCAAAATGACTAGTAAATACCTTTCAGAGAATACTGGAAAGATTGAAACAAAAGATGAAAAAAGCATCACACTTCAGTCTATTTCTCTCACTTGAAATACTGATTTTTTTTTTTTAATTCACATAGCCATTTAAGTCATTATTGTTAATGAGATCTGTGCTGAAAAGATTGGTGCCATCTGAATGAATCTACTAATCTTATTTGCAGTCTATTTAGTACTGAAAATGGCCTCACATGTGTATATATACACATTTTATATCATATTTTTTGCTGTCCTGGTAGATAGGTAATTACTTCTGCTTCCTAAAACTTGATGAGCATCAGAAGTTAATTTCAAATTATGTTCTGCATTTCAAGCTGGGATCCTGCAAACGCTAACCAGAGTTGAAAATTGAAGTCAGTGTGGTTTTGGTGTTTTATCATGCTTAACTTCTGTTCTGTCTGTATCAGCCACACCTTAAAGTTTGAAATGTCACCATCTAATTAAGGTAAAGGGTCACCTTAGTTTCATGAAGAGAATGAATCAGGAAATAGAGATCTCATGTTGTCATTAAAAAGGCAACAGTGTTTCAATATTGTATCATAAAGAGATTTGGCCTATTGACCTCTTTAGGTATGAATCACATAAGAGCACAGAGTTTTGTTTTGGTTATGTTTCAAATGCTATTTCTATTTTTAAAAGTACTATACAAATGGTTTGAAGTACTTCAGTTAGGGACGGTTTAGACTTTGATCCCGACTCACATGTTTCTAGTTCATGACATCATAAGCTGATTTTGTTATAAATAACTAAAAGCTGTACAGATACTATGTAAAAACATTAGTCATTTCCCCGATTCTATTGCTGTACTCTGGTTTCAACCTCTAGTCTTCAGATAACTGTCCATCATTTCTTTGTCTCTTTTCATGCTACTGATCAGAATGAAAAGGCTGAAAAATTAACATTATGTGCTTTTCTAATGCTTTCTTTATAAGCAATTTGTTTAATGCTGTGGGCATCAAATGTGTGTGGACTTAAATTGCAAGTCAGTCAGGTAAGGCAATGCAAGAAGCTTGATTTGGACACTAGATTTGTAATAATTAAATATGTATAATTAATTTGTAATTTGTAATATTTATAAATATAAAATTTGTAATAATTAAAATGTAAATAATTAAATGAGTCCTTACATTTATCTGCTGATGTGTGAGTGGGAAAGAAAATGTGGGGCAACTACTGTCTCTCTGTGGGAATCGCCAACAATTTGGTACATGTTAAAGCCTATTTTTGGGGTCATGCTCAGTTTCATAAAGTCTTGGGAGCCTCGATGTCTCTGGGTAGTATGTACATTGATACTAATCTCACACAGATGCCTTAAGTTTTCCATTCTGGCCCTTCCAGCCCTAGAGCTTTTTGAACTTCTTTGCAGGAGTCGTAGTTCATGCTGTGTATAATTAATCTGTTGTCTTTATTGTGTAGGTCTAACTTCATAAATTAAGTCTGTGCCTGCCAATAACATGAGGCCAGTAGCTTGACAGGCCAGTTCTGACGTATTAGAAATGAAAGAGTGAGAAATAGCTTTACCATACCCTCTGAGCTGATTGTAGAGCTGGAGTCCATGGCACCTTTAAAGAAAGAGGTGATTCAGCTCTGCTCTTGAATAAGGTAATTTCTAAATCTGTAAGGGATTTTGAGCTGAGTCCCAGTGTAACACGGTATTTTCTTTAAGTCATATTACTTCCTTTGGTGTTGTCTGTTGACTAAGTTTCGCTTATACCTATGACTGCCCTGCAGGCCCTAGAACTTTCTATGCTGTGTGCAATGCAATATAAACAGGTTGTAGGCTGCCAGCTGGGCATTCCTGGTCATGCTTTGACTGGTGTATGTTTGGAATTTGAGCTACATTCTGTATATCTAAATCACCTGGGCTATTACATATCAGGCTTAAATTGTAGGAAAGGACACCTTGGTTAGAGCTACGAATAAAAACTAATGCTAAAGGTAACTAAGTAAGGAGTTTCTAAAGAAGTTAGAATATCTTTCTTGCTGGATTCCTTCTGAAACATGCTGATCAACTGTCTGTCAGGAATGATACACTTTAGAGTCGATTTTGCTGTTACAAAGCAGATGAACAAGATGGCCTGGAGATCCCTTCTGTTTGATATGAGAGATCATAGGAGAACTGACTCAAATTCAGTCTGCTGCTTCTGGTATTGTCCACAGTCAGAATGATTTCTGCCTACAGACTGATATGGCTTGGTTTGTAGCGAGAATTCTTTTCATACACTTCATGAATAACCAGCCTGTCACTGCTATCCCATGAAAAATCCCTTCAGAATCAATCTGTAGATAAAACTTATGCGAAGGCATAAGGATGTGTGGTTTGAAGTAAAATTATGTGGTCATAAGGAGAGTGTAAGTTCTGCAAGGAGGTGGTGCAGATAGATAGAATCATAGAATGAGTTGGAAGGGACCTTTATAGGTCATCTACTCCAAGCCCCCTGCAGTAAGCAGGGGCATCTTCAACAAGATAAGGTCACTCAGAGCCCCGTCCAACCTGAACTTGAATGCTTCCGGTGATGGGGCTTTTCTCTGGGCAACCTGTTCCAGTGTTTTACCATCCTCATCATAAAAAAAGTTTCCATTTGAAACCATTACACTTGTCCTATTGCAACAGACCCTACTAAAAAGTTTGTCCCTATCTTTCTAATAAGAAAGTATCTCTGAAGTATTGAAAGGCCACAACAAGGCCTTCCCAGAGCCTTCTCTTCTCCAGGCTGAACAACCCCAATTCTCTCAGCCTCTCCTCATAGCAGGGGTGTTCCATTACTCTAATCATTTTCCTGGCCCCTCTCTGGACCTGCTCCAACAGGTCCACGCCTTTCCTGTGATGAGGGCTCCAGAGCTAGATGCAATACACCAGGTCGTGTCTCATGAGAGTGGAATAGAAGGGGAAAATCATTCCTGCTGACCTGCTGGCAGTGCTTCTTTTGGTGCATCCCAGGATATGGTTGGCTTTCTGGGCTGCATGTATGTATTGCTGGCTCGTGTTCAGCTTTTCATCTACCAGTACCCACAAGTCCGTGGGCAAAAGCACACTTCTAGGCCTTGGAGCTGCTGTGTTTTCCCAATAGCCTTGGTGCCCTCAAGTTTGGCATATTTGGCTAACTTTCTAGACACGTTGTGTGTGGCAGATTCCACCTCTCAGGAACTGATGGCCAGACATGCATTGTGATGTGCCAGATGACGTGCTTTTCTAGTGATACATTCGTTAATTTAATTAAGAAAGGCATTCATGATGCCCATGTCCTTGGTTAGGATACCAGTCATATGATGGAACTGCTTCAGCACCTTGTACAGATGGATGCAGTAATTCTCCTTTTTGCTGTTCTTGTGATGCTTGTAGCCCTTCTCTGAGGTTTTGGTGACAGCATTCTTGGAGTTCTTATTGGGAGCAGGAGCTGACTTGGTAGGCTCAGATAGCTTGGCAGCACCTTTTCTCACCAATAAGCAACATAAAAGTGGGCAAAGGTAGAGGCTGTGCAGCTGCAAATGGCTTGAGTCCACTGGTGGCATGTACCTGAGCTCTTGAAATAACTACCTTCTTTGCAGCCTGAAGGACCGGTGGCTGTCACGATGGTGTGAAACTGTGAGCAGCAAAGTTTGCTGAAGCAATTGTATCTCAATGAACTTTAGCTGACTTTAGCTGGATTTGTAGTGTTAATATCCTGTGTTGCAATTAGAGGTAGGAAACTAAAATGCAAATGTTGAATCTTGCTGAAAACCAGATATTGCCTTTGAGATCCATCTCTCAAAAAATGTAGATCAGAAAATATCAGACTCTGACAATATTAGCTTGTATTTTAGTATGCAGAAGAATTATCTACCGGTAGCTGGAAGTCTTTAAAGCTTTGCACAGTTGCTTATGTCTTTAGGTTGTTTTTTTCAGTGGATTGTTGTAACAAAATGGGTAAACTGATGAAAGGAACATCTAAGGAGAGATGGTTCTCTACACTGCTTTTACCTGTTGTCTGACTTCTAGCGAGAGGTTTTTACTCGGATAAGGTGACAAATATTCTCGTCACCCTGAGTCTGGATGCCCGAAAGTTTCAGCTGCAGTAGGTTTGCTGTCCCATCCTCTATGATATGAGTAGCAGAAAATGTTGAAATTACTTGACTGGTAAAACTAAGAACTGTTTTTCATATAGATGCCTTGTTTTTTTCTTCAGTAAATTGGCAGCTTAGCAAATTTGCTGAACAATATTGTGTTAATTATTGATAAGCCTAAATTCCTTTGTGGATTTAGTCATGATAATTGGAATAGAAATTCAGTACAGATTGTGGAGATGTAAAGCTAGTGTGACCATAATCTGGTGGTTTGAGAAAGAGCAGAATGGCATTAGGCCATGTGTGCTCTGTAACTTAAATCTCTGTGAAGTGAAAGGAGGGAACTGGGACTTGTGGTTCTGTGAATTTCTTTTACTTTGCATGGGCCAGCTATCTTGAGCCTGAGGGGGCCAGCTGTCATCAGGAGCATGCATGGCCTCATAGCCTAGTGATGGCAATTCTCCTGTGAGAAGAGGGCACAGTATTATCCATGGCCAGCTGTCAGAAGGTTAATTTCTCAGAGTATATTGTTTGGGTGCTAATATTTCAGGGCAACTGGAGGAGAGGTAGTTACTCAAATTTTCATTTCTCCTAGGTAAATTCCCTTTATTAAGCTAGAGGGAAAGAGTCAGGCTCTTCACTGTGATCCACATGAAGTCTGTAATTACTATATGAAAGATAGGACAGTGTCTTCAAAAGGCCAGACAGTAGCTTGTTGCTTAGTATTCTGTGTCATTAAAGTGGGAGATGTGACTGTTAAATCCTTCTGGAAATTTGATCCAGCTTTTCATTATCAGTCACAGGTGTTTTAATGATCATCAGTACAGTGTTTTTTAAAAAAATTAAGTGTGCGGGGTAACACCATCTTCCACAGTTTTTAAGAGTGAGAATAACCTGAGAACATTTTATGGATGTTTGTGCTTCATACATGAAGTTGATAAAACACAATTTTGTACATGGCAGTTGTCACCAAAGTGGATTCATCAGTGTGAGATACCACTTGCTTGATCCAGCAGAAGAGTTTTAGATAACTGGGAATTTTACTGTTTATATATATATATATGCTTAGTAATTTGGGTATATGTAAGAAGGATATTTTAAAGATTGTCACTTTGGATTTGGGCTCAAAACCCCTTTTGAGCAGCTAGTTCAAAAACCAAATCATTTGATTACCAACAGTCAGTTGGTAAGCGAGCTGTTAAGGACTGCTGGTTTACAATCCTAGCTTGTCTGAGGTTTAGGCCTTAAGGGAAGCTCTGCTACCCAATGCCTCCAGCACCCTTCCAATAAACTCCACAATCTTCCACAGTAGTTGAACACATCCTAGAAGAAAATTAGTCTGAAAGACAAATAACCTTGTACAAAGTTCTTAGAACAATGAACTAGCATTGTGTATCAAGAATGAGATAAACAATAAGCTTCTATTCTCCTTTTCCTGAAAAGGCCTTTTTATATTTATTTCCTCATATATCTTTAACTGTTTACTCTTGGAACAGAGGAAGTTAGTTTTACTAGCAAAATAGTGCTCTTAGCAGGCACGTCATTCTCTTGGTCTAGTTTCATAGTGATAGCTGCCGTAACTGTAGTGGCTTTTCACATCATTAGGAGAGCACTTATGTCATTTGCGACCAGTTGTATGAAATTTATGTGAGTATTGAAGCTGGTTGCAACGGATGATCAAAAGGGTCTAAATATTTTGATAATATGCTTTTAATAGTTGGAGTTTTTTAAATGCATATGATTTCACTTCAGGCTTGAGAGTCTCCTTCAGTTCAAGCCAGTTTTGCCAAAGGTGACTGACAGAAAATCTGCCACTAGCCATATTTCCAGCTTCTATTTAGAAAATATTAATTTTCAGAGAGGTATTGTCTTGGTAAGCATGTAATTTTGTTTTGAGTTAAGTATATTAGATCTTAAAGAAGCGTAAAGACAGTCACAAATTCATGGAAGCTGGCCCTATATCAAAGCCTTTTACACCTTCGATAACATCTAGCCATAAAGACAGTCAGTGACACTTAGTAGCTTTTATAAAAGTTATCAGAAATATCCAGATTCCTGAAAAGTATGTTTTACATTGTATAGTAAATTCAAATTAGTGTGATGGCAGACCTGCTTATACACAAAATGCCTTTCACAAAAATCTGACTGGGGTTACAGGTTACAGTCATATAATTTTTTTTTTTCTATCAGCAGACATTGTATTGTAATTGGGAGGGAGGGAGGAAAGGAGGGAGCAGACATAACAAATTCCAAAGTCAAAAATGAGGACTGAACATTGCTAAAGACAGATGGTGTCTTTTAAAGAGAACGCAGATTTGCTGTTCTAGGGAACAGCAGAGACAACTCTTCGTTGAACATCTGCCACTTTGCACAAACATCGGTTGGTGTTAATTAAATGAAAGCATTAGTCTTCATATTTGATGTCTCGATCCATGTCTTGCAAATGTGTGAGTTACCAGTAAAACACTTCTGTAACAAATTCAGAAGGCCTTTTGGATACTCTGATGAATCATTGATTGCCTGATAACTCTTGGCTGGCTCTTGGGTGCTTTGAGTAACGCAAGCCAAATCCAAACACAATTCCAAGCTGCTTCTTTTTGGTCTTCCTTCACAGTTTCCTGATTTTTCTAATGATTTACGTAGGGATGAACACTTTTATACCAAACCTGGAGAGAAAAGTTTAATAACTTTACCATTACCTATTGATATTAGTGAGCTGAACCATCTACCATTAACTGTTTGAATGAAGTCATGAAAAAAAACCACCTTTTTAGGCAGGATGGAGCTCTGTTTTTTAAATGTGAAGGGCTGTTTTGGGATGTACTGAGATACTGGAAAATTGCTTATGTGGGAAACCAATGTGCTAACAGAGCAATAAAAGAAAAAGAATTATTCCATTATACAAACTTCACTCACCTTGGAATGTTTTGTTAAAGGTGAGAATTCTCTAACCAGAACTTCGGTATGGGAATTGTGAAGCCACAAAGCAGTGGTTTCCTATGCTAACAAATAATGATTGAACCTAATATAGTAAGTAGGATAAAAGTATAAGCTGACCATCAATAAATACCTTTACAGTAGTTTTGTGGTACTTGTAAGTATCATGTCTTAGATATGAGTGAAATAGAGCAGAAATGTTCTAAGTGAGGTGTTGGCTGTTTCTATCAATGAAATGAACCTCAAACCAATTATCAAGAAACAGACTGTCCAGGCGTGTGTTCTGATCAACTTGTGGCCTTTGTGACTCTTCTGACCATGTTCATACTGTACATGTATGTATATGTATATTCATACTGCACACCTACAGGTACCAGAGTGAAGGCCAATTACAACTCATCTGATGATGCTAAACTAAAAATGCTAACATCTAACTGAATTTTATAAATTAAACTACTGTCACTTGGGATTAATCTTTTCCCATCCATTTTCATCCTTTTGCTTTATAGGCCTATTATGCATTTGTCTGAAGACGGGCATCCCTGGCAGTAGGTTCAGTCAATGCATGCATCCATGAGGTTTTATCCTACATTATGTAGGAACAACCAGAATTAATACATATTTTATATGATCTATGTGTAAGTAGATATTCCATCCTGCCTAGGAGAATAGCCACATTTCATAGCTCCATTGTTATTCAGCAGTGGAAGCTACGCAAAGCACACCTGAGAGACTGAAAAAGTTTCATCCTTATCCATAAGACTATTCACGATTATGTGCATCTAAGACATTTGCAGGACTAACTGAAGTCCAAGAAAACTTACCTCCTGTCCTGTAGGCTTTTTCAGTAATCTGGAAAATACTCATTTCAGAGATTGAAATGGTCAGTTCTATGAAAGAACGCTCAAGACTTCTGCAAATGGACAATGCATGCATTGTACTTGCATTGCCTAATGTTATGTACGTTTAATGTTATCTGTCTTACGTCAGTTCAAAAACAAGAAACAGGGTTATTTGGAAAAAAAATGAAAAAAATACTATCCATACTCCTTGTTTCGTCCTGAACCAGGTAACATGCTATTCATTTAGACACTTTATCATGTTACTGGAGGGTATTCCACTGCTATTAAAAGATCTGAATGGAAACATGTACAGACAAATATAAAGAAAAAAGTCATTACACCTGGTTGTACAGTGTTCATCTGCATCTCTTGAAATGTACACAGGGAGACTTCTCAAAAGGAGGATTCTTCTTCAGCTATTCCATGTGAAGCTTCAGTGACTGAGCTTTCAACTGTATTTGAAAGATTAGGTCTAGAAAAGTTGAGATTTCCCTTATACAAATATGCAGCGGAGCAGGTATGCCTCTCTTGTTTATCAGCACATTGAATAATCTTCCATATCTCTCATCTATCACGACTCTTTCTTCTGGTTTATCAGAACTCTGCGCTGTAATTTCTGGATAGGGAGCTGTTCGAGACTTGCACCAAGTACCTACATTAGCCGTGTGGACTGTATACTTCTCAGTCATGTTTGAATTGTTTAATACCAACAATTGATTAAATTGTACTGCCATGTGCTACTAAAGAAATTGTGTGCTTGATGTTAGTGTTACTAGGAGCCACAAAATGGGAGATATGCTTATCATCAGTCTCTGGAAAGCATAAGGTGACAGACAATATGGGTAGCAGTGTCATATTGGCTGGTTTAGTGATGAATATATAGATAGAGTTTTCTTTGAGAAGTAGGTGATACATATGATATTTATGGCATCTAATGTTTTCTGTAGATTAAGATCATCCAATTTATCTCTATATATACCAAAACTGTGCTTTCATCCTGTTTAGTACATTTTGTAAATACTAATAGGTACAATGTTATTTGCAGTCTGTCAGAGCTTCTGAGATGTATAGAGGGACATCTTGCAAGCTGCAAAAAAAGTTAAACCACTGGTGGTTTTCCCATGACTTAGTTTATCTGTGTTGCCTGAAACTTAAAAGTTGTTAGCTTTTATGTACCCATCAAGATGTTTCGGGGTCTTTTTCTGTTGTTGTTAACTTGTATTGATACTTTACATTCCCTGACATTTTTACATTATGGGAGGAAAATCTGCCTGGTTGGGATGTTGCAGAAGAAGGCAGGGAGATCTTTATCGTGTTACTGAATGGCCCTAGTTAAATCTTCCAAATTAGCACTAGTGCCAAAACTGGAAACTTAAGATGCAAACAAGACTACTGGCTTCGGTCTTGGTAAAGTGATTTGTCCTGACCTCAAATGTGTATAGCAGCCAGATATGATGCTCTTGGATGCAAATAGTACTTACATCTCAGATGAGCCATTGTTTAAAGAAGGCAAAGCGTCTTCAGAGTTGGCCAAACTCAAAACATGTTTTTCATATACAAAGATATCCATGGTGGTTTGTTTTCTGAGCTACAAGTAATAGCCTTCAAGGTCCCAGATTTCCTTTGAACAGTATTTTCATTCATAATCCACAGTAGTTGTTCCATACTCTTACTGTTTCTTTAAATAAAAATTTGGACAATGAACAAATTCTTTTTTGCTATGGATTTCCTGATTATTTTTTTTTTTAGCTTGGGACGCTAGTTATTCTGTATTGCATTTTCATTTTGATTGTAGGAAAGCCCATTGCTGCTGAAAATAGCTCAAACGTTCTTAGAACAAAAACATCAGCCAGCAGCTCAGATTCTTTCTCTTTTTCTTTTGCAGACTCTTGCACATGAGTTAGATTAATTTCTTGAGAGAGACCTTCATAAAGGGCTAAATAAACAAGGTCTACAAATACAAAGTTTTCTTACTTCCTCTGCATTTGAGACACAGCTAAACTCGTCTGTCTGGTAAGTCATATTTTTCTTAAGGATCTGTCTTCCTTCCTGTCCTTACGATTTGAATTCTTGAGTTTCTAATAAGCGGTCAGAGAAAACCAGCTTCTGTTTGCTAGTTGTTCTGCTGCATGCTCTGTAGGAAGTACAAAGAGTAATCTGCAAAGGCATTACTGTTCTGCTTTTATGAACTTCAAAATAGTGCCTATGATTCTGCATGTTACTTTGGTATAAGTGGGGTTTTATTTGTTTATCTATTAGTTTGTTCTTGGTTTGCTGCAATGAAATCATTAAACATTTTAAAGCAAAACTGGCAGTTGTTCCAACTTAAAATTCTTTACCTGTTTAAATGTTCTGAATTTAATGAATTAGCTTCAGAATTTGTATTGCAAAGTATATTCTGCATCGAGTCAGAGTTTAAAAATAAATTTCCCCAGAAATTCATTCATGTCTTGTTGCCTGCTGGTTTCATCTTGTGTAGATAAAATAGCTTCATGTTACAGAGGCAATGGCATATTTTTCTTGGTGGTGTTCCTTTTTGATAGGACAGTAAACATGCTTGTCAGTAGTATTTAATTTGATAATATAATTCTGTAACAGCTCTATTAAAGAGATATTTGTGGCTTACGGAGCTTCTTTGGGGTTTGATTGTACTGCTTGAAACAATTCTTTTAAATTGTTATGAAGTTATAACTGAGTACCACACAAACAAAAGAAAGTTTTTACACTCTTCCTTCTGTTTGTATTCTTTCTTCTGATTAAAATGAAGAAAATCTTAGAAGAGTTGAAGATTTTTTGCTCAGTGCTGTGGCTTTTCTAAGCAATTGGCTAGCATTAAATGGCATCCCTTATATACCTAGTCCATCTGATCACTTTTACTGTTGTTTCGGAAAAAGCAGAACTGAATCTGGTTCCATTGTGATGTTTGTAGTATTGTTTTTGTTTGATACTGATGTTCACCCATGGGTTGAATTATGCTTGTTCTTCCTTACTTCCTTAAGCTATTAGCTACTGATGATATAATATAATTATCTACTTGAAATCATGGGAATTTTGATACCAGGCATACCTTGTTTCAAGAGAAACAGTATCTATTCTTTCCCCCCCCCCATTTTTTAATTATATTATATTCCTTTTGGTTTAAAGTCTTCTCTATTTCTGTTTGCTGTCACATATAAAGCTGCTTCCTTGGTTGTGCAGACCATTCTGTCCTTGTGCCTCCTAAGTTCTTTTGACCACACTCTAGTGAATACTTCCGTTGCATTGATGGTTTTCATATAAAAAGCGTTTGTCACTGGAGACCTACTTCATAAGAAGCCGAAGCTTCTGAATGGACTTAAGACGCTTCAGAGGCCATGCTGTAGTTGCTGTTTGAGCAATGCAGACATCTGTGATTCCTTAACATCTCCAAAAGACATAGCTGGAGGAGAAAGTACACAAAATTAGGCTGCATAGCAGACAAAATATTTAGCAAGTATTTCCCTGGGTAAAGGAAGGGCCAAGGATGGTGTATTGATGGTAATTTTTTAATTCATGTAACTTTGAAGTTACTATATAAGACCAAGTTTTAGCTTGGTACTGAGTTTTTGACTGAGTAACATACAGGTTCCTGTAAGTCAGGTATCTGGCATGCTAACGCAATGCAAATTTTAGCTGAGTGAACTTGGCACTAAAGTCAGCTAAAGGGAGGAAATCTCAGGAGAGCAGTGGAATTTCTTTTGTCGTGTAAGTATACCTCTGCCTTCATTATGAACAAACAGTAACTCTTTTGTGCAGATTTCTGCTTTTAACAGTGTGTCTTTATTCACTTCCCAAAGGTGGTGTCAAATACATTGAAAAAAAAAAAAATTCTTATTTGGATTTTTTATTTTACTTAATGCTACATCCCAGGGAACCCATTTAGTCTGGAATGGCCTAACACCGTTGTTTGTAATTGTATGTGTGCGAAGAATAAAGGCTTGCTTGGAACAATTTAGGTCCCATAAATATGCTCTCTCCATATTGCCTTCATAAGCTTTAGAGGGGTGAGAGTCAGGTATATCTACAAGTATTTTATGATGAAAATATTTGATGGAAGTATCTCAGAAATGCTTCCTTCTTGCCAGTGTAAGTGTTTTCCAATGTATGATATTACTGAATTGTTACTTTGAGAAATAATAGATGGTGATGGCTTGAATTTCTTGTTAAAAGCTTTGTGCTAGTATTAATAATCTTAAATTAATACGCTGTTTAGTCACAATGTGCCGATGTGGCTTCCACTGTGTGATCCAAGTTCAGATCACTTATTGAGGGCAACAGGGTTTTATAGTATCTGTTTTACATGGGAATCTGATCCATGAGCAAATTGGATTGCTTAAGCGAATCAGAGTAATGTGTTGAAGCTGCATGGGTTTAATATGTGACAGTGCTGGAGAACAAGAAAATTAAACTGGAGAGTAAGACCTGGTGATAGAGAAGATTAATCTCAGTGAAAGGCCATCATGCAGGCACCTCTTCCTTGTGTTAGCCTCAGACTGGTGATATACCAAAAGAGAGGTTTTGAGAACATGTGCATTCTTACGTGAGAGCCACGACCTGTGTCTGCACTGGACTTAGCTGGCCATGTGCTATTCTCAAATGGCACTAGATAGCTCTGGGAAAAGTTTGTGATGTGATTCTGTATGTAACTAGGTGCTTTAGAGGGCTGCAACTTTTGTGGGCACCCTGGTTAGCTCCTGTCTGCAGTAACCAAAGATGGCAATGCCTCATTCTTGCTTCTGGGGCTTAGGCTGTGCTTGACCTCTTGATAGATCCAAATGAACTAAGAACTAGCAAGATTCCAAGATTCTCACAGTAACGTCATCAGTAACCTGTGGTTTGGGATAAGAGGGTAAAATTATTCACTTTTATTAATAATCAAGCATAGCAGCAATGAGTATCTATTGTCAGGATTGCTAATTGAAACTACAATGTTCAGGCTTATAGTTGTTTAACCTTTCTTAAAAAAAAAAACAAACAAACCAACCTGTCACTTGAGATAAATATTTTGCTGATTCTGCAGCCACAAAAGTATTCATTTTCCATCATTGACAGTCAAAAGCAGGTTTTTTTTGCATATAGAACATATAGGAGAAATTTGATTTTCACTTATGCCTCAAGTTTTGAGTTTTGTTTGGCTAATTTGTGTTTGAGTTTGTAAAATACTGATTTAGTAATAAAGTTGGATGATACATAGTATAGAATTTTCCTGTTTAGCTGCCTGTGTGCTTGTACTTTAAAATAAAAGCCTGCCTATGCGCTGTCTCTTCCTAAGTCAGCATTTACCCATACATCCAATAAGTATGTTTTAATCTGTTTTTAAGGTGGCTCACATAAGGCATTACCTGCTTATGTTTGTATTGAAGACTGCATTTGTCTCTGTTTTATTATATTAGTGGCATAAGAATTAGTGTGTTTCATTAGTGGCTTATGTCCCTAAACGTTTAATGCTGCTTAGAAGGCTGGATTTTCTTTACTGCTGGAGGCAATTTGAGCACTTGAGCTGCTTCCATACTTGAGACTGCTAATGACTTGTTCCATAGAAGAGCTTCTTTGTTCCCTATAAAAAATAAAATCATTTAGTATAAATGCAATTAAAAAGGGACTAACCTGGTACAAAGGATATTCTTAACATGCCTATCTTCCCTAGACTGTGAAAAAACAGCAGGCAAGAAATGTAGTAGCACTTCCATCTTTTTGAAGCTATAAGTGTGAGAAACAAGGTCTAGTATGCAGGAAACATCTTCACTTTGGAAGTGCTCCATGAAATACTTGTAGAGGATTCAGTAACTCATGTGATTAATATCAGCAGATCTAAGTGATCTAAGAGATGAGATGCAACTGGATGCAGCAAAACTATATGGGTGACCATCAATCTCTCAGATCTCTGGATCTTTTAGAAAGCAGTGAATTTCTTCTCCAAAGTCAAAGGAATTAGAAGTGAGAACAGTGGGGATAGATAGTAAGTATTTTAAAAGATACTATTATCTTATTTACTTCCTGGAAGGCAAGGAAGTGGAGGAGGCAAGAATGGGAAGATAAGCTCTGCTGCTTATGTAAAGAGGCAGTCCATTTAGAGAGCTAGATCCTCAGTCTTGAGAGTACTTAGTCCTTCAGTCCTT
The DNA here is from genome assembly GCF_032191515.1 of Phaenicophaeus curvirostris. NCBI lineage: Eukaryota > Metazoa > Chordata > Aves > Cuculiformes > Cuculidae > Phaenicophaeus > Phaenicophaeus curvirostris. Next base: position 44,843,998 of record NC_091395.1, on the reverse strand, counting down.
GAGTCCTTATTAGTAGAAGGAATATTTCAATGGTTTTCATAGCCTTCAATATACAGAATTATCTAGTTGATCTTCCCACAGTGATGGTTAGCTAAATAAAGGCAGTTGGAACTTGCTTTCAGAGGCCCATTAGATTTCCAAATGCTGTAAAATCACTTTTTTGTTTCTGCTTCCCTCTGGGTCCTGAACAAAGCTTTCCAGTGCTGACAAGGGTATCTGGTGGCTGATTTTTGGCACATTAGAGTTTAGGTCCTAAGTAACGGTTTAGAAGTGGGAATAAAATTTATGTAAGACATGGTTAAAAATCAGGATATGAAATGTGTGTGCTGAACAAAGCACTTAGATGGTATAGCTTAAAATCTGGAGATATTCTGATGTACTAGGAGACTCTGCTTTCATCTGTGTCAGAAAAAGTGAATAAAAATTACCTTAGACTTCTCAAAGCAGAATTAAGCTAATATTGAAAGCCTTTGAAAAATCATTCTTAAGGTATGTCCCAACTGTATTTGCTGGGAGGTTCCTAGAAGCCTACCTGCAATGTAAGAAGCTAGATCAACGCTTCATAGTGTTCTCAACACTTTTGGAGTAGCTAAAGCATTTTACAGTTATGACTTTTTGTGAAATGAAAGATGCTTTATTAAAATTGAGCAGATGTACTGTTTAATCTACTGCTTGAACTGGAATTTAATATTGTCTTAAGGATGATGTTTCTGAAAAGTATCATCATCAACTGCTGGGTTTTTTTTAAAAAAAAAAAAGCTTAGAGTTTGAAGGCTCAAAAAATCTAACTAGGAAAATATGTGAGTTCCTGGAATGTACTGCAAATGGGCCATACTGAATTCTTTGAACTCCTGAACTTGATGTCCTGTGAAGTTTGTATGTGCTAGTGACAAAGGTTGCTATACACTGGCCTTTCCACCCCTATCTGCATTTTCCTCCTTTGTGTAAATAGGATAAACGTAAATCCACTGGCTTAGAAATAATTGTGTGGTTTCTTGCTTTGTAGCAGCTGACTGCATGGTGGTTTTCTAGCAAAACACTTAAGTGACAGGCGGCAGGTCAGCATGGTGTTGATCTGTCTTCCTATGATCTTGGAAGTTTCATCCAAATGACTTAAAATGCCTAGATTTCTGTGGTGAGATGTGCCAAATATTTGCTTCTAAAATGAAATGATTAGTCAAGAAATTTTTGCAGCTGTCTAGATATGTATGAAAATACATACAGCAGTAGTAAGGAATAGGTAGAACAGCTGAAGTGAACCAAGAGCTGAACAAACTTGTCAACTTATTTCAGGTTTAAAATACTGTTATTATGTGATATTGGCAAGGAGCCTGCTTTTGTTAAATTTTCAGGTCTTTGTATCCCTTGTGTCCAGGTAGAATAAAAAGCAGTAGTGTCAAAATAAAGCCCTACATTTTGAAGTCTGTTCCACTCTTAGCAATAGCATATACTTGACCAAAATATTTTAGAGTGGGAGAACTGTTTCCAGTGGAAATTTTGGCTTGTTTGAGTAAGTCCTTTATAAGCCAGCAAACACAGCAGTGCAAGTTTGAAAGACCTTTGGGTCAGCTCTTGGGTGCTCTCGTGTATCCATTTGAATTACATGCATGTTGTTATATCCAACTGCATTATCATACACAGCAGTAGTCTACAGGGTTCTACAGCTAACAGAAGAGGAAATCTCAACAGAATTAAAAACTTAACATCCTGTGTGAAGTGTGTGCATCTTACCTATTGATTAATTTTTCTGGCAATAACATTTCTGGGTGTAAACCTTCCGGTTTTCTTTTCCCTTTGTTATTACAGTATCGTAAGCAGACACGTTTGATGTCTAGTTTTTTTCTCTGTTATTATCACTGTGTAATTTCACAAGTGTTGCAAATAACTTTAGTGTTCCATTGCATATGTTACACTCTGTAACACTTAACACTTGTAAATTCCTTTCTGAAAACTCACAGCAGTAACTGTCTTCCTCAAGTCAGGAAAAAGAAATGATTGCATGGATTATTTTTTCATTGAATTGTATAATGAGCAGTCACGATAATATCTCCTAAATGCACTTATAAGTCAATGGAAATGCATTGATTCTGGCATAGTTATTCAAATGATACAGAGATTTTCATATCGCTTGGATGAAATTGATAGAAATTATTCCTGGCAATTTGTAGTAATACCCAATTAAGGAAAAGTCCTATCTGTCACTGCTATAAAGGCAGTGAACAAAGAAAACTGATGTGTTGTCTGGACAAAATCAAGTGTAATGAATGAGCAGTGATAGCCATGGCACTGAGAACCATGCTAATAACCAACACCAAGATTGCTAGCATAACCATGCAAACCACTATCCTGCTTTAGGCAAATGGACCATGTTCAAAGTTGAGTGTAAGACCATTCAGTTTAGACCATGGTAACTGGTTTGGCCCTTCAATTATAGCTGTGCTACTAACATGAACTGTAACATGTCAAACTTTAGTTTTTCAATCATTTCTTTCATAGCTTCTTCCATAGCTTCTTCCATTTTATGCTGTTATTGGCTAAGTGTCATTGCGTTTAACAGTGACACTGATAAAAGTCACTATGTGATTATTTTCTGTAAAGCATCTGCCTGTACTGTATACTAGAGTTGTTCTGTACCACATGGAAGCAAGGAATGACAGATCATGTTACTTCGAATTACTAACCGTAGATTGCTGCATTTTAATTATAAAGGTTTTGACTGTAAACATTGTGTGGTGAAGCAATCGGGCCAAAAAATAGATAATAGCATATATAGGCCTAAGTTCTTAGTTTCAGTCTGATCCAGACAAGTCACACACTGTTTATGATAGCATAGCAGTTTGGTCTGCATGAAATCATTTGAACTCTTTAGTCCATTTGACACAGGCACTTCTTTGCTGGCAAAGCAGTATCTCCTGAGACAAGACCTCATGGTGTTCCAATCTGGCCATGGCCTCTTCTGCGTCTGGAATAAACAAGTCCAAACTCCTTTATCTCTCTGTCCCTGCAGGTTCAGCCCAAGGCATATTTATCAAATGAGGCTAGGACAATTTTGGTTTTGCTGTTAATTCCAAACATTTTATGAGGAATAAATACAGCACTTTTTTTTTTTCTAAGCAATGTAGGAGGCATAATTGTATTTCAAAACCCAAGTGTTTATTGGCAAGACACATGTTGGACTGATTGTGATAAAGTAGAGCTTCACAATGGATTTGCACACAAGTGAAATAGTTGCAGGAACAGTCAGAGTATGGAGAATTAAGCTGAAGAATAATCTCTCAAAATCTGCAATATAAAGACCTGGTTTTGAACCAAATGTCTTTGGATTTTTTTTTAAATAGGCTTATTTCTGACCATAATGACCTGCATGAGAATTCTCTGATATTTGAAATTAGGGCATAGATTTAGCTATGGATATAGATTTATGGGAAGAGAAAAGGACCACAAGGTACAACAACAACTACAACAACAACAATAAATCTTTCCTGCATAAGAATGGGCTTGATTTGATGCTTCAATTCAGGCTGCTCATCAAACATCTTTTTAGAATAATTTTGTCCTGACAGCTGCAGCAGATATAAAACTGACCGACACTGTGATTTTGAGGGTTTTTTGCTTTCTAGTGGACTCCAGATCTTGATGACCTTTTGCTGAAAATAACTTAACTTGCAGGAGCCATAACAAGACAACTATTTGAGGTTGTGGTGAAGGCTCAGCTCTTTGGACTGTGTTTATCATTCCATGGATATGATAGCTAGAAAAACAGAGGAAATAAAAAGTCAGTCTTGAAGGTGAAACATAAAACTAAAAAAAAACTTCCCTAAATTATTACTTTTCTAACTACTGATGGACTTGAGGAACAGTTCCACTATTTAAATATAGTTACTGAAATTCTTGCTGCTTTTTTTTTATCTAGATTGCAAGTGCATATTGCAGTGTTGATAGTTTGTTCTTTGTCTGCGTTCATGCTGAGGGCCATGAGAGGTCAAACTAGGTCTCTAGATTTTCCAGTCCAGTGGCAAGTCAGTGCTCTAACTTTTGTGCTGACTTTGTCATTTTCTCTCAACATTACCATAATTGGTCAATGCTCAGTGACAGTTTCAGTCTTTGGGCTACAAGTACATTACCTGCTGAGAAAGCCTGACATAGATGTTTGCTTGTTAATAATTGGCTTTTTACAATTTAGCTGCCAATGAGAATGTATTTACAATTCTTTTGTTTTCATTCACTTTCAGGTTTTCTCTGCCTGCATTCTAAGATTCTAGTGAAACAGTTTTCTTGCAACCAAGAAAAGTATATTGTTCTAATAAAGAATCTTAACAGAAATGTTACTGCTATATGCATTATTTAAATGTGATAGAGCACTGCAGAACTAGATGAGAGGGGAGCTGGATCCCGAATCTTTTATTCAGCAATTGTATACTTAGCTAGTAGTTTATTTCTACCATATTTCTACTCGTATTTTCACAGAGAGGTGGTAGGAAGTGCAATAATCTTAACCTGTTGTAGGTCAGCTTGGCTAAATGTGTTACCCCTAGTGCTTGAACAGGCTAATGAAGGAGGCTGACGATACTGCGTAGTAGCAAATCATTTTTAGAAGATGTTTTTGTTTTTTTCGTTCACCCATTTCATTGATTTTTTATTCTGTTTGCGGAAGGAAATGCACAAGTGCAAAATCTACTTCTTGCTTAAACATGCTAAGAATTACATGTACTTGTTATAAAAATAAAGGTGGATTCAGACAACTTTGAAATATACATTTGTAACAAGAGGGCCCTATAAAAAAACTGTTAAATCTTTAGTAAAAAATTAGTCAGTCTTGAGAAAAACTGTATACTATACTTCAGTGAGATCTGACAGACTTGATAGCAACAAGATTATGAAGTAGGATGAATGTTCCTCCAGACTGTCAGAAAATTTAGCTGCTCTTGTGGCAGAGGATGCTTCTGTATCTTAGGCCATTTGAGGCTAAAGGCTAAATCATCTTAACTTTTTGCATAATCAATTATTTCTGTAATGGAAACCTGCCCTAAAAAATGGTAAACTACACTGTTATGGTATCATTAAATATTCTGCTCATTAATTGCCAGGATGCAATTTCCTTGCCTTTTAAGGGTGGAGAACTTCATTACCTTCGTTAAGACCTTTGGTACAGTCATCTGGTTTTCTGTGCAGATGTTTTGCCGTCATCTTGAAAGCTTCAGAGTGGCTTTCCAGAGCTGTGCCTTGGAGAATACTGGCACACTAGAAGCTGCTTTACAGAGGAGAGGAAAGGGCAGCTCCCTCGGCACTTGTGGTGTGGCAGCCACCGTTGTGCCTCATCATACAAATGCATCCTCATAGAAATACCAATTCCAAGTCCTGCAAAAGCCACCAGTACATGTAAAGTTTTTATGAGTGGGGAAAGCCGAATTGAACAAAAGAAAGGAAGGAAGGAAAGAAGGAAGAAGGAAGTTGGCTCGGATTTTTAATGGTGCAAATATTTCAGTGTTTGTCAAAGAAATTTACCGATGTATGTGAACACAAATGTTTGTACATGCCAAAGAGGTTCTTATAGCATTGATGCAGTATGATTTTTAATGTTTTATTTCTGCCTCCCACCATCCATGGCTGAAACACAGAGGGCCAGCTTTAATTGTGATTAGATTTATTTTTCTGTAAGTAAGGAGGTTTTAATCTTACAGTGGACATCTCACCTCTGAAGGAATTTATCTGATGTTTCAGGGCTACTTGGATGAATAGAGACACAGTTGCAAACTAGACTGTCAGTTAAAACTTTTAGTTTCTTGATTCTTGCAGGTGCAGTATTCTAATATTCTGCCATGTCTGGGTATTATGCTATGGATATGATGACACTCGATCTAGAAAAATATGATTAGCCGGTATTTATTTTCCAACAGTACGTCCACACATAGTTAAAATAGGGAATTAAAATAGTCTTTGTGGGAAATTTGTTCTGTTTTGACCAGGCAGCATACTTGAACTTATTCTGTACTACTAACACTGCAACTTAATTTCCAGTTACCTTTTAAACTGCACCTTATTTGGTAACTTGTTACATTTCTTGTTACCCTATTTTACAGATTTGGAGTAGCTTTTTTAAAGCAGCAATAACACATTTTCAGTCAATAGCAATGATGAAAATGGTTTGTAAAACTGGTGCTGGTTTGGGCTTTGTACTGCCCTTTTCATACAGAGTATACTGTTTGTATTAAATGGATAGACTGTTCTTCCTTGGAAGTGCCAGGTGGGTTTTTCTTCTGAGTATGTCTGAATAATGTAGTTTGTTCCTAATGTCAGAATTTCTTTAAATACCTTCATTCACCTTCATAAATACCACCATTCATGTGCCCATTTCCCAGCCTCCTCGTTTTGCTGTCACAGAGGAGTAGGAATATTATTGAAGTTGGTGTCTAGAGCAGCATGAGGGCTGTATAACAGAGCAGAATAGGACCAAGGATGAGTTAAACATTATTATGATAAATTGCCAAAGACACTCTTAAGAAACTATTCCTCCTGAGCATGTTGTTTTATCCAGTGTCTTGATTTTGCTTTAAAAATTCAACATAATCCAAAGAAGTAAAATTCTTAGATTCTGAGACTAGTATCCTGGTTTTACTATGGGAATGTTATCAATTTGTCTAAATATGTGCTTAAATTTGCCCATGATAATTGCAGGTTTATGACCTTTGTTGGCCATGAGTCATTATTAAATTTAATAGTCCTTGTAGTGAACAGGGCAAATGTCTTCCTAGATAAATTTGTTTGTTTTCCAAATTACTTGTTCATTATACATTTATGATTGTGGTTAGAGGTAACAAAGTTGTAGAAACAATAGCAAAAACTGAGTTCCCCACCCTGGTAGAAAGTGGTCTTCCCCGCATGTTAATGAACTTGATTTACTTTGTACTTTATGAAACAAAACACTGTCCAGTTCTGCCATTTTCATGCTGAGAACTTGTCTTTCAAAAGGAACATGTTGATTTAACAGCAAATATGATAATTTAAGAGAAGAATGATAGAATTTTGCACCCTTAGCACCCTTAGCAAGTTTGCGGACGACACTAAGCTGGGTGGAAGTGTCGATCTGCTGGAGGGTCGGGAGGCTCTGCAAAGGGATCTGAACAGGCTGGACCGCTGGGCAGAGTCCAATGGCATGAGGTTTAACAAGGCCAAATGCCGGGTCCTGCACTTGGGGCACAACAACCCTACGCAGTGCTACAGACTGGGAGAAGTCTGTCTAGAAAGCTGCCTGGAGGAGAGGGACCTGGGGGTGTTGGTTGACAGCGACTGAATATGAGCCAGCAGTGTGCCCAGGTGGCCAAGAAGGCCAATAGCATCTTGGCTTGTATCAGAAACGGCTTGACCAGCAGGTCCAGGGAGGTTATCCTCCCTCTGTACTCGGCACTGGTGAGACCGCTGCTCGAACACTGTGTTCAGTTCTGGGCCCCTCACCACAAGAAGGATGTTGAGGCTCTGGAGAGAGTCCAGAGAAGAGCAACAAAGCTGGTGAAAGGGCTGGAGAACAGGCCTTATGAGGAGCGGCTGAGAGAGCTGGGGTTGTTTAGCCTGGAGAAGAGGAGGCTGAGGGGAGACCTCATTGCTCTCTACAACTACCTGAAAGGACGTTGTAGAGAGGAGGGTGCTGGCCTCTTCTCCCAAGTGACAGGGGACAGGACAAGAGGGAATGGCCTCAAGCTCCGCCAGGGGAGGTTTAGGCTAGACGTTAGGAAAAATTTCTTTACAGAAAGGGTCATTGGGCACTGGAACAGGCTGCCCAGGGAGGTGGTTGAGTCACCTTCCCTGGAGGTGTTTAAGGCACGGGTGGACGAGGTGCTGAGGGATATGGTTTAGTGTTTGGTAGGAACGGTTGGACTCGGTGATCCGGTGGGTCTCTTCCAACCTGGTTATTCTGTGATTCTGTGATTCTGTGAATTTACACTGGGCTGCTCTTAGTAGGCTCATTGCTATGTTTTTATACCAGAGTAGGCATTTAGATCTAGTGGTGACCTTAAGGTAGGCTTTAGCTTGTTGGAATCCTTAATTTGCAATTTATATAAATTGTAAAAAATATTACAGGTTTATTTCTGAAACAGTATTTTGTGAATTGTAATGTTTTATGTGGTAGTGTTTCATTGCACCATTACAGCAGGTGTTCAGAAAAAAAGTATCCACATGACTCAGCTCTGCTTCAGGTGATCTTCAGTTGCAGAACTAGCTTATTACATTCTGATACTCTGTAAATACCAGCTGATGGCAGCTCTTTGTCACCTTTTTTTATTACTGTTTGTTTGAAGCTGCAAGCTACGAAGTGTTATATTAGAAGAAAAAAAAAATAGAGTATCTTGCAGGAGTTGGTATTCAGAATATTAAGGAATGCTACCTGTGAAAAATTTTCAGTGCTATGTCACTGTATGAACCAACTGATGAGTCTAACTAGTTGTCCTTCCCGAGGCTTCTTTAGCTTGCCAGCTCTTGCCAATCCTTCTGACCAAGACAGGAATACTAGATTCATGCCTCACACCAAGGTCTTAGTCAAGGTCCTCTGTCTGAGTAGTTGCTTGTTTTCAGTGGGGTAATTAAGCACATTAAGCTAGAGATGTAGTGAACACTTAGTCTTTATAAATGACCAGCTTGAATATAAAGTCTGTATGTATGGCAGGCCAACTATTCTCGCAATATTACAATCAGTTTTAATTAAGTATAGCGGTTATCTAACTGAAAATGTGTATGCAAAAACAGGTGTTAGTTTTCAGTCAGAGTTGCACGATTAGTTCTCATTTGAACCTGTAGATGAGTCCAACTCACCTCACATCAAGTAGACCTGACTTAGGAGAAGCAGAAGTGACAGAGAAAGATGAGGTACTTTCCTGAGGTGAGGGCATGATCCTCAGTTGAGTTGAACCAACTTTAGAACTGGGTAACTTGTCCTTGATAGCCTTTATAGGAAACAAAAATTACTTTTTTTCCCCACAGCCTACAGACTTAAAATGCCCTAGGAGTTTCAGATAAGTAGTCTTAACGTTATGTATCTACCACGGAAATTTAATTGCAAGAATCCTCAGAGATTCTTACAATAGAAATGTACAAAGACATACATTTTAACAGAATCTGTATCCTGAGGAATAAGAATTAAATTCCAGCAGCGTATTTTAAATACTTCATACTAATAACTTTCATAGCAGGAGAAAAGGGTGTTATTAAGAAATTGTAACTCTACTTGGCCTATTCTTCCTACATGGCTGCTTTAATGTGTGGAAGAGCAGTGCTGTCAAAGGGCCAGGCAGGTTCTGACGTTTGACTGTGGTTGCCCTCTGAATATGTTGGTCCTTTTCCATTAACAGCAAATAAACCTGGGGGAACTAGCTATCCTCACCAAAAGTTAACCTGAATGATTTCCCTTCTTGCCACTACATGGCCTATACAAACCCCCTTTTTTCCATTTGCCTCAGAAAGAACAAATAACTGAAAGATTTAAAGAAATCATTATTATGTGGTATATGCTACCATGATTATCATGCAGAAAATACAACGTTTGCCTGTGGCCAAGCAACCAGGCAAAAATAAAATATGCAGTATGAAATCTCCTCGCGTCTGTGCAAAACAGTTTTCTTCTGTTTTACTAACTGAGCATCTTTACTACTTGGACATCTTCAACCTGAGAAACAGCTTCTCCACTGTGGGGCAGGGCACTGCATGAGGTGCTTCATGGCTGGCACATGGATCTGCTGCCTAGTGGTGGGACTTGCCTTGTCCCACCGTTTACATGTCTGGATGACCTCAGGACTAGGGTATTCCATGGAGAATATGCCCTGTGCTGTAGTTAGAGACCCAGTAACTTGGAGGCCAGGATCTTCACTTTTCCTGAGCTACGGAGTCATTCTCACTTGAAGTAATTAGTGGCTTTTAATTAGTGACAAAGTGCTTGGGTTGTGGGTTTGGGGTTTTTGTGTTTGTTTGGTTTGTGGTTTGTTTTTGTTTTTTTAAAAAAGCCTGTTACAAAGTTATATTTTGTTTCTCTCCTGCCAAAGCTGTATACCAGTCTTTCCTTTTCCTGCAAATTTTTTCGCTATGAAGTTTCAAAAGTGATGATTCTTAGTGTTAGTAAGTTTTATTAGTAAAACCTGGTTTTAAGCAGTGTAACTGCTTGTGCAGTCTTTTGAACGCAGCTCATTTCAGTGATAACTTTATAAGCTGATTTCAGTAAAAGTTGTGCCACACTGATTACAGAGGTGATGAATTCTAACCCTAGGATAGGAATGACTGGGAAAGCAGACACTTCTTCAGTAGTTCTTTTGCGAAAACAAGACCACTATTACACTTTTTTTTTTTCTTCTGCTGGCAGAATATTTTCCCAGGGGATTGTATTTAAGGAAATATAGAGTAAGTTGGTTTTATATAGGTTGCATTTATTCTTTTATTCTTTTTAGGTGGGATCTAATTGAGTGCTGATGACCTCTACTGCTTGACCTATACATAAATAAAAGTGCCAGCACAAGTCTTTTCTCTGTTTCAGCACAGGCAGCACAAGAGCAGTGTACAGATAAAAAGCAGTCACGAGGTACAGGATTACAGGAAGTCAATAAAAACACACTGGAGTAAGTGGAGAAGTCCCCCAAATAAAACGCATCTTACCACATTGTTAAAGTGCCCTGATTTTTCTGCTATATTTGTAAATTAAGAGTGATCGAAGTGATTGTGTTTAATATGAAGTGCCTTCTTTAAGCTGCTCAGGTGAACTAATATGATGGAAGAAAACCTGGTCTAAGCAGTCATTTTCATTACTGCACGTTAAAAATTAGTATACGTGGTAAGTAGTGGGATATTCTCCACAGTAGATGATAGATGATTTTCAACTCTCCTGGTCCCTTGAACAGAGATAAGTATCCATTTATTCTTCCGTCAAGGCAATTGTACTACTCCATATACTAGGTTAGTTACAAGCCTGCTATTTAGTCATAAATGTAGTTGTTCTTATGCTGCTTCCTTAACAATACAGTTTTAGCTAGCTTTTGTAGCAAATCATAGAATAGTTATGCAAAAACCAGTCTTTAGTTGTATCGTTTCTTGATATGTAACTCATTAATATAATAGGAGGGTAGCTGTTGTTTTCTTACCAAAAAAAAAAAAAAATACTACCATGCCTTCTACCACTCTAAAAGGCAGAATGGGTTAAATATGAAATTTAAAAAATAGAGATAGCAGTACCCAAATTTCAAACCCAAAATTAAAATTCACTATACAACAGGAACTGGAGAAGAAACAGATCCAAATTACTGTTTTGATAATTTTGCACTGGAGTTTTACAAATCAAGAATATTCCTAGCATATAAAATATCCATAGCTTATGTGGACTTTTTGGAATGTCTTACACAAATTGTATTCATCTCAAATAACTATACTCTAGCACATTCATTAAAGTGGCTTAATATATTGACTTCGCAGATCATCTTTAAAGTAGCATCAGATTACAAACCGAAAAACTTTATAGACTTGTACTATGCATGCTAAATTTGCTTGTTGATATCAATCTAAGGAGTGTTTTTTGCTGCAGACATCAATCTGGGTGAGTTTAGAAACTTTGGATGCAATAAGCAGGAAATCTGCCATGTTCTGCAGTAGATGAAAGAATCTGAGCACTGACAGAAAAAATATGTACTGAAAACGCATTGGCAATGTAAAACGTCTGAAAAACAGCAAAGTAGAAGCAATTTGGCAGTGTTGATTTTGTTAAACCACAGTATGATACTAAAGACATTGAATAGAATTCCCTCAGCATGGTTCCTGTTTCTTTAAGTTCTGCACAGGGCAGTATTCATGCTGATTTTTATCTCATTAGCTTTAGTGAATCTCAGGTGCATCGAGCAAGAGGGGATGGGCTAAGAGTTCATTGTGGAATCAGGCTGTTAGTACTTGTTGCAGAGGGGAGTGGGTTTAGTGATAAATAGCTATAATTTTCAGTTTTGGGGAACAAAGAGGAGAGGAAAAAATTACAGCTCTATAGTGTAGAAACCTACCTTGTGAATGTCCAAGAGGAGTCCTGTTTTCTTCATGTTCCAGCATATAAACACCTTCACTTACACTACTGTTCAAGAGATGGTGTCAGCCTTCCTTTTTTAAAAAGTCCCATAAAATTAAAGATTTATTAGATCCTGTGTTGCTATCTGTTGTCATTTCCTGAATTTTTAAGTGTCTTTTTGTGACCCGTAAAGCCTCACTTCTATATCTCCTGGTATTGCCTGAGAATTTCAGCTTTGTTTAGATTTGAAATATCTATACAAAGCTAGAAGACATTCCAGTTGTTCCTCAATCAGAAGTTAGGTTAGCTCCAGAAAGAGAAGATACAGTATTTCATTTTAATTTCTTTTTAAATTTTTATTTTCAAGTTTTTAACTGCCTCTGCTGAAGTAGGTGATATTGGCAATACGTATGAAAAGTGCTGTTTCTGGAATTGCAAGATGCATGCATTAAAATAAATCAGAACTCCTGCAGGTGTCTGATGAAACAATTTGGAATGTTTAGTGTAAGCTAGTTTTAAGCAACCATTCTTGCTTTATGTAAGTGAATTAGGTTCTAATTTTCATCTAGAGGCTTAGCTTGAGAGAGGAATGTTTGCTTCTGACTTTCTTCCATGATTAGCTGGAGGACACTGTGCAAAATGCACCCTCTTGGAAGGACACCGGACCAAGTCTGCAAAACAAAAGTTCTCTGAGGCAGCACGAGACCAGTACCAGAAGTCACAGAAACATGATACTTCTCCCTTGGCATGACACCACCATGGAGCATTTCTTGGGGGAACTCTCTGTCTAGACAAGCATGCAAATTCTTTCTGTGCTAGGGCCATCAATTAATGCCAATTATGTTGGCAATTCTTGTTTTGATAGGTAGGAAATAAGCTATGTACAGACAAATCCATTCCACAATTTTTAAAAATTGTGAATATTTTTGTAAAATGTGGAAGGTATCAGTAATTGTTCAAAATGAAAGATTCTGAAACTGAGTGCGAGCTGTAAAACAACAACGAAAGAACAGCTGTGAAATTAGCTTAATGCATGACGATAATTTACTTGTCACAGTGTATTTAACTTCAGGATGGCAGAGAAGTGTTCAAAGCAATGTGTTTACATTTGTTTTGATACAAGAGAAAGCGTCAGGCCTTGGAATTTCTTTCACTCCTGCCACCTCTGCCAAGCAATTACGGTCACCCTAAGTCCTGTGTGCCTGACTTGGTTGAATGAATTTTCTAGTCCTAATGCTAACCTTATTACTCCAAAGGGAAGTAGATAAATTTTCACAAACCTGGAACAAGTCTTCTAACTTTAAAAAAGTATTGTGGAATGGTTTGGTTTTAAAGAAAAATAGAAAAAAGTATTCTTTATGCAATGGTAAAAGTCTTTAAAAAGAAAACAGTATGCTGAAAATTGCAAATGAATGGGAAAAATAAACAGGATGTAACTAATGCAGTCTTCTGGAAGACAACACAGTTTGCATAACTGATTTTCCCCTTTTAGGATCCCTTGATGAAAGAGAACATATTTTTCCATATTCACTTATCTTTAACAGAATTCCACCGTATTTTCTGAATTTTGCTTTTAAAGCAAGTGCTGTGCTAAAAGAAGTTTCTTCTGCAGCAGCATCTCAGAAGCAGAGAAAATCATTAGGTTTAATTAGGATCAAATATTTATTAAGCACTGGTAAATTAATTGAGAGTATTCAGTAATGGAGAAATTGTTTGTGGTTAATGTACTGTAGTAGTAAAGTATGAGGCATGCATGATTGAATAAGTCTGCATGGAAAATTTTTCCCTGTGGATTGGTTTTCATCTAGAGAAGAATTATTATTTGCATAGTATATTGCTTTTCCATCATTCACAGATATCAGAATCAAAATTTCTTTTGAAGACTATTCTGTTAAATTGATAGATTAAGGTGCCTAAAGGTATGGTATCTCCTCATAGCTTCTTAAGTATTGTTTTTCAGCTATAGTAAGTGCAAGTATGGGGAAACTGGTGAGATAATGAGAAAGGGGTTTAACTATGAAGGGCTTGTGTACTGCATCTTTAGTGTCTGAGTACAATGTAGAGATAATGAACTAAACAAGAAGCATTTAAGAACCCAGGTAGGAAAACTAATTATGGATTATAGCCTACACTTTTTATATTATAGCCTATTGGCTAAATTCTGTTGCTTATTGTTAGGAGATGTTTCTTCTAGATGTACTAGAAATCAGTCATTATGGAGAATAAAACTACGTTCTATAACTGCAAGATGTGACCTTGAGTGTTTAAAACAAACACTTGTACTCTTTTTACTGAAGGCTGGAACTGTCACTCTGGTTTGGAATTGTCTCATTTTCAAGCTATGTTGCTTTATCATGTCTTTAGTAGGGACAAATAGATAAAATCAAATGGAAAGGAAAAAGATGATAGGGATAAGCTGACAGCCAGAAGTGGTCTGGACTTATTCTTCAGCTCTATAACACTCTCTTGACGGATGCCAAAGCTTTGCCTATGTTGCAAGATTTCAGAAGGAAGCCTTACAATCAATTTTTTGTGTAAAGTCTTTGTTCTAGAAGAGTATCTCTAGATTCATAACAGTGAGCAGTGATCATAGGGCAATCTGTCTTCTTTTTAAAAATAAATTTCAAAACTAGGGCTGACTTTTCACAAAAAAACCCCAAGCAGCACTGCTCAAAGGGAGTTGGTTTCCATGTTTAGTCTCCAACCCCCCAAAGAAATTTGCGAACTAATGAAGATAAGCATTGTGGCCTGTGGCACCCCCTTCAAAGCTTTAGGTATAAATGAAAGAGTTTGAATTAGGTGAACTGTTTTCTGGCTGTGTTTTCCTAACGGTGCTGAGTATACTATTGAAGCTATAGGAAGCAATTTTTTCTGTCCCTCTAAAATCGCTGAGGAACAGTGGAAGGAGAAATCTGTGTGAGTGCAGCACATTGATGGCATTTAATTTCAATCTCTTAGGCATCATTTAAAAGTTAATGGGGTAGTTTCATCCTGCTAGTAAAGTGACGAATTTGAAAACTGTAGAGATTCTACACATGAAGACACTGAAGTGCTAGCTGTTAAGATATTCTCTGGGTAACATCTGTGTTTGTCAACAAGCCACGCTGATTAGTGCATGTAATCCCAACAGCAGCCCTGTTCAGGGTTTAATTAATAAGTGAGAAAAGATTGCAGTTTTTCAGATTTAATAAAGGCACTGTAATGTAAGTGATATCTTTGGGTGAACTGCTACATACAAACCTTTAGATGCTTTCTCACTGAGTAGATGTTTTGCATCATCTGCTTGTGACAGCAGCCTAGCTGGTTGCATTCAGATCCCCCAAACACATGCAATCTGGCAACTAATTTAGCACAAGGACAGGCATAAAATCAGCACAAGGTGATTGTAAGAAAGCCAGAATAAAAGTGCTTGGCAGGGTTAAGTCATTGAGGATTCTTTGTTTACTAGGTGCTCCCAGATGCTCAAGAAACTCCAACCCAAGTTCTTGTGTAGGGCTTTTCATCCTATTGGTTCTTATTCCTGAGTGCTTTCCAGTTAATTGTATTAACTTTCTCCTAGGATGCTAGACCAGTGACATTAAGACCTCCTCAGAACAAAACTAGGTCAAATAAGGTAACTGCTAAAGAAGAAATGGGCGTGGGAAATTTTTTGTGGTGTAGAGGGAGAGATATTTCCAAGTAGTGTTTTCTCACATAGTAGGAATATTTTAATTAAGTGATAATATAAATATTATTCTACTTGGCAAACTCTACCTGAGATACAGAGGATACCTGCTCTGTAACTTAGTAGTGGTGCCACCCAAAACAGGGATTTGGGAGTTTGTGTAGAAGACAAACTAAAAAAATGCAGAAACTGCATGGGTGCTGGTAGCAGATATAGAGATCTGTGTGTGGAAATTTTTATTGTATCTGGGGATAGTATTTGGTTAATACAAAACAGCAGTTACTCAGGCTTAGAAGAAGTGGCAAACATCTAGGTAAATATCTCATGATTCCTGGTGTCATAGTCAAGATTTACGTGCAAAACATGCAGAAACAGAAATTATTTATAGAATCATAGAATAATTTGTGTTGGGAGGTCATTTAGTCCAACCCTCCTCCAGTAAGCAGGGACATCTTCATCTAGACCGTGTTGCTCAGAGCCCTGTCCGACCTGACCTTGAATGTTTCCACAGGTGGGGCATTTACAACCTCTTTAGGTAACCTGTTTCAGTGTTTCATCATCCTCCTCATAAAAAAATTATTCCTTATCTAGTTTGAATCTACCCCTTGTTCCATTGCAACAAGCCCTGCTACAGGGTTTGTTCCCATCATTATATGCCCCTTTTAAGTACTGAAAGACTGTCGTAAAGTCTCTCCAGAGCCTTCTCTTCTCCAGGCTGAACACCACCAACTCTCTTAACCTTTCTTTGTAAGAGAGGTGTTCCATGCCTCTGGCCATCTTCATAGCCCTTCTTTGAACTTGCTTCAGCAGGTCCATATCTTTTCTGTACCAAGGATTCCAGAGCTGCATACAGTGTTCCAGGTCGGGTCTCATGAGAGTGACGAAGAGAGGCAGAATCACCTCCCTTAACCTGCTGGCCACGCTTCTTTTTATACAGCCCACGTTGTTAGTCTGTCAGTGTTTTCAGCTAAAACAGGTCAGTGCAAATCCTGTTGCTCTTTCCTACTAATGACAAGAATTTTATTTACTGAGCTGTTCTGAACCTGGAAAGACAGCATAGAAGTGGGAAGTTTCTGGTGGCTTGTCTACCATCTTCAGTTTTGGGATGGAGAGCCTACTAGGAGATGCCTCAAGTGCGAGAATGTCACGTGTGCATCTGGAAGCTACTCCTTTTGGATTTGTTGGTTGCCTAGTGCTATGTACAGTCAGTTTTCCTTTCCTTTCGTGGTTACCAAAGTGAATCTCATAAGAGAATTTTGTGGAGTACATTTGTTACTGATTTCCTAATTCCTTCTTATCAGGATTTGGTTATGAAGCCCTCAATTCCGTCAGTGGTTTTAGAAACAGTTCATTTGTAATTAACCTTTCAATTGAAACTTGTTCTCTTTATAGCAAACTTCAGACTGCTGTGATCAGCAAGAAAATCATTGTTCAGAATAGCAGTTCTGAGGGAAGCTGAGTTACAGGCCTTATACACTTATTTTTAAAGCTGGCTTACAGGATGCCATACTGTATTGAACTTCAAAAAGATTTTTTTACCAAGAAAAAAACTAACCCCAAAATACTGTCCAAAAATAACTTCTAAATAGAATTATGTACAGGTAAATAACATTGAGATTGTTGTTGTGGTAAAAGTGTCATTTAGTAGGTAATTGTAATAACTTTTGCTTCACTATTAAAAAAAAAGATATTACATACTAGAGCCGCACAGTCTGTCAAACAAGTACTATCAGCCCATATAAAATTAAGAGGAAATTGTCTTTTCCTCATTTGTTAATATACTTTTCTCTGTGGGAAGAGTCTGTGTTCCGGTTTCTGACTTTGCAGCTTCTAGAACCAGGAAATGTGTGAGAACTGAGACCTCTGTAAAACTGAAAGCAGACTGGTCAATTTTTTCCTCAGGAATGTCTTTTCTTCTAGAAGTAATAGCCTTCATATCATCACTGCCCAACAGCTGCTGCTGAAAAACTCCATACTGAGCAGCTGAGCCACTCACACTCTGTAAACCAAATTGGAATAATCATGTCTGATGAGCATCTGAGAATGATAGCTGGAAGGCAAAACTCATGACAGCTGGGCCAGTGAATATAAAGATACTCAGGCTTAGTGTTCTGTGAAGACTAGCACTTGAGGTCCTGGTGAGTAGATAGGGAGCTAAGAAGCATCCAGAATGTTTGTTAAGGCACAGCATGTGTTTTCACACGTGGCCTATAATTATATGCATCATTTCATGTATGTGATACTAATTGCATAAATAATTTCTGGCATGCTGGTCCTCCTGTTTACCCAAGTACAGAATTTACATGTGACTTTTCTTGGTTCATATGCAAATTTTATCACTTACTTTAATCTATGACCATCTGAAAAACAGTGAGGGCACATTGTTGTATGTAACAAGGGGTACTTATCTATGGGCTGGGTGGAGGCTGTCCCAAAATGAGACCCAATTATTACAACTTGGGAAGGGAATCTGGTTTTTAATATGAAAGAAGCTATCGGACAGAATATTTAGCATGGTCAAGCCATAATGGTTTAAATTCTTTTTTTTTTTTCTTATGTATTCTAGAAAGAGCGTCTTAGATACTGCATTGATTTAAAACAGGTTATTCAACTAGGTATTGGTAATATTCTGCATGGCTCAATGTGGCTAATGAAGGCCTGCATGCCACCTTCATGGCTACAGGTATGGTTTGGCATAAAAATATGACTTTGACATGCTTTGAGCTGCACAATGAACTAGTTGATAGGAAATGAATAGTTTGTGATATACAGTCAAAGAGACATTAAGTTCCCGAACATAAAGAGAAATAAAAGCTGAAGACTGAAGTGAATTACTACTCTTAAAAGTATGAGTAAGCTGTACATTTCCATTTGCTACTGTACAAAATACCCTATGTTGGCAAGTTATATATAAATTCAGATGATTCCACAAACCTTGCAAGTGATTAATGGAATAGATACAATCATGTGCTAGATATTCGAATAAGACTTGATTCTGCTGAGATACAGTTCAGTTGAAATGACTTTTAACCTCATGGGATAACTGGTCCGCCAGCCAGACAACTTTCCAGCTATTCATCCCCAAGCCTGTAGCGTTGCATGGTGTTCTTGTCACCCAAGTACAGGACCTGGCACTTAGCCTTGTTGAATCTCAGCATAGTTAATCTCACTGAATATTGCATATAGTTGTTAAATAAAAACTAATTTCTTTCATACTTTTTAAGGAGTACAAATTCAGAACACTAAGAGGAAATGTCACTGTTATGAATCCATGGAATCAGCCACGTTTGCTTACATTCCCAAATCTTTTGGTGTTTCTGTGGTATGCGGGGAGATGCGTCATTTTCCCTCTCTTCAAAAAGTCATCCAGTGCAAGAAGATAGTTGAGCTTGTATGAGAGAGAAAAATACTAAATATAAAGAATGAGCTGTGTTTATGTGCATTGTTCTCACAAATACTATATGCTGTGCATGGTGCCATCATCTCGTACTCTCAAGGGCTTGAGTTTTCCATCATCTATATTTTATAAGTGTTGTTACTTAACCCATTGCAGAGGGTAGAGAGGGGGTGTCTGTTCAGAATACTTGCTCTGCTTATGAAATGTATACTTCTACCAATTTTTTAATTTGAAATAGCAGTCAATATGCAGCTAATTGTTTATAGGGCATGGCATTTAAATGTTGAGTGAGCAATTCCTGTATGTAAGAGGAGTTCAAAATAAGAGGCTGGATAAAAGTGACTATATCAACAAAATCTGGCATTTGGAATTTATCAAAGGCAGATAATATAAAATCTTGGCAAGCCATTCCTGTTCAGTGCTGAAGTTTTGTCATCTTGTCATTGATGATGTGAGTTTCTTGGTATTGCAGATACTTTGTGTGTGAAATAAAATGGGGGGAGGGTCTGAAGAAAATGATATTTTTTGTCAGCTCTTCAACTGAGCCAGACACCTTCACCTACATCTGCTGTCTTCTTTTCCTATTACCATAAATGCAACCTTTAATGTTGCAGAAGTGAGGCAGACCATGCAAAACACTAGCAAAGGGTTTTCTTTTTGAGAGCTTATGGGCATAAAATATACTAATATAATAGTCTACATAGTATTTGGTGTGATTTCATTTACTTTCTTGTGCATGTTAAATGCTTCATTTGTAAAACTACTGCTAGTTGTTTGTGAGGAGAGAATAGCTGTAGAGCCACAAATAGCCCACAATATGCACGATGTTTGGCTTTAGAAACCATTTATTATGCTGTGCCATATATTTAATAGCATTAAAATAAATTACTAACCTTTTAGTGCATAACATCTTTATTACTCTGAGAGGAAGACTCGCACTTTTCTGAATTCAGAGGTTAGGCTTGTTTTAGGTTTTTAATTGCTTCTGTTTTGCAATAGGTGCAAACAGTTTTTCAGTATTAACAGCATTTAAACTTTACCATAAGACATGATCAGTGATGCAGTATCAAATGGTAACTGCCAGCTTCATAAATCATAATTCTTTTATTCAACTTGACAGTTAATTTGCAAGCTCCCTACCCCACCTCGTGTGATGCTCTGACTTCTATTATTCTGATGGCTGACTCCTCTGACTCCAGCTGGAAATGCAAATTTAATACGGTATCAACAGGATTCTTTTGCATTAGCAGCTGTATTCATTATAATAGGGGTCAAAGGTATAAATTAGTTCTCATTTAATGCAAACAGGAAAAAAAGAGAAAAGAAGCAAAGGAAAAACAATCTTGTGGCTTCCACTAGGAATTTCTACCCATCAAGTATATAGGGAAATCTGACTTTATAGGTTCCCACCTAACAGGTCTGCCCCTTTGTAACCACATACCAGACAAGAAGGCTTTGGGTGCTTTTACTATATAAAGATATGTTGATGTCAGGGGGTTTGACTGACATTTTTATAAACTGAAATATTGTTTATTCTTAGAAAACAAAATGTCTTGTGGCTAGATATGGAAAAAAATACTGGCAGTGAAAGTTTTTGTAATGAATTAGAGAAAAGAAATAATGTGTATAAAATGCTTGACACAGCAGAAAGTATAAAAATATCCCTGACCTTGCTCCATTGTAAAGCTGCAGAGTTAAAGCTGCTTTTCCAGTTCATACAATAGTGAGAAAAAAAAATTTTAGGCTGCTTTTAAGATAAGCTAACTGCCCTCAGTTTACTGTATGCAAGAAAAAAAAAAATGCCTGCATTCTAATATGCAAAATCAGTGCTAGAAATCAGTTTAATGGGAGGATTTTTTTCCTTAGGCATACATTTAGTACACTTCTACAGTACACGCTTACTTTCGACTTGGGAATAATCCCATCCTTATACAGAAAAGCATGTGCTTATATCTCACAGAACGCAAAGGATGTTGTGAGTATATATTAAGGACTTGCAATCAAAGCACTAATATTTTTGAACGAGAAAGCTAAAAGTGGAAACCTACCGCAGATGTGGTATTAGCCAGTATTACAACTTCAGATATTTAAATTGGAAAACTGAATTCCTCTACACTATGCCCAGCATCCATGTGTACTAAATACACCATAGCAATGTCTGTAATGGGGAATACATCAACACAGTTGGTAATTAAAAAATTATTTGAAGGCAGTAGTTTCTCTTTGCCTTAATTTTCTTGATTTCTCAACTTCTTGCGTATGGTCTCCTGTTAGCAAACTGTTGTCATTTGGAACAATTCTTATTTCACTGAGCCGTTGTAATCAGGGTATATTTGATCAGTACACAGTTCTTAGGCTGCTAATTCTTTTTATCACTTTGGGAGCAAATCTCACCCTTGGCCTCCTTCTTCTGCGTATGAATTCCACGTATTGTGCCCAATCGATTGGCAGCCACAGTGGGACTGCAAGATGCCTAACAGAGAAGATGCAGAAGCCCAAGACAGTATTATGTTGCTGTTGCCTCAGAACAGATGCAGCCTCAGTACTGTGGGTGTTATGGCATCATAATATAACATAGCAGCATGACGTAGTATTAGTACAGAGCCTTGAAGCTACAGTGTCCTCTTTTGAGAACCTGTGGAAATTAAAGTTTATTTTGGGACCTTTGTGTCCTTTAGATATGGCTTATAAGAAGCGTAACAGCCTCATCTGTCTTAAGACAGCAAAGGAAATTTGCTTTGGGCTTTTCAATTATCCAGCTCTAAAGTACCCTCTTTGCCTACCTATTCTGTTAGGGAAAGGTGGATCTTCAGCGGAAGATGCCTGCAGTCAAAGTACTAAGACAAGCTGAGGCTGCTGTGCCTTTTAAAGGAGATAATCTTCTTGGGCACTGTGCTGCTTGAGCGATGAATGCTATGGGCAAGGCAGGAGCAGTGTTTTGCTGCCATTTCCTTCAGCTCATCTGTCTTTGGCTGGCATGTCAGGAAGCATTGTGTTGCTTGCTTGATGCTTGCTTATGGAAAATGTTTGGTGAAGTGATTGTATACCATGAAACAAAAAAGTCCGGAAATTGCTAGAGCCATTGTAAATTATGCCATTATTTGAGACTGTCAGGTGATGCTATAGAGTTTCTGTAGTACTTGGAGTCTAATACCTTTTCTGTGGTTCAGTATTTACTCTGGGAAGGAAAGCAAATTATAAAATAATAAGCATACATATCCTAGCATGACCAGTAATCTTGTGTCTGGTGCTTTGTGGCCTTCCTCTGCATTGGCTTTATTTTTTCTTTCATGAGAAAGTAAAAATTCAAAACATGTTACCCTGCTTTTTCTTTTGTGTACTTTTAAAATTGTGAGGGACTGGAACTTTCTGATACACCTTTCTCAAGTAAGATCTGAACACTTCCTCTTAGTACATGCAGTATGAAAAGATTTTAATGAAAGGGCTTAATGAATCTCATGAAGCAATTGTTTGCATACAAAAAGAGATTTGCACTTATACAAGCTGGGGATGTTTCTGAACAGGACCCACAGTCATCTAATTAGACACGCATGGTACCAGTAGGCATTTGTAGTACTCGCAGGACTAGTCCAAGGGCAAGGGATTCCTGCTGATTTTTTTCCATTAAAAGGTAATTGCATAGCACAAGGCCTATCTAAAAAGCCTGCCTAAAATTTTCTTGGTTTTAATTAAGTGCTGAGATCTAGATCTAAGAAGACTGAAAACAGAAAAAATAGTTTTGTTTCCTGGATAGTAGAACTAATCAGGCTGACAGTGACTGTGGAATTGTGAAAAATTCAAAACAGGTGTTTAGCTTATGAATTTTTGACATGTATTATGGTCTGATGATCCTGGTAGAATTTAATGTTTGGTATGTACTGAAAAATGATTTCATATTTCGCATTGCAAAATGACAGACCTACATCTGGTCAGTTAATAACTACAGTACCTAGGTGTATGTTATTAGTACCTGGAGGCTCAAAACAGTTTGTTTGGTTTTTTTTTAAGAAGAGATTTCCAGGAATCTTAATTCTCCATAAAAAGCCTATTGGGCACAGCTGTGTGAAAGCACAATAAAGGGTGAGAACACTGTCTACTCTGCTATGTTCTTCATTGGAACTAACAAGGACAATTGTTTCAAGATATGTAATTAGCTAAAAATGCAGATAACCACAAAATAGAATGTTGAAAAGGTGCCTATCCTTCTAGCTGCCACTAATGTCAATGTTTGTGAGCTTTGCAAAATCCTGTAAAGGTAATTGAGTAACTCTTCAGTTATTGAGAGCAAGTTAATACAGGTATGTATCGGTTTTATATCTTGGAGTGTAGTTTGTGCAATAGTTGGCTTTCCCACTAATATTTCAGTAGCTAGGGACAGATGTAAAAATGGAGATGTCAGGAAGACTTGAAATGGTTTGGATATTATTTTTTTCTCTCTCTCTTAGGGAAGAGATAGCCTTAGTCACAACAGAAGAACGCAAATGTAAAGGCTGAACATACGGCAGCAAATAGGTCCCATGGGAAAAAAAAAATCAAGTCATACATCAATGAGCAAACTGATCCCAGCTGATGGGTAGAGGAACTTTGAGTTAAAACATTTGACAGTTCTACTGAGAAAAAGGAAAAGGAGTTAAACTATCTATTTCTAACTTTGCTGCTTTCAAATGTATGTGATCACTTGTAATGTGTTTAGTCTTCCTCTAGCTTAGCTGAAGCATTGTTTTAGCAGACTGAAAAAATGTAACTCCCCCCTCAATTAAAACAGGCTCAATGTTCTCTTCTAAAAGCTAGACCAAATTAACTTCGTCATTAATAATTGCTTTACATGTGTTTACTGAAATGAAGACAACAACTTCAGGCCTGTGTTTTAGTCATGTTTTGCTTTGATGTAAGCTTTCATCTGTTTTCAGCTACCAGTTTGTGGGTGGTTTTGGTTTTGGAGGGGTTACATTAATAAATGGAAAGAATAGTCACTGTCAAAAAAATAACCAGGCTCCTTTCATCACAAATTCCCTGTGAAAGTGTATAGTGAAAAACTAGCTAGGGTAGTTGTTATATCCCTGGCCATTTGCCTTTCTGTGTTACTGCTTGAAATGTGAGATGTTCACATGATGTGGTAACTGCCAGGTAACAAATTAGCTAGAGATGTTGAACATGAGCCTCAAAGCTATTTGTCTAAGCATGGCCAATGTATGTATGTGCCTTTACACGGGAGAACGGAAATTTTTCTAAATTTACTCTTAACTGGATATGCCCATATGGCCTGGAATACTAAAATTCTTGTAATGCTCAGATCAATCCAGGTAGGATTGTACGTGATGTCAGGGGCTAGTAATCATGCCAGATTTTTATTCTTTTCCATGTCCACCTTGGTTCCCGTATCCTATGTTGCAGAGCTACTCCCCAGGCTGTATGAGCCGCATGGAGTTATTCCATCCCTAGTGCAGGACTTCGTGTTTGCAGAGTTTCTTGAGGTTCCTGTCAGAATATAACTCCAGGATTTGAGGTGTCCCTCCACTGTATCAGCAACTTCACATGTCTGGTGACCTCCATGAACTTGGATTTCTTTGGTACTGTTGCCAAGGTGCCTATTGACCCATAAAAAAACCAGCTGTACTTAGTTTCAGGGCAAGTTTATTTTTTAATAAGGAGCCAAACTTATAAGACTGGTAACCTGTTTTTTGTGCCAAAGGCACATAAAATTCTAGAAAGTTCAATACAAAATTTCTGGCAAGCATTTTTTTTATGCTTTCTTGCAAAATATTTTGTTTCATGTATTTAACACAAAGACACTTTGCCAGAGTCCATACTGATTCTTTTTTCTCATGTTGAGAAATGGGTTCATGTACCCTATATCTGCAGTCCAGTACCTAAAGCCATACAGTTAACTTATTCTGAGATCCCTTATAGATGATTTGTTGAAAGGAAGCCTTAGCAGTCTAAATTAATATAGTGAGAAGTTTGTTAGCATGTGCTCTATATTGTCCCTTGTGGCTACTGTGAGTTAGTTCATATTTCAAAATTACCACCTTTTCCCCCCAAGAATTTTACAGGCTTTTCTCAAATGCCTTTTAAAAAGTCTCATCAAAAACAATGCAGAGAAAATTACTTATAAAACCACTGCCTGCCTTCTCTGTTATTCAATATTTCCGTGTCTGTCTGCCTGGAAACAGCTACAAGAGCTGCAAAAATGAGTCAAACATGCAGTAGGGTAGCACTGTGCAGCCAGTGGGACGCTGTGATGGTCTGACCTCTGAACGACTCGCTAGCTCTACATCCAGTGGAAGCTCAAAACAATGACTGCCTGTCCAGCTACACCCAGATTTGTTTCCTGCTGTCGTACTTCAAGGAAATCTGCTCTGTGTGGGACAGCAGCCTGCAAAATGTTCCACAGAAGCCAAACAGTGGTGGCTGAAAACAGTGTGACTTATCAGCGTTAATGTCCATCCTCTTTGCGCATGAGTCATACATGCAAAACTGTGTGAAATTAAATAGTTGCTAAACATAGTTAGCTGAGACGTGTTAAGTGTGGCAGTTCATTACAATTTAGGTTTATATTCACCTAGCCTAGCATTCTAGGAGAAAGAAGCAAGTGGTTTGATAACCTTCCTGCTACTGTGAGGATGGATTATGAACTCGGGAGACCTATGGTGTGTTACTTTTTGTAAGGAAAATTTTGAATGTATTGTTTTGACAAAGGTAGGACTGCTTTTCTGTGACTCTCACCATCTGAAGTTTCTTAGAGTTCTTTAGTTTGGCAGATGTTGTGAGGCTTTTTGACACAGAATCTTTTTAAATAGCTTATCAGCTCATATATACTATGAAAATTCTCACAGATAAGTGATTGCGATCAGTGGAGGGGGAGCTTTTCATCCTCCCATTGGGGGAAAAAAAAGGTACTGTTTACTTGTATATGAGGTGATGTTTATGTAACAGGCAACAATATCAGTCTTGGTTACTTCAGTACAATAATGGTTTTATCAGTGAAGTCCTCAAGAGCTGATTCAGATTTGTAGATATGATGGTAACAGTTAGCTCATAAAAAGAGTGAATTTCTATTTTAAATGTACAGATAAACTTCTTAAAATAAGCTACTGTGGCTAGGTTTTTAGGAATAAAAGTTGATGCAGCGTAGCAATGCAGGAGCCTTGCTCGTGTTTCAGGGACCTATTTATACAACTGTGCTCAGTGCATTCAGTTAAAAGCTGCATTATTTACTCTTTTAACTGAATATAAATCCTTAGTTGTGGAATCGTATATTTAGTGGGGAAAAAAAGTGTGATAGGTTTTGTTGCTTTGAGGGAGCACAAATAAAGATGCTTTGCCTCTGAATCAGGCTGTGTGCATGTTGTGAAGCTAGGAAATCATTAGATATATTTGGCAGTATGGAAATAGTACTTCCCCATTGGGAGAAGGTTAAACCAGCATAAGAAATTTGCATGGATTTTATAATCATTGATATATACAATGTATCTGGCTCCTGTAAACCATACTAAAATCTTGATTGATGTATGTGAAAGAAAGGTGACAAAATTGCTTTCTGAAACTTCTTGATAGTTGCAGCATTTTTGACATAGGTCACCTGAATTTCATAACAGGGTGAGTCAAGGTATTTGCATGTAAAAAAGCATAGAACTTGTATTAAATCACTGAATGCGCTGTGTGTATAAGAATTTAATGCAAATGCTGTCCCTTGATATAAGTGTATTTATCAGAAACCAAAATCGTGAAGTATCTTAAATGACAATACCCAGTAATTATTTTAGAGCCAGTGAACAGCTTGCATCTGCTTCATGGTGCTTCAACAAGAAAGTTCTCGTATGGCAACACTCAAGATATCACATGTATGTCCTGTATGTGCTTCCTTTAGGAAGAAAGGTAGAACTTTTATATGGTAATAGTTGTTCTGTCACTTTGCATTTGCTGTATAGTAATACAATAATATACATAGTTCTCCATTCATATTGACAGGCCACTACAAATTGTCGTTTATCCAAGAACATTAAGTGTAGCCATTTAGTCATAGGTGACTTATTAATGAGTAGGAGTAGTCCACATTTCCATAGACTTTCCAGATTTAAATTAAAAAACAAGAAAGCCTGTATTATGTTCAGTGTCCTAAGTGGTAAACAAAATTCTGTAGCGTGTAAAGTCTATTTACACAGTGCTTTTTTGTCTGAAACATTTTCTGATAAATGCATGATGAGTGAGGGGATGGACCCAAAACTAGAGTAAGGGGGCACCATTGACCTCAGTTGAACTGCACTGGTTTATAACAGCTGAGGAAACAGCAGGAAGTATTTACATTCTTTACTGTTTCTAAGGCTAGAAGGCAGAGAAAAGAACTGTGACTAGAGGACAAACAGACATTCACAGGAGTGTTAAAGAAAATGGTTCATATTAGTTTGGGGTAGGATTCTTTGTTATTGTTAATAAATGCCTATTTGGACAATATTAACTCTGGCTCACTTTTTACTCTCAATTCATTTAAGCATTGATTACTTACTATTTAAATGAGGTTGATATACTATTGTTGTGTAATTTTGAGGCCCTCAAGTTTAAGCATAGTTTCTTTACTTTTAGAAGAAAAGTAGGGGACTTAGCATGCTTACGCTAAGTGCAAGGCTTGTCCTTGCAGGAATCCAACATGCAGCATTTAGTTCTATATGCTTAGGGAAAAGAAGAGATTTTATGCACACAGGGGCAGCTTTTGCCCAAGTGCAGGTATTCAGAAGAGGTTTGCATGATATGCACTAGAAATGTGGTATATAATAGGTATTTTCTGCAGCCAATTAATTGTGAAGGAGGATAAGACTGAGGTGCATGTATATGTTTTTCTTGCTCATGAGCTAGGCCATAGCTTCATCTGATGTCATTACTTCTACAATCTATTGAACTGAGGCAAGTCATCCAGTCTCTAAAGATGCTGGATTGAGTTGTGCTTGCCAACCAGTACTCTCCATGAGAGACAATACGATATTCAGTGCAAATGGGAGTGCCAAGGGCACAAGGAAACAGATACTCATTCTTGAAACCTACAGTTCTGGTTCACTTAATATTCAGAAGCATTTGCTGGTTCAGACTTTGTGCGCCTCATAATAAATCAATGGGTTTTGGATGGCATAGCCCTAGTTAATAATTCACTGCTGATATATTCATAAGGCCTTATATTCCGCTCTTATTTTTGTTTATGCTGATGTCACTCAGCTGAAGTAAGTACAGAGCATTCCTGT
This sequence comes from Phaenicophaeus curvirostris, assembly GCF_032191515.1. NCBI lineage: Eukaryota > Metazoa > Chordata > Aves > Cuculiformes > Cuculidae > Phaenicophaeus > Phaenicophaeus curvirostris. The sequence continues at coordinate 44,815,688 of NC_091395.1, read as the reverse complement.
ACCAGAGCACAGATCCGTCTTGTAGCTTTCCTTAGATATCCAGAAAGGATGTAGCCACATCTACTACCGTGTCTAGTTATAAAATGTTCTTGAATGTGACTTCTGTTTGAGAATTGCAGGGTTTTTTTACTGGGCAAATGAGTAATAAATCCAAACATCTTGAACTGGCACTAATTAAAGTCTAGCAATAGGAAGGAGAAGGATTTGTTTGCATGAAGACTGTTTTCACCAAAATAATGTATATAAAACCTGATTTTGTGCCCCTTTTTATTTAATTGATTGACCGGCTGGTTCACTTTCTGAAACCTCAGGAAGTACAGTAAGCTCACTACAGAATATTTTATGATGCAACGGTTATTCTTGAGAATGCCTACTTCTCACTATCATAGGTTCTTGGTAGGCTTGGATGTTGATGCCTTCATTTAGTTGTTATGAGGGAGAGGACCTTAAGTTTCTCAGATTCTTTGATGCATCTTTTCAAGGGCAATGTGTGTATCCAATATGCATAATCATTTTGCTGAAGCTTTGTGAATCAATTCTTTGGTTTATTAAGGGGATCTGTCCTGGACTTGTACTTCACCTAGGATCAGAAGTTTAAATGAAAAGACAAAGAAGGAGACCACTGAGAAACACTTGAGAATTTAATATGACTTCACCCCTTGCCCCAACTACAATGCTCCAGTGCAACAGCCTTCTTCCATCCTAGAGTTCTGACAGGTGAAATGGAAATGCAAACTTTTTTATACTTTTCATTGGACAGAAGGGGTAGTACTTAACTCTAAACAAGCGTCAATGTGTGCAAAACAAGAATACTGGTACATTGGATCAATTCCGTCTAATCACATACCATCTCTGTGAGTGGTTTAGGTATGAGTAAGGCAGGGTTGAAGTAATCCTTTCATGAATACTTCCCCTGAAATTCCAATTACAAGTGGCTTGGGAGCTTCTTACAGCAAGGATTTGTGTCTGGACAGTTATTTTTAATAGCTGCCAGTGGTTTCATTTTCAAATGTGTACTTAATTATCCTCTATTCAGTACCCACTTTTCATATTTTTATGGATCTCTGGTCTCATTTAGTATACAAAATAATTGTGAATAACGGAGAGGTTTGACAAGATATAGTTGATTGTGCAGTATACCTCTTTACCAACATAATTTTTTAAGCGGTTGCCAAAGATGGAAGTAATATTCTGTTTATCTGATGAATATTCTAATGTCTTTAATAAGATGGAATGAATATTTAAAAATACTGAGGCTTCACACCTCATAAGAATTTTATGAAGTGGCATTGTTTCCTTTTATAATATGACCAATGGATCAAATTTGATAGCAGTACTCAAAGCAATCTAAGAATGCATGTATCCCCCTATTTTTTCCTCTTTAGTTCAGAGTGACAGCATTCCAAAATACTCACAGTTTTTTGGTTTTAGCATTGGCTTACAGTGCGATATAAAAATTTCTACCACAAATGATTTATCTGTGTACTGTCTTTCATTATAGCAGTTGTGTTGAGACAGCCTGTTTTGCGTTATTCTGTAAAGTAGTGAGCACAGGTGTCTCTTTAGTAAGAAATAATAAAATAACTACACTGAAAAATGGTGTGACAAAGCCACTTAAAATTATTAGTTAGAAAACACATACAAAGTAGATGTCCTTTCCCAAAGTAAAGAATGAGTAAAGTTAGATTTTTATGTGCTATATCAAAAGATAACAAATTCAAAACAATATACCACAGTGTACGAGGTCTTTAAAAATGAAGCATGACCATGAAACCAGATACTTCAAATTATTTTTTAAGGAAGTAGAAATTATTATAAGTAAGAGGTATACAGCAGAAGTGAGTAGGAGAAAAGTACAAAGCTTCTGTTCACTTTAATCTGATGTTTGTCTCCTGGTTTCTTCGAGGTAATTAATGCTGCACATTAAAACATGCTTGAAGGCAAAGTACTGTTGCTGTATGAGTATTTAAACTGAGGTGAATCACAGGGCAAAGCTACAGAGCTGAGTGGAGTTCATAGAAAATTGTTACCTTGCTTTACAGGAGTTGTATTGGAATTTCAGGAGGTTTTACTGACTTCCTAAGCAAATCAAAACTGAATGTTTGTGTCAAATTTCTGTGAATGGAAAGATTCGGTTAAGATAATTTTCTGAAACACTTAGTTTGTGTTGATTTCCTGAAACAATTTACTGTAAACTAACATATTTCTAAATGAAAACTTAGATTAGTCTATAACTCAAATATGTCATTTTTGGAAAAAAAAAAAAGTCTAAACAAACTCTCTCAACAATTTTGCCACTCAGGTGCTAAAACATTTTCCTGAATTGCTGCTCTTTTACAGTAATTGTTTTAGGAAACAGCATTTTTCTATGAAACATTGGGTTTGGTTGGTAATTCTGACCTCATCAAGAGATACATCTAGTGTTCATTAACAATAATCTTACAAACAAGAAGCATCTGTTCTTTAGAAACATAAATGATGTTAAGTTAGAGGGGGGGACTTCCAAGGGGTATGGCATAATGGTATGAAATTATAGCCAAAATACCAGCAAGCAGACAGATGTCTTTAGAGTCATAGAATTGAGATGAAAGGACTTTATTTAGGAACTTCTGATCTCAATGCCATTGATGGTACTTAGAGCAAGGAGAGAGGAGAAAATTTTTCTGAGATTGGCCTTCAGAAAGGAGGATAAGGTGTCAGGAAAATGTGACAGTGTGGGGTTAGTGTCATTGGTGAAAACTGAGTATGAAAAAGATTACAGCACTGAAGGAAGGGATTTAGAGAATTCAGCAAGAGCGTGTGATAGGAAGAAACTAGACGTGCATCAGCTAAAATACAGTTCCCTTATTCTCTAAAGCTGTTAGTTTCTCAAGAAGTAGACCAGTTCAATTTTAATTATTTGAAAAAGAAATCAGCACATCAATCTGTTTTGGTCAAGTATTTCCTTTCAAAAGCAAATTGATTCCTACATACTGTGCTCTGCTTAACATAGACTTTAAGAATTAGTTCATTTTTTGATTGGAAGTGCTCTGATTCCATTTCATTTAAATGTGAGAATGAACATTTTAGTATCTCAAATGTTACTGTTCTGAAATGAAGGTTTTACATCACCTGGGACCAATTGTAAGATGACAGCTCTGTGGAGATATTAAAGCAGCTTTTTACATTAAAAAATACTAACCTTTTTTTAGGCTTCTGGATTCTTGTGTGCTTTGTTTAGTAAGCTGCACCAGCTACTGCTGTAAGGAATGAAAAAGCAATTGTGTTTTCAGTTCATTACCTTTATTAAGTTGACAGCTCTTCACAGATAGCTATTTCACAACTACAGGCAACTTCAATACTACTTAGCATAATTTCTTTACTGGAGAAAAAAAGATGTATTTTTAAAAATAAGTAGACTGGTTTTAAACCCTTTTCCCTTTCCTTCAGGAAGTTCAGGTGAAATTAGTTAATAAATTAAGTCACTAAAATCCTTAGATCTGATTTTATGATGGTCCTTTGAATGTTGAGTGATTGGTTTGGTGTTTTTAGAAAGAAGCAGCTTACTTGTCTATTTGTCTGCCATACAGTTGTCTTACTATTTCACGTGAGTGTTTATACATTTTTAAATGCAAATAAAGTTAAAAAAATGTACTTTGTGGAATTGAATGGTTGTGAGATAACAAAGTTCTAAATAAAGTTGCTGTAAGCCAGACTATTAAATACAAAAATCATTAAAAAGCAGAAGTAGAACTTACTGATGAAGAAAACAGTTACCATGTTTTCATGCCTATAGCCCCATGACTTTTAAGAGATGTTTAAAATTTTACCAATCTCCTGTATAGGACTACCTCTTGTAAGATAACTGAAACTTTACCAGTTAGGTCTGCAGATCTTGTTAGCATTACTCTCCTGCCTGCAGAAGAATCTGAAAATGGTAACTCTAAAGATTCTGTACTCTGTTGTGAGGATTGCTGAGATGCTGCTTCAGCTTGATAGTCTCTGTACTTTATGAGTGCTGAGAAGCACCCCAAAAACCTACTGTGCAAGCCAAGAACTGCCAGAGCACCCCAACACTTCTTCCTGACAAAAGTCTTGTGTTTGTTTGCATGACTAAGCTGAAAGGAGGAGGTGACAGGCTGCCACAACAGTATTGAAGCAAACATTGTTCCCATCAGTAATCAGGATAAGGAAGGTCTGAACCTTGTTTAAAATTTCTGATTTTCATACAGTTGGGGGTGAAAGCAACAGAGAGGTAATAATCTTGCCTATCTTTCTCAGTCTTTCTATCTTTTTGGTAATGAGAGTTCTTTGCAATTAAATTTCCATTTTTCAAGCTATTTGAAATAGCTCTTTAGAGGAAAAGTTACTGTAACTTGTTAAGACACTTGACCACCAGTGTATTAATTACAATAATGGAATGTCATTTACCTTAATTATATTTCCTTTTTCTGAACATTCCTAAACAAAATTGGTGTGCCACCATGTTAGCTTGTACACATTCATGTGAAATACATGTGTTAAAGTTGAAGCCTGTCTCCTTGTCACATGAGCGTGGGTTGACATAAAATTGAAATCAGTTGTGCTCTTTGTAGAAGAGGTATTTCATGAACGAGTAACAGTGGCTTTTAAAATGACACACTGCAGTGCACGGTATGGTAGGTGACAGTAGTTATAAAACTATAATTAAGTATGTGGGAACTGAGAACATCTGCTAAGGCACTTACTGTTGCCAATTTGAAATAAAAAAATTTAAAAGCCTAATGCTGCAAAAATAGCATTAAAATATTATATATACTAGATTAAGCTGAGGACATAATTTTAATAATAGTAATAAGTAAACTGAGGAGTAGTTTAAAAAGGAAAATATTCTATCATGCCTCTTATGATATCTATCCTCATTTTGTTATTCACACTGCACTTGATAATGCCGTATAGCTGGTGTTACTGCAAGGCATGCAAATGATCTACACATTTTCATGAAGCAGATACCATCTCATATGCTAGCACTCCATGAAGTAGTTGAGTGGCATTTACAATGCAGAACATTGAGCCCTGAATAGCACTTGTGGCAGCATTAAGTCTGTGGCTGCTGCAGGTACATTTTAAATTATTCTGATAATCTCAAAGTAACATTTCATATGGGAGCAATGCTAAACCCTCTCAGTCAACTGAGGATTCCTGTTGGCATCAGCACACCTGAGGACATACTCTTGGCAAAATATTACTAGGTGGTTTAGAAAGCAAGACAGGCACCAAGTCATTATTCTAATGAAACAGACCTTGTCTTAAACCTTCAAAATACTGAAGTGTTTTATTTAGAACTGCATTATTAAACTCAAACTAGCTGGCATGGACTGATAGTATGTATTATTACTGAAGTCATTCATAATTTCCCGTTTTAAGGTCCTGTTTGAAAAGCTAGAGGTCATTATTCTACAATGTAATAATTTTGTTCACATTAAAAATTCTAGTCATCTGTGGGTTGGCAAGGTTAGGGCTTAGTGGGTAGAATACGGTCATAAATTTTAACACTGTTTTTTTTAGGAATGCAACTTTTACCTCCCATTGCAAAAACTGTGTGCCTCTGAAAAAATCTGTTTGCAGCTGCTCAGTAGAGTTTTGGCAACAGCGAATATCTGAAGATGCATTCCTATTGCACATGAACAGAAAATTAGAATTGAGCACTTGAACGCTTCTGAGTGCCAGGGGTAGTATAGGGAATGAGTGGACTATTCATGTAATTGCTACTGCAATGAATGCTAGAGCAAGCTGAAAATAAGGTGATGGTGTTTGCTTTCTTTCAGACCCACTATAGAACAGTCTTTGAAGAGGAAAAGACTGCCTGTTTGGAAGACTGAGGGGTATAAGAGCAATAGACTGTGACAAATAGCCTCTGACAAGGGAATGGGGAGTTTGGTCTGGAGGGCTGTGGCAGGAAAGCTGGGATTTAAGTGAGTTAAACAGACGAAGGTAAGACTGGCCAGGAAGGAATCTGGGGCTGAGAGCTGAAAGCTTCCTGTGGCTGCCTAACTTCATCTGCTGAAAAAGGCAGAGGTTTGCCTGCTGATTTCTAGAAAAATGATTCAGGTGTCCCTGTGGAGCCAGATACTGAGACTCCAGTATTTCCTTTTGCCTTCAGAAGGAAAGAAAATCTGAAAGGTGCCAAGAGAAAAATTTACATTAGCATTGCGAAAGCTGTGGATAGGAAATGCCAGAGTTAAAGCTACCTTTGCTGCAGTTTGTTCCTTCCGTGCAGATGCAGTTATTTCAGTAGTTTTATATCTGCTTCTTTCTGCTAACCTGTGGCCTCATCCACAGCACAGGCTGGATCTCCTTGTTGGAATCCGGGAGTAGGTTTGGGTAAGGAATGGAGTCAGGTAATAAGCTCTTCAGGATCCTTCTTCCATATGCTGACACAGTTTGCCTTGTGGAGGGTAATGAAATAGGAGGCTGAATACTTGTCCTGGTTTGTGCCCCTGCTGCTTATTCCTGTGGTAGCAGGCATTGCATTTTATTGTGGAAGAGCACAGGAACCTCCAGCCTGTGTCTGGCTGGGAGGCAGCTTGTACTGAAGTGCCCAGCCATGCTCAGCAGTGCTGTACAGGTGCCCAGCTGCCTCATGGGTGATTCCAAACTTTGTTCTATGTTGGCTGCGTGCCTGGCGCAAACCTCTGATCTGTGAAAGTGCTAAGCACGCAGTTGCAATGAAGGGGGAATTTGATTAGCGCTCTTAATGTTCGAAGTTTTCTGACCAGTTGGAACCAAAGTCTCTTCTGTTACCCAGAGTTATTGAAATCTTAATCTTTAGTCCTTTTATCACTTCAGTGAGGATACAGTGGCTTTCTGACCCAAAGTTAATTTGTTTGACATGCATAGATGTTACAATGATTGATGTTTAAGGCAAATCTTGAGGAAAATTAATAGTTATAAATGAGGTTCAAGGCTGCATAATGGATAATGGTCAAACATGACATAGCTCCGTACAGGAAGAATGTCATTCTCTCTCTACAGAAGCAAGTTAATTGTGGCTTTTTTTTTAATGCATCAAAAGTTTTATGTTACACTATTTGAAATATTTAATTATAATTTAATAAAAGCTAGGTGTATGTGTAGATTGTAGGTGAAATATACAGGCCTGTGAGTATGTACGTACATATACGGGCACTTTCTTCATGTGTTTTCCTTGCGCACATTTTCTCACTAGGAAATTCTGAGGGTTATATGAGGTTCAAAAAAAGACTTAGAAATATTCCTTAGAGACAGGTCTTTCAATTTTGCAGAATGTGCATGGTCAGTGCAATTATGTCCTCTTTGAGCTGAGTGGAAATTCCATTTAAATGTTCTTACGGTTATTATGAATGTATGATATGATTCACAGAGCTTTTTATTATTTAATCTATTGTTATTATACAGTCAGAACTGAGAAGAGTCAATCTTGTGTTGGTAAAGGATGATCTTGTCTCTGACCTTCACTGTCTGGAATGCTGAACTGAAGCATTGAGCAATTTCTTTCTAATTTAAGAGCAGTAAGAATAACAAGAGTGAGTGTCACGTGGTAATGCTTTATCCTGACACTGAAAAATCAGATATTGGAGTAATATGTTCAGATAGATGCATATAAAAGCATGAACTGAGCAAGAAGTAATGAAATAGCATGATTAATGATTAACTTATTTAACCAAATGATTAGTATTTTACCCCATCAAGAAGAATATATTATCTGTAATTCCTGGAGAAAAATGAGAGAGGGAAAATGAATCCTGTGGTTGCTAAAGTTAAATCTAGTAAATGTAAATTTGGCTCTTACAGAAATGAATGCCCCTGGTGGCCAGAAAATACAATCTTTAGAAATTCTAAATTGTAACAGTTATATGCATAACAATTTCTGTGGTAGAAACCATATACTGTATAGCCAATAGTTGCATGAACTCTTATCTAAAACATTATAATAGGAATAATCTTGGAAAGTACTAGTTTAAAAAATTGTTTATATTCTCTGGATAAACCATCTCTCTTGGTTTAGCTGATCTGTTGAAATCTTCTGACTTAACATTGTTTCCTATAGTATTTTTTAGTGTGCCTTATACATGCTGTCGTAGTACACAAGGACCTCTAATCAAGGACCAGCATTCTGTTACAGAATCACAGAATTGTTTAGATTAGAAAAGACCTTTAAGATCATTGAGTATAAAGCAAACAGTGATGGATCAATATTAATCTCCTTTCCCAAGAATTTGTAATGTAAAATGAAAAAAAGTAATAGGTGAAGGCACCACTTGAAGTATAAGGAATAAGTGTTTATTGGTATTAGTACAGAGCAGACTCCTGCCATTGGGGAATTGCTGTATCTTAGCAGAGACTGGGATCCCATCCTGATGTGTCTATGGAAGCAGCTGAGCAGAGATAGCCCCTCTCCAAAAGTTATAAAGGAAGCTAAGAGAAGGCTAAATGAAAGCTGAACTCAGAAAGGTGAAATGATCTGTTGAAAATCAATGGCAGAAACACGTGTAGAAAAGACTTGTTAATGCACTATTATAGAGGATAATCTGCTATACCATATGGCACCTGGCCTAAAGAAGCCTCAACGTATCTAAGACTGCTTGAAAAAATACTTCACTTCTGTCCTTGAAATGTCACTGAAAACTTAAAATGACAGGGAAATAGAATTCATAAAAATAAGCACATCCAATTCTGATTCTTTTAGGTATATGGATAGATTTATTTGGCATGTGAAGCCATGAGAATGGCTGTAAGTTTAATAGGTTTAATAGCGCACTCATTTCATGAAACCTCCTCCCAGACAGATCATAACTTGCAGCAAATGGGAGTGTAAATATCCTTTGTTTTCTTGATGTTTTTACTTGGTGGATCATGGGGCAGTTCTGAAAAGATGGGATCTTTTCTTATGTGTGGTTTTCAGCAACAGGATTTGATAATCATTAGTTAAGGGCCTGATAGTCTTTCTCCTGCTGTGTAGGCAGGTTCCATTTCCCTTTCAAACCCTGAATTTTTTAAGGTCCTCAGGTTTTTCAGGTTATCTCAGTGAGTCTTCGTTCATGATCAGAACCAAGAATGCTAGAGCAGTCTACCTTTAGAACTAAAATTGCCTGATAACTGACTATCAGTAATGGAATAATAAAACACATTGACAATTTAATATAATTTCAAGGTGCAACTGCATGAAAGGCTTGTGGAAAAGAACTATTATATTTTTTTCCTTCATATTCTTAAGTGTGTTCTGTGTTGCTTTGTAGTTTGCCTTTGAGTCATTCACCAGCCCCTTAGTTATCAGGCAATATCATTCATGTTTCTAATGTGCTTGCTTGTTCTCTTTCCAGTTGTTTCTGTCAAATATTGTAATTTTTTTTCCCACTCTAAAAGTTATTTGTATACTTCCCCTGTTTCTGTGAAGACTGAGCCTTACTGCATGCCTTCTGGCCTAATTGGTTCTATACCACTATGCTTAACCTTTGTGAGTTTAAACGCTGTACTGCTTTGGATGCTCTAGGATCAGTAAAGGATGAGCCTAATAGCAGAAGTCTTCGGTGTGCTGGTGGACAATCAAGAATTGAGAAAGAGAGAAAAAGATAAATATCCAATTTTAAAGATTAATCAAACCTTTAGAACTTGTGAAATTCAGTTACAGGTATAGGTAGCAAGTATTAACAATTCTAAATAAGTTTAACTGTGCTCCCAATTGTAATTGTAAGTAGTTCTTTCTTTGGCTATTTATACTAGGAAGAATTGTAGCTTTTTGTTGTTGTATATAGCATTGAAACATATTGAGCCTCATTAGGTATGAAACCAGCTGTCAGCAAAGTGCATATACTAGTGTTGTAAACAGTAGAGGTTGCATTATTTAGATGTGGGGTTGAAGCTATTTGAGATGACAATTGGTGATTGTCTCCCTAGGGAAATGGCAAAATATAGTATCAACAAAATATGCAAACGCAAGCTTACAAAGCTGATTATTCTGTTTTTCATGTGTTGTACATAAGTAGTTTTACTTTGTTTTGAGAGCACATAATACTACTGCTGCTAAATACCCTCTTTCCTGTAAACAGTTAAGTCTCTAATGGGACCACAGTTATGCAAAGCAATGCCTAAGATTCTTCAGAAATGGTAAAATGTGCTAAGGGTTCATGAGATAAACAGTATGCTATAAAGCAGGCTTTATAGCAGGGAGGGAAGATAGAAGTTTATAGCTTCAACTTGCTTTGAAGCCTTCAAATGTGGAGTCATCTAGGCATCGAGTTATCACAGTCTTAACATTAACAGCAGCTGAAAGAACTTACTCTTCCCAAAGGCAGCTGTTACTCTTGATGAGCCCTACTGGTTTGTATTTAAACAGTACTGTTGAACAATTATTTGATCTTCTGTCACTAAAGTCTTATATGAAGATCAAAAGTCTACAAGTAGTTCCTTGAGTAGCAGAACTGAAGAAACCTTGTGTCAGTTAAGATCAACAGTGAATAAATCTACTCTAGCTTTTGCTTCTTAGCTATGCTTCTTAATCTGAACTAAAATATTATGATTGTTCCCCATTTTATTGCTGTTTGGTTCATGTCAGTGTGAATTTACAGAATAGACCTGGATGCCCATCAACAATGCTGAAGTGGAAGATGGGTTTAAGGGAGGTGCCTGACATGCTTCCTCTGTTGAGAAGCACCTGAACTGCAGGCTGGAGTAGGATTTGTCCCTGAGCAGAACTGCCTTGCTAACAAAGTGAGGTAATAGGCAGATGAGTGCCATGGGCATCCGTCTCCCTTACAGGCTCTGGCTAACTGACGGGGGCTCACTTATGCACCTATAACATCTGAGTTTACCTAACATGGGAACTTTCAGAAGGATCGAGAAGATGCGTGATGCATTTTGGGTACTCTGCCTTGAAGGTGGACATTTTTATAATTATGTCAGTGGACACCAATCTACTGTATATCTACTTCTGTGGCAAGCTCCCATACAGTAATCTTAAATCATTTCCAGCCAACAGAATTATTTGAACTGAGTTCCTGTAAAACAAGAGCAGAGGATAAAGCCAAAAGCTGACAACAAAAATAACCACCACTGAAGTCTATAAGTTTGTGTTTTCATATGATAAAAAACAATAGTAGATGCCTGGAGAAAGGGGTAAGAAATGTGAATTGTAATCAGTTTGGGTTCAGTATGTAGCTAGTCAAAAGAATATCTATCTAGTAAAAATTATGCTACAGTAGGAGAAATCTTAAGTTTCAAGTTTCTTCTCAAGAGAAAGATTTACTTTTACATTGGTACCAATTTAAATAACAAATGTTTGAACTTGAAGCATATCTAGAGAAGGACAATGAGTCTAGTGAATGGGCTGGAGAACAAGTCTTATGAGGAATGGCTGAAGGAACTGGGATTGTTTAGTCTGGAGAAAAAGAGGCTGAGGGGAGACCTTATCACTGTCTACAACTACCTGAAAGAAGGTTGTAGCAAGGTGGATGTTGATCTCTTCTCCCAAGTGATAGGCGATAGAACCAGAGGGAACGGCTTCAAGTTGCACTGGGTGAGGTTCAGATTGGACATTAGGAAAACTTTCTTCATCAAAAGGGTTATCAGGCACTGGAACAGGCTGCCCAAGGGAGGTGGTTGAGTCACCATCACTGGGGATATTTAGAAGATGTAGGTGAAATGCTTAGGGATATGACTTAGTAGTGTACCGGTACAGTTGGACTTGATGATCTCAAGGGTCTTTTCCAAACTAGCGATTCTATGATTCTATGACGCTGTACACAATAACAAAGATTGCTGTAAGGAACCTTCAGTTTAGAAACAAGTAATCTTTGCTTTTCTCTCTCATTAGATATTTTGTTAGATTTTCTTAGTTTTATAAAGGAACAGAGGGAAAGAAGGAGATAATACCAGTTTCTCTTAATCTTGCATTTATAGCATTCCCAGAAAAATGACATTAGGAAGAGTCCAAGGTCTGGAAAGAAGATCCTGTGTCATCAGATTTATTCCCCTGCCTTCAGACTCCCACATTTCTTACACACGCTTGTCCAGTTCAGGCTCTTAAATTTGACCACAGAACTTCCTATAAGTGTTCTAGGTGTTGATGACTGTCATGAACAGAAATTACCTTATGATTTGCAAATTACATTTAAGACAAATTAAATGATTAATAGTAGATCTTCTGCCAACATTATTGCTTTACTTCCTCCAGTTATGTCCAATCCCTTGGTGTGTTTATTGAAAACAATTGATCATAGACTTCTGTGATGGATTCTCCTGTACCTGAATCTCTTTGAACTCTTTGGTCATAGGAACTAGGACTGCTTATGATTTTTCAAGACAAGACCTACCCAGTTCCTTGAATCATAGAATCACCAGATTGGAAAAGACCTCTTGGATCATCGAGTCCAACCATTCCTGTCTGCCACTAAACTATGTCCCTGAGCACCTCGTCTACCCGCCTTTTAAATACCTCCGATGGTGACTCAACCACCTCCCTGGGCAGCCTCTGCCAGAGCCTGATGACCCTTTCTGTGAAAAAGTTTTCCTTGGTATCCAGTCTGGACCTCCCCTGGTGGAGCTTGAGGCCATTCCCCCTTGTCCTATCACCTGTCACTTGGGAGAAGAGGCCAGCACCCTCCTCTGCAACTTCCTTCTGGGTAGTTGTGGAGAGCAATAAGGTCTCCCCTCAGCCTCCTTTTCTCTAGGCTAAACAAGTTAGTAACTAGTGATGTTAGTATTGCATTTGCTAGGGGAAATAGGCTTATATGTCTGATAATGTCATAAGTTAGATATCCACCTAAGTTAGTTAGCAATACAGTAAATAGCTGGAATATCTTCAATTTTTTATTCCTAATTAAAATTTGGCAAACACAGCAAAACTCATAAATTCAAATTCCATGTCCTTTCTACTGCATTTCCACACTGCTCAGAGATAACCTGTTTTCTACTAGACTCTCATGTATAACCAAAATTTCTTCACAGCTGTAGTAGGGCAACTATTCATCCTTTCCAAACTCTCAAAGAACCTCTGCAAATGCAGATGTCCTCAGCTTCTCCCAGTCAGTTAAATCAGCTCATGCTCTTTGCAGCCCAGACATGTCTCCTAGGGATCTGTGATTCCTCAGATGATCCAGTAAACAGAGCTTTTGTATGTACAAATTTCCCTGATCATGCACTTAGGTCACATCACAGTCAGCAGCAGAGTCTATTGCATTCCAGTAGAATTGTATGGCCATGTACGAATTATTCAGTCATCTCAGTTGTTTAATGACTTGATCAGTACAATTGTGGAGGATGTGCATAAGAAACGTGTACGATGACACTGCACTTAACTTGAGGATGTCTTCACAATCCTTTAAGCAAAATTTAAAAGCTAAAATTAGAGAAACTGTGATGGTGGTTGTCTGCCTGTGTTTCATTATTTGATTGTCTATCTGAAAACACTTTAATTAGAAATGGAGTATTCAGCTTCTTGTAGGGTGAGGCAATGTGATCTGGGACAAACAGTATTTATGCTTATGTTTAACATTAAGCATAGAAATAGGTCTGCAGGGCTTACATAAAGCATATGCTCAAGCATATGCTCACTATATACCTTGCTGGATTGGATCTTAGTACAGACTCCCTGCCATTTTGATTTGTTGTTGCATGTTAATGAAATTGAAACATGGTGGAACCTCCTTCAGTGCCTTCTCAATTTATATTACAAGCTCCACTCCTTCATATGTAAATCTGGAAAGCTCGTGTCCTCCGCAGATATCTAGACCCTGCTGTCTGTATCTAAAACAATGAAAATCTGTCATTCTACAGCAAGATCACGCTCACATCTATCCTGCTGTTGATGCATCTGCACTCTATATTGTAAGCCAATTTCTCCTCTGGGATAAAGCTCCTTTGGGTAAATTTCATTACAAAGGATGGTAACTATAAAGAGCACAGAGTAGAAATAGCTTTAAACTTTATTTAAGTACTGTATCAGAAAAGATAATTTTAAATCCGTTCTTTATAAAATCTTTTGTGAAATGGCACAATGGAGTAAGTAACAGGTAACACAGAATCTGTTAAAAGATCTGTTAGTCCATTAACACTGTCTGGTTAATATCTGTCATCTTATGAAAGTTGTCTTGAATACCTTGAGAGAAAACATTTACTTGCTTCAAGTCAATCAAACTCATAATTTACCCTACAGTATTTAGCATCAAGAGTGCCTGTAATATAACTGTGGGGACTGCTGTTGGTGGGGAGGGGGGACTTTAATAATAAATGTATTATCTTTGACCCTCTTTCATACTCTGACCAAATTAAGTAGAATAGGTCAAAAGTATTTTCAGGCACAATCCATGTGGAAACTACCAGCTTGTTTTGAAACACCAACAGAGTCTGTATGAACTGATTGAAAATAAATCAAACAGGGTAACATCACCTTATGCTTCAAGAGCCTTTCCAAGCTTGTGTAAGAAAGCAGGCAACTAGCATTCTGGAGTTTGCCACGCAGTTAGCTATGTAGCTAGCAAGCCTGGGATTTCACAGGAATCTAGCCTCAATGGCTACAGAGTAGGAGGCAGAAAGACCCCAGAAATGATCCATGAGCTTGGATGCCTTTGATCTGATATTCCCATGTGACATTCAGGAATTTGCAGTATGTTAAGTTGTAGTTATATAATACCTGTAATGATAATTGATTTAGTTTCTACATGTGCTTAAAAACATAAACAACAAACTCTTCTTTCCTTTACATCCCATTTCTTTCCATGATTTTACATGGAAAGGATATTCTAACTTCTGGTGGTCTCTACTTGGTAGTTATGGATTATGATTATTAACAAAGATTAACTTAATTATTTGAATGGTGTGCAATTAGGTAATAGCATGTTACTGGTCATTTAGGCTTTGATTTACAAAACACTTGCTCACATTTATTTAGTTAATGTTTGGTTGAATGTTACAGCTTCTACTTTATGGCTGTCAGTGTTCTCACATCTGAGCAGTAATGGAATTAAACCTCTAACATTAAAGACACGCATCTTGTATTCATAAATAAACTGAGGGTGGGGAAACCTGCCTTGACTTCTCACTAAACCTTTTTATAGCTCCATATAAATGTGGAACAGAAGGGGTAACAGAATGGCTCCCTGCAGCACCCCACATTTACCAGGAACAGAAGAAGTGATCACAACGAATTATCAGTGTCTCTTGGAGAAAACAGGGACGTCAGTGAGATTCCCACAAGTCTTTTCAGTAACCCCTCTCAATGTAAAGCATTGCTGAGTTGAGGTTATCTTTGCAGTGTAATCAAGAAATATAGGGAGTTAATCAAGAAATAACAGAGCAGTATTTAGTGAAACTGTAGCAACAGTAACTGCATCTGTGTTCAACCTGGCAGACCCATTTTTATGCGTTAGTGCAGTCGTTCACTTACTGTGCAACTTCTGTCAGGTGAAGGCAACTATAAAGGAATGCCTTGAACATTAATCCTAGATCTCCCTCTGCAAAAGTTAGGTGTGCTGCTGTGGTCCAACTTAGTATTTCTTTTACCTCAGCATCTAGGATCAGGTGTGAGTTTAGTAGAAGCTGCTTAGAAGACCTGCCTGGTCCAGATGGCTGAACTGCAGCCTCTGATTTTGCAAAACGCAGGTGTTCCAGTTTCACTTTATGTCTGCACAATGATTATGAGCATTCCTTCTGTCGGAGTGTTAGCTGTCTAAGAGTTGTGTATCTTCACTGGGCATTCATTTTGGCCGTGAAGTGTCTGATGCTTCCAGTGAAACATCAATCTCTCCTCTGTCAAGGGTCTATAGCAGCGCTACTTACAAACTCATTCACAAGAACAACTTTCAGGAGGCAGTGAATTAAGAACAGAAGTACAGAGCAAGTAAAGACCTTTGCTTCCCACCATCCAACTTTCTTGAAGTAAGGATCTTAAAGAGTGTTTGAAACAATGCTGAGTAAAATGCTTTCAGGCATATGGCTGTTAGGTCCATTACATTCATTTGGATCCTACTGTCTGTATCCTCAAGTATTTGAATGCTACTTTAGCTCCTTTGAAGCAGAGAATTCCGAATAATTTCGGTATTAAATGCAAGATCTATCGTTTGCATGAGTGCAATTTATATTTGTTTATATGCATACTTTTGAAGTATCCAAGACTAAATTGTTCTTCAACAAAACTAGATTAACATGGAAATATTAGTGATTTGTATGCAGTCCCTCACTGCACGTCAGCAGTGCAGCCTAAGCTGCTCTCAGAGAAAAATCCTTAGGAGGGCTAAGTGATAGAGCTAAAATTGAGTGTTGTCTGTTAAAACTTGAGTAAGAGTTAAGCACGCTTTGTGTAAATATATCGAAGCCACCTGCTAGAAATCATTTTGGCTCTGCAGTGTTCCAAGAATTCTGTACTTGTTGTGTCTCAAAATAAATATCATGTTGCATTTTGTTGCTTGCGTGCATTACCATCAGTGATTCAATTTTAAGCTAAACACAGACTTGAAAACGACGTCTGCCCTAGCAGCCTGAAAACACTGTAGGAATTTGAGGCTCTATGAATATTCTGTAGCTGTTATGCAAATCCAAAATTTCAATCAAGTTATCAAAAAATAATAAAATAGAATTTGCCTTAATTTTTAAAAGATCTTTTAGAAATTCTCAAAGTTAGTTTGCTAGTAGGTGCAGCATAAAAAGAATATAATGAATTTTTTTCACTGTCATGTATCTATTTCTGTAGTTCTCAAAAAGTTTAACATGCATCTCTTGTCACAAAACTGACTGCATGGCAGGAGCAGAGTTCAGGTTGTTTTTGAAAAACGGGAATTTTTTTCATGCAGTGTTGAATCTGGGCTCATTATGACTACAAGGGAATACAGCAATGTGCATGTCACCTCAGAGTTACAGTTAATTCATGGTTCCTGTTGAGTTGAGCTGGTATTCTGGTTCAATATTTTCTTTACTCATAGTAATTAGTATCTCAAGTCTCCTATTATGAAAAGGGTACCTCATGCAGACCTCCCAGCTTACTCCAGCATAGTCAGGCAGTTTATATTTTTAATCTCTTTTCTGAAGCTGTATTCCACTAAAAATTCCAATTTTCCATTTGTTTTATCCTGAACTTGATGTGGGAATACTGCAAAGGGAGAACGACTGTTTTTAGCGCTCAGCATTTTGGCCTTCACTGTGTCTGCCCACTTGGTAAAGTAAATTATAGTAGGCAGCATGTATATAACAACGTGGCTGAGGTTGGCCAGCATGCAGAACACCATTGGAAACATTTTCTGTACTTGTCTTTTTATCTTTAAAAGAGCCTGAATAGAAAAAGCATTAAAGCTCTTGATCCTAAGATAAAGCTGTGACAAAAACTGGCAGTAGATGAAAAATATTGTCTAGTTTGTCTTGTGACATGCCACGAATAGTTTGAAGCCACCTGTTAATGTACGATGTTGTGGTTTTTCTACAGTTGTAGTTTCATTTTGTGAGATTTTACAGTTTGCAAATATTTTTAAAGTTGAGATCACTAAATAGATTAAATCTTTGCATGCATTTTAAATAATTTTGGTGCAAATTATTAGCTTTAAAAATAATTGATGTGTAGTGGCTTGATTCCTTAACTACTGACTTCATTAGAGTTTTGAAATTATTTCACATAGATACCAAGATACATGCCCTGATTCTATGCATAGCAATGTGGTCAGCAACATTAAGAGTGTCAGTTTTGTCTGTAGAGAAACATTAAATCACTGGATGAAAACAGTCATGTCTCATGCTTGTAAACCATTAAAAAAGACCTGGTAACTTCAGCTGCTTAAAAAATAGTTGGAGAGACCTAGTCTTTATATCTTTCCATTTGCACAAAGCTGTGATAAAGCTTATAAGCAGCCTTTAAAAATATTTCCGCATTCCCGTACAGGAATAATTTTTAGTTTATAGTTTCAAGACCAAAAGTCAATCACTAGTGAGCAAATGTTTACAACATAGATGCTAAACACTTGAAAATAGAGTATCTTATAATGGAAGCAACAGCTCATCTTTAGGTTTGGAAGGACAAGCAGTACCAATTTAATTAAAGCTGTGTTAAAATAGGACTGTAATTTGTATCACAGTGATGCTCCACCCTTCCAAGAAGTGCTGCTGCCATTTTGTACCACACATTCTTGTCTTGTGCAAATTAATAGATCATTTTATTTTCCGCAGGAAATCTGAAGACT
This sequence comes from Phaenicophaeus curvirostris, assembly GCF_032191515.1. Classification (NCBI taxonomy): domain Eukaryota; kingdom Metazoa; phylum Chordata; class Aves; order Cuculiformes; family Cuculidae; genus Phaenicophaeus; species Phaenicophaeus curvirostris. The sequence goes on along the minus strand of NC_091395.1, from coordinate 44,797,533 downwards.
TTTATAGCAAATCTTCCAGTGTCAAAATGAACACAGGTATGCGGCTTCTGAGAGATTTTTCTTTACTCTTGTATGTTGTTAAGTAAGCAGAGAAGGTCCCAAATTTACTTAAATTTTCATGAAGAATTTCTACTTTAGTTGGTGCTGAGCTCAAATTAAGCAAGATATTTTAGTAGTATGTGCGTGCTTATGTGCATTTGTATTCCATATATAAAATTCACATACATGTTTTTCTGTGTATGGATATATATGGATATGTGAAATATACATGCATGTTTAGTTTTGTGTGCTTAAGTTACAAGTATCAGTTTTGTATGTGTATGTTTTATGTAAAAATATGTAGTATGAGGACATAACAAGCATGTAAAAGTGTGTTAAAGCATCACATTCTCCTAAGAAAATGTGTATGCCTTAAAAATTCTTTATTTTCATTCTCTACTGTCATTAAATTAAGGGACATATAAACACTACCCTGTATTATTAGCTGCACATCCATAATCACATGAGGGTTACTGCTTTGTACTTATAGGGATTTGTGTTTTCTCTCAGTTGCTGTCATAGATGTATTGGCCAAATGAAATACTCTACAATATAGGAAGTTAACTTCATGATCTGTGAAAATTTATTCCTGAATCACTGAAGTCAATGGATATTGCTGCTGGTTTTGCTGGAAGTGTGGAATACGCCTTTTGAAAGCAGACTGATATCCTGGCCTCACTCACGTCAGGTGTAAATTTTCAGTTGCAGTCAACTGTTAATCTCCAAACCAGACAATTCACCTATGTAGTATAAACTGTGGCATGAGGGTAGACATATCTATCTATTCCAAACCAGTTGGATTTATCACTGACTACAGCACTGCACCGTGACAATTAACGCAACAGCTTGAAATAAGCAAAATGTATTATGTGGGAGCTGAAGACCTGGAATACCTTTGAAGCTGGTTTGGGTGTTTCAGCAATACACTTTACCCTTAAGTCAAAGGGATTATCTTTACCATAGTATAGGTTGTCATTGCCATTATGTAGGCCACAGTATTAATCAGCCTTCCTGGCTTCCCCTTGTCTTGGACAATGACTGGAACTCAGTAGGACCTTCTTCTTGGATGGATGTTTTAATACAAAGCTAAAATATATTAGTCTGCTTACAATCACTACATTTGTACCATTTGTACATATAATAAGAAGGAGAAACGAAATTTCTCAGTTGAGCTGGTGGGGAGGGAAGTTCCCAAAATTTTGGTTGTTCATAATTACTTTACAGACACTAACCAGGGTGGAGTGTGTTTCATTTATGGGAATGCTATTTGAAATTTGTCCTATCCTCTTGCATTTTTAGTGAAGAAGTCTTTCCTAAACATGACAGTCTGTATAATCAAGGCATAACTGAAATACTGCTTCATAGAACTGTAATTTCAGAAGTAGCTCAGCTAATCATCATACACTTGACTATGATTACATTGTGCATTGCAATCATACATTAGAATCATATGACTTAAAATCATATGATGGATGTCATTTTATAGCTTCTACTTTGAAAAATGTGGATAGAGCAGTAAACTGCCAGTTTGTGCTGCTGCAGCTCTGAAATATGACTTTGTTCTGTGCTGTACTGAGATTTTTCGTGTAAGCTAGAAATTCTCAAGAGGACTTACTTAAGATTTACGTAGTCTATGTGGCTGGATGACTTCTATTTGGGATTGGGACTCTTCTGATCACACAGGAGCCTTGTAAATAGACTTTAAAAACCTGAAGACACCTGAAATCCTTTCCAGTTAAGTAAGGATATCATTATTGTAAGCTGAACTCTAAAATCTACTCTTCACTTCACAGCGAAAAAAAATTTCATCTTGTGCGTGCTTGATATTAATGTGCATATTACTAGCTGCACTAAAAGGAGGTATTGGCAAAAAAATGTGATATTTTCTATCAGTTCTATTTATGCAGATTGTTTCCTGACTTTAAAAAAAAAAAAAATCCAGTAAGTAGGGTGTAAAAGAGAACATCTTGCACCTATCGGTTGATAAAGCATCACCTTACTAAGGAGGAGAGTGAGTGAGGTAAAAGCTGTTCTGCATGGTGTTCTGGTCTAGCTGTTTCTCTTCTCTTCCTTTTTTTTTATTTTTTTTACACTGTTGTCATTGAACGTAGACTCAGTTCTGCAGTTCTTGTGGGGGTTTTTTTATGTTTCACTGCTTTATTACAGGAATGTGTGCATGATGCGTTTGGTAGTTATCAAATACTGTTGCTTTGTCACTATTTTGTTTTAAAACTATGCATTTAATTAATTACTTCTAAAGATAAATGAGCACTCTAGTTTGATGCCAGTAACTGCTGATATGGCAAAGCTACCTTATATGCAGCTTTAAAAAGAGAAGTAAATCTACTGCTTAGAATAGGCTCTTCTAATCCAGTGTTCCCTATGGCTGCAGTCTTGGCAGTCTGTCTCAGCTAACCCTGCGGAAGATATTTTTGTCTGCAGAGAAAATGTTTTGAAGAGCTTTGATTTTCAATACTCTACCATATATGGGAGGGATTTTTTAGCATTTGATGTTAATTCTGTACCACATGTTAGGAAGGAATATTCAACAGCATAAGGCACTGAAACATGTTTGCAAAAGCAAAGAAATAAACGTAAGATAAAAGGGAGATTTTCAGAAGTATCAAAAGTGCTTTGGCTCATAATTCCTTTTGGTATTCAAACGCTGTCATAACTTTAAAATAGTAGTCTAATAGAATGTGTGCCTTGTAAATCCAGACTAAGCAATCATCAACAGAATAATATTTTAAACTATATGTAGAAAGAGGGTTTCGTCAACAAGTCTTCAGGTACTTTACAGATTTGATGACCATCAGTGATTTGGTGAGACATTCTGAGAAACCAAGTCACAGAAAACTTGAGCTACCCATGAAGCTCACATCCAATTAAAACACAGGATAAATGTGCTTATTGTTCATACTAGGTACATGCATGCATAGCTAGTGTTGAAGGGCAGATAACTGTGCTGAGCAATAATGAAGGGATACAAGTTAATATGCTCAAACAAGTTCTTAGATTCTATTTGTAAATATTTTGGCAGAGTTTCACACAGATAATTCTGATTAAATGCATCTAATTTTAAAGTCATCAAGTTAGCTGTTTGCAGTAGATGAAGCACATAAAAAGCAGCCAAGAATGAATAAGTATGGAGTTCAGAAGACTGCAAATATTTTGTGTTTGTTAAGATTATTAACGGAAGTAATCACATTCCATTCTAATCTCTTACATTTTGTCTGGGAGAAACAAGAATAGAAATTCTTGGGTCCCTGCAGAGCTCCTGAATAGACTGTGAAGGCACTTTTAGATCCCTGAAAGCAAATTAGGCGGGCTTGAACGTTTCAGACATTCTACAAAGAAAATTTGCATTTTTAATCATTATTTGTGATGATTTAACAGCATTAAAGAACTAAATAAAAGTAGGATCACCTGTGTAGTCAATGATAGATTGTATGATAAAAGCTTGCCTGCACACACACAAAGGAGCTTGGAGAAACAGAGGCAGGAGATGGAGCCCAAATAACTAGCCTGCCTTGCTATGCTACTCCCAGACACATCACAGGAACCATTAAAGGCCCATCTCCACAAGACTAGAGGAGCACAAAGGCAGGCAGGGACCCAAATTAAGGACTCCCAAGGAATGAACACCTTGTCCAGGCTCCTCTCAGGACTATCCCAGGGGAATCTCAGCCCTGGGGTACAGGCGTGGAATGAGTGGCAGACTCAATGTCTCAGTTTAGCTACTGGAAGGATCCACCCTTGTACGTGTGTGCATTTATATTCTCACTACTGGACCCTTGTCCTGTTTGGCCAGAGAGGAGGGGAATGAGGTCATTGTGCTGTCTATATTACTGTGAGTGCTCCATGTGTCTGTGATTTATGTGGCCAGACATATATGTATGTGGTGTGTATGTGTGCTCTTGTGCATATGTCTTTTGGTAACACATCTTCAGACTTGCTACTGGTTAAGCCTGGGGACATGGAGAGGCAGCAGCTTCATCTGCCTTGGACTGTTGGATCCAGCTCTGTATATTTGCCTCAGAAAGTCAGAAAGGAAATAGGGAATAAGAATCCCTGTTCTAAAGACTTATAAACTTGAATTCAGTGTGCAGACAAAGAGGAAGATGATACCGTTCACAAATACACTGGATAGAATAACGATCAGCAAACATTATGTTTGGGGACCATTTTTCTTTTCTTTGAGCTGAAAGAGCCTATTAAAAATTTCCTGCCTCCTGGCTGCTCTCTCTCACCTCTTCACAAGAAGTCACCATCCTTTCATCTTTGCCAGCTTGATTTATGTCACTGCTTTTACTGACTCTCTGAAACAATCTTTAATAAAAAAAAAAAAAAAAAGCCTCATGTTCCTAAATGAAGTGTTGGTGTTTTGAATTGCCTCCAGTCTACTTTGGAGCAGGACCTGAATGACATAGTATTTGTCAAATAGACCTACAGCTCACTTAGGGTGATGCTGTCTGTAGTGGGAGCAATTGTTGGGATTGTGGATTTAGGAGGAAGGGGTTAAAGTGCTTATTTGTGGAAAGAAACAGTAAGGGAGGAAGAGAGAAAGAAGTGAGGGAAAGTAAAGAATGGAGGCAGGCTGAAGTGAAAAATTGTAAGAGGGGAATTGGCAAAGGGAGAGGAGATGAATGGTGAGCTAGCAAGAAGAAGAGCGCATCCAGAGCCCAACCACAGAGAATGTTAGGATACATATGCAGATACACCCCTTCCTCCTTGCCTCCCCCTAGTCCGTCTTTTTCAGTCAGTGGGTGGCTCTTTCTTTTTCACTCTTTAAAGGTGAGTCTGCAACATAGATCCTATCATTTAGGAGTTCGTCCCTGTATGGCTCCTGCTCTGCATGATGCCAAGATACTCAAAAATGTGTCTCACTAGATAATCCTTACTTCCCCTTTCTTCTTTGTTTTCTGCAGTACCCACTAAGGATGGTGATTTTTTTTTTCCTGATTTAATGGAAATATGTAGGGCTTGCAAAATAATATCTAGTCCACACGTCCCATGCTAAGTACTGATTTGTGCTGGACTGGCATTTTAGGCAGCTTGTGCCTAATTGATTGTGAATTATTGCCCAACTTAATGTTCTGTTATTGCCTGCAGACCTTAGCTGACAGGACACTCACTCTTGAAGAATCCATCACGTCAAAAGCATAGAGAATTGTGTGTATGCATATACATGCTTGCACTTATTTCATTTTTTATGTATGCATACGTTTTACATAGATCATTTCACAAATCTTGACAACTATGCAATATTAATTGCTTATAGTTTGCAAATGAACTGAGCAGATGATCATTACTTCAGCATTCCGTACTGTTTTTGAATTCTCTGTTCTCTAGACTTAAAGCTTATTAGAGTTATTTGGACTTCAGAAATCTGGGTGAATATAGATAACATTTGCTGAAAATTTGATGGAGCTGTGGAAAAGGAATACAGGCTGGAATAACCCTCTTGAACTTCGACTGTGTAAGACAGTGCAGATAAGGGAAGCAGTTTGAAAACAGCCTCCTTTGAGGCAGCGTGCAGATTCTTCCGATCCTTGTACAGATTTGATGCTCTAGATTTAATGGGAGTATGGTCTGAACAAATATGGGAAAGTGGAGTCCATCATGCGTAAATATGACCTTGCTTACATACATATGTATTTTATTAGAAATTTTCCAAAACTCAATACGATATATTGTGTGGTTGTGTCTTAATTGGCTGTCTTTATTTTGTACAGCTACTCAGAATGTTATTGCAGGTACAGACTTGCATAATGGCTTCCATATACAGGGGTAAATATTGAATAAATGTATGTATATAGTCAGTTACCTCATCTGTTTTAGCCGTCTTGTGTGAAGCCATGTCAAACACTTTGATAGATAATGGGTCCACTAAGTATAAAATTCTGACTCAGTTCAGTTCATTTGAAGCAGAATTTCTTGAATTTACAATGATTAAATATTTGTAGTCGGTTTTCTCATTGTCTTCCTTTCCTCCCACTTCAGTTTCTCTATCCTGAAATTGAGGAAGGCAGGTCTTGTAAAAATACAAATAAAGCATTGCTTTGTTTGAATAAAAGATGTGACAGTATAACAAAGTTGTTTGCCTGTTAGCTTGTATTAATGAGATAAAGTATGCTGTAAAAGTCTACCAATTTGATAAGAACAGAACCTCAATATCAGCACATCATCAAATCTCCTTGGAATTAATCCTGGTGTATGTTGGGGGCAGGAGAAGGGAATACAAGAATGGAAAGTGTGGTTTTAATAGCTATTACCATTATATATTTATGTAAACAAACTGAAATGAATGTGCAAATTTGTTAGCCATTGTCTTTGTTTCACGTGTTCAACACCAATAATTAATTGAAGGTAGTGTATTGCTTTCAATTATTGTGGACTGAAATTATTTGGCCTTTTGCTTTGAGACTTGAAATTGGCAATGAATCTTTGGAACCACTTACACCTGGAGCAGCAGCTCTGATGTTTGCCAACGTTATCAACTACTGAACGCTTATCCTGCAAGATCTGTGGTTAGAGGGCTCTGGTATTTCAGGGGAGTATTGGAATGAGCAAAGAAATACCAGGAACTTGCTTGCAGACATGGGTTAAAGATGTTTCTGTGGCTCAAATTACTGCTGTTATAGGAAATACTTTCTACAAATAGGTAGCAAGTCTTCCTCAGGCATAATTTTATGCTCCCTGTCATGAGACACAGATATAAAAACTGTCGGCGCCTCTTTCATAGTTGTGGTTCTTAAGTTCAGTCAGGCCCTGTATGAAATTTCAGTAATATCAAGTCTGTAATTATAATTATTATATTGAAGAGCAGAAAAATATTCTGGTTAAATGTAATCAGGAAGAATATTTATTGTTTTTACAAGTATTATAGAGTTATAAAGATAAGTTGTGGGAAAGCCACCTTCTAATAATAACAAAGTATTTATAAAACAGAATGACAGCTCCAGGTGAGAGAGGAGCAGAGAGTAAAGAAAGAAGAGAATCATGCAAGGATGTTCTACTAAAACCACAAAAAGAATATGCCATCCTTAGTAATTTTTTTTTATCAAGCTTAAAAGAGCCAAAACACTGAAGAAATGTACTTTGTCAGCTGATCAGACAGCTTAGTTTATAAATGGTGTCTTTCTAATGTGTAAAATGAAAGGATTTTACAGTACAGATTATTGGTTAATATTGCTCTGGAATGCTTAATCCTTCATCTTGATTACTTGTTTGGTTTTACTAATTAGCTATGATTAGGCAGTCTTTCAGGTAACAATGTATATATTTCCCTAGTGGATTAACAATTAAGCATTGCTTTCTTTACTTATTTTCTGTGAGGTTTATTGTTGATTAAAGCTTGTGAAATTGTATGTATTCTGCTAATCTGCAAAACTGGCAAATTTACACATTCTGGCAGCAGTTCCTTAACTGCATGCTTATTTTCATGTATGTTTGGCATATCTCACACTGTGATATGTTGCATGAGCTTGCTGCCTTTGTCTGGGGCTGCTTTCTGTATTGTTTTGTGCTTCCAGATAGCGGTGGGTGTGCTCGCAAACGTGCTGCAATGTCTGTCACATTAACAGCTGTGAAGAGAGTTCAGAGTTCTCCAAACCTACTGGCCTCAGGTATAACCACTAACCAGTGAGACACCACTTTTCTGTATTTTTTGTGTTCCTGCAATATAACGCTGCAAGAAGAAGGGTAACTGTATTTTCTATTCTACTGACAGGTCTATTCTACTTCTGCAATGCTCTTTGAAAAGTAGCCTTAATTTCTCTCTGCTTAAGCTTAGCAGCCATTAATGAAAAAAGAAAGATCAGTTATTTATAAAGTAATTTTGCCTTTATGCATGTTTTGGGTCCTGTATCCTCTGTTTTTTTGCAAGATAACATATTGAATAAAGTACATTTTGTTTGTTACAAACTTTGTTTATTGCAACTTGCCTTAAAAATTATTCTCAAAGGAAAACAATCCAAATATTGTTTTAAAATTACTGTCAGAAGCCAGATTAACTTTAAAGAAGATTGTTTATCAAGAGTATTTTCCTAAAAATGCTTAAAGCAATGAAAATATGCAGAATATTCAGTAGACAGGCAGAACTGCTGCTTAGCCATACTCATGTCTGGTTTTGCAAAATTAAATCTTTAATGGGTATCAGCTGCCTACATTCACTGGTGAATTAATTACTTGTAGGTATAAATCAGTAAAGAATCTGAAGTGGTGTAGACTAATTTACACCAATCTGAATATGTAGTGTTCACACTAAACAGGAAGATGAATAAAGAATGAGCCTCTGTTGTTTTCCTTTGTAGCTCTTTTCAAACTCATCCCTAGGAATAAGAACTGTTAGAATTTATAAAGCAAATTAAAATTTTGGTTTTGACTTTTTGTACAGATAGTAGGGGGCTTATTTGGATTGCTGCATGTATATAAATGCAAGAAAACATTGGATTCTTATTTCTTAGCAACCCTGCTAACAAATTTTTATCATTTAATCATGTAATACAAGCCCTTTAATCTACTTTGTTGCATTTAAAATTGGCGATAAGGCGTATTTTAATACTATAATTATTGTACATTAAAATATTTTAATTTGTTTAGAGATGTTGTAATTTTAGTTACTTTAGGAGGAAAAACAATAATATATCTACAAGTAATCCAGAAAGCCAGCAGAATTTCAAATCTGTTCTGTACTGGCAGTGTTTATGTATCAGTCTCTGTATTTTGCTTTGAAGTGAAGAATAAAACATCACACATTCTGGTGTGAAGGGGTAGAGAAAATCCTGACAGATTCTGTAGGCATCTTCCTTGATTTTCCATTAAACCTTACCAACTAATCTTAAAGGAATTATATTTCTTTTGATACGTAGATTTTGAGCAATAGTATGTCACAGTATTTACTGGGAGAAATCCACAACAAATGTTTGTTCGTTATTGGCTGTGTGAAATAGCAGTGTTTAAATAATAATAACTTTCAGCACACTATATAGAACCTCTGTAGAACTTGTGCAATAAATATGCTGACGTTAGCTGTGGTCTAATAGTCTGAGGGTGCTTAGGTAACAGGAAGGAATTAGGTACCTGAGTAAAAAGACTCCTACATGATTTTCAAGTTGTGTCGTAACGTTTTTACTTCTAACACAAACTAACACTGGATGTTTCTTTTTCAGGGTCTGATTCCCAGTCTCCAGATTCAGGTAAATAAGACACTGTTTTTTCTGCATCAGTGTAATACCACATAAGTGGATGAATTACATCAACCTTCCATTTGTTTGATTTCATTACTCCATACATCTATATTCTTTAGGGAAGCACCACTGAAATTGTTGTAAGAATGGCAAGTGGCCGAGACCTCAACCTCAGGTCTCCTCTGAAAGCAGCGTTTCCTCGAACACAGTATACATTGTCAGAAAATTAATTGTTTGTGGGAATACAGACTGCTGATTTGCCACCTTTATCTTCAGTGGCACTTGCTATTTCATTTTTGGTTGGGATTGCAAGTTCTGCCCACACCATTTAGCAGCCTGTTCACATAATGTGTTGCTTTTTCCATCTTCTTACAGTATTTTGTCTTCAAATCTGTGACTTGTTGAGGCAGGATAGTATCTCCCTCTATGTTTGGACAATGCCTTGAGGGATTTTCAGCTCTGGGGATAGAAACAAAAAATAGTAGGTTGGTTGGAAAATCAAAGTGTCATTAGGATTTGGAAATATGATGTATTATTGGAACAACTAATCGGATATGGTGGTGAAATTTGGTGAAACTGCCATGACCAACTGCCTTTGCATGAGCTGAGATGTTTTTCAAAATCCGAGGCAGCTCTGAAATTGAAGAGCCCAGTCTGCATCAGCCTGAAGCACCAACTTCTCAAAAAGACTCCCAAGGTTACAATCCATAGTCTGTATGAAAGTTGTGGGTAGATATCAAACTGCTACCAGTAGTATTGTCAGTTCTTGAGTTTTCCAAATTTTAAAGGTAAATACATTGTGAAGTAGCAGGTTTAGCCCTGTTCTTATACTTCCATGGTGATAACAGCTGCAACATCAGTGATGTAGTAGCTGACCATTTCCAGTTTGTTTAATAGCTGGGTTGCTATGATGATACCAATATAGAGATCTACTAATGAAAAAAAAAAAATATTCTTTTTTCCTTACAAAAGCTTGGAGATCTTACAATGATGGAAGTAGAGAGACACTGAATGGAGATGCTAGCAGTTCATCTCTTACAGCAAAAGGTTTTAGGAGCGTGCGGCCAAATCTACAGGATAAAAAGTCATCAAATCAGGTAAAATGGAATACATTTTCATGCTTTAGCCTTTTTGTGGTTTTTTTTCTTAGGGGACAGCATATATAGATGGGACACCTTTATGGATTGTCCTGGTATCTTCCAGACAGTGTGAATCACATGTTCATATGGGTCATTACAAACTGTTTTTACTGCCTAGGTAAAGTATACTACACACAGGATGCATGTCTCCAGGTTAATTACCAGAAATTGCTTTCAATGAACAAGACAGCCAGCTAAATAAAGGTAGATCATGCACAAATAAAAGCTTTCCAGGAGTGTTCCCAGACTTCAAAGAGTATTTATTAATATTTTACACTGAGAGAAATGCATCGGTCATCAAAATAATATATGAGGATAAAGGTTTATTAATTACAAGGCAGACAATGTTTCTGCCTGTTTTGCAGAACAATATAATTAGAGCACACTGAAAAAAAAAAAACCCCAAACACCAGAACTTGGAAACATATTTATATGTCCAAAATGATCAATATTCTGATGTCTGTAATATTTGTTAGGTTTTTAATTTAAAGTTTTAAAAGTCTCTGTGTTTTTTATGTATATGTATTACCTGTGAATAGCAGTGTATTATGTAAGATCATGGAGTACATTTTAGAAATTACTTACTTATATGAACAATTTCACAGTAATGATTCTTATTCAATGTAAAAATTGGGTTTTTTAAATAAATGCACTATTGTGGGTTCCATTTTGATCCCAGTTTGCTCTGAGCAAAAGGAACATCTGGCTTTCTAAACACAAGCTGTACAGCCCTGCACAACAAAAGATGGTGGGAACCTGATCAGGTTCAATTGTCCATTGAACTGAGCGATGTTGGATTGAAGCCTCTTAATTTTCTAGTTCCTTTATTTAAAGATAAAAGTCAAACTGAGTTGTATTTCCTGCTAACATTTACTTTTTCTCTTTCTTCTTCAATGTTATTTTGCTCTGTGTGGATGCTTTTGGCAAATAAGGCACCTCTGCCACCCCCTAGAAAAGAAAGTTTTCAAAAAGCAAGGGTAACTAATAACAAGAACGAAATTAACCTCCAGGCAGTAACAACTAAACACCTTCCCACAGATACTGCCTGTTACACTAATGAGAAATCTGTCCAGCAGACAATGTCTTCTCAAATATCTAACACAATTGTGTCCTATGCTCAAAAAATTACTAAACCACTGACCTCAGTTTCCAGTGCAGGTGCAGTAGCTGGTATTAGTACTACTCTCCATCAAGGCCAAATGCAACAGTCTCGAAAACGTAGGATATCTACCCTGAAATTAACCCAGACACGTGACCCAGCGAGTAGCGTTCGTTGTAATACACAGCAACAGCTCAAGCCTGTTGAAGTGCCAGTATTTCCACAAAGGCCTGTCTCACCTGCCTGTAACCCCGTGCCTGAGATACACACAGCATCTCTTTCCATTCAGATAGCTCCCACCCCTGACAATAAAGCAGAGCCTGAAATCCAAGAACATCCACCTAGTATTTCTCCAGACACTTCAAAGATGTCTTCAAAGGATTTGGGACAAAAGTCTACAGTTCTTCCTTCTTCACAGGCTGCAGAATGCCATGTGGTATATTTAATTTTTCCATCTTTTATTTTAGATCATTCATGGATCACTTAATAACCCTTTCTTTAGTTATACTTACGTTACCAAAGTTAGATCTTGTGCTTTCTGGGTAAAACTACCTGTCACATGGATCAAAGTAGTTTGGTTTCAGTGTGCAGGAAGCATGATCAGAAATTTGGCAACTGAATTTCTTTAATAAAATGATAAAAACATCAGTTGATCATAGAGATCAGTAAGGAATTTTCAAACTTCATCCATTTGTTTATATCTTGCCTGTAAAATTCTCCTCCTTCCTGATGTTCCTTTGAAATAGATTCTAAACATTAATATGAAGAGATATATCTGACATCACTATCGAGTCGTGGAGCCAGTGGATTTTGCTAGCTCTGTGTTAAAATACATGCCTGAAACTAGAGGACACACCAGCATGTGAGGTGATGTAAAATTCTGTATCAGGTGAGGTCACAAAGTCAAGATGCCCTGGACTTCAGTAGGAGATAAAGGCTACAGCTACACATCTAAAAAGATTTTTCTGACTCAGATCTTTGGTTGAAATCTGAGAACTGTTCTAACTAATGCCAAAAATTTAGCACTATATCTCATGATATTTGCATAATTCCCAATGTTTCTCACATAGACAAATTAACTTTCAGTATACTATGCATGATAAGACTTTAATTTTTTTAAATTTTTCTAGGTTTGCAAGCTCTACAGGACTTTGTCCACCACTTAAAATACTTTTGTATATGCAGATCATAGGTTGTTATGTTAAGCTATATTCTGTAGGCATGTTCTCAGACTGTAGATTAGGCCCACCAGCAATGTTCAAGGCTGCCACAGAAACTTTAAAAAACAAATATATTTAGAAAGGTGCTATAAAAACAACTCTCCCTCTACATCTGAGTTTATGTATGTGGAGAATGAGGTTAGATTGCATAGCCATTGCATATTAAGAGGTGGTGAATGAGAAATACTGTGCATGTGTGAGTATCTATGTGTGTAGGGAACATGTATGACTATATTATGTCACAAAGTATGGAAAACTACACCTGAGAGAGAGCTTGGTCCAAGTTCACGTACAATTTTTCAGTATTTTTTAATGTATCTTGTTATATATGTGCTCCTATTTGTATTTCATTTTAGAAATTATCTGCTGAAACTTCAGGAGCATGCAGAAGTGTGGTATGACTCATCAAGTGACATTCTATAAACACTCAGACAAAGGTTAAACCTCTTAAAAGTACATACGAGAAGATAAGCATTCAAGTTATTATTACAGTCTCTGTAATTCTGTTATCCAAATTTCTTGTAAGAAAAAGTTCTAACCTGATTAAGAATTCTGAGCTGATTTTTCTATATCTTCTGATATTTTTATGTTCATTTTGTTCTTGAGTTCAGAAGTGTCCTCTTTTTTCTAGACACCATTCTCTAAAACTGAGGATGCAAAACATGCCCTATTTGTTTGAATTCCATGTATGAGTGAACACTTGAGTTAGTCCTGGTGTCCTGGAGGAATAAAAGCTACTACAATAGTATTTCTTTTTCTAGCCTTATAACTGTAGACAAATAAACCGAGGAAAATAAGCCTGGAATTCAGAAGTTATTTCTGAATTGGGTTATCTATTACTGTTTTTTAGATATTGACAATACATTGACTGATGTAGAAGGGAGCGAAGACAGGTTTCAATGTTTTGGGAAGAGATACAAGCAAAGAAAATTGAGCCCATAGTTTTCATTTTAACTTCTGTGTCACTAGTGTGGTTTTGCACAAGGGTTGAACACCACTGCCTCATATTGAATTTAGAATAAGAGGTCTAGGTAGTAAAAATGGGCATAGGACTATAGCTTGCAGCATCAGTTTGGAGATTTTTTACATCAGCTTTTAACAATTAAAAACAGAGGTATTTTTACCCACTTGTGCAAATTTATGAGTGTAATTTGATTGTTGACTACTAAACTCTGCTATGCATTAACAAAATGAGTTTGTTCACTTATCTCTGAGTCTTCTTATCTGTGTCTTGACTGTTGAAGCAAGGCCAGCACTTTGGTGTCATTAGTTATCTTAGACCGCTCCCCACAGACCTTGCATTAAAAAGACAGATGTCTGGTTTTGAAACCCACACTAGGGTCACCTGTCTAATTTATGAGAGTTGAGGAACAATTGTATTATTCAGGCCTGACACTTTACTATTTGATACAAGGTGAACATTTCCAAGGACCAGCAGAAAGCTGCACTTGAGACCATCAATTGATTTTGAGACTGTGATGACGTTTATCTCTCTCTCTCCCTCTCAAGTGCTGCTCTGCAGCCCAAGATAATTATGCAGTCTAACTAGTTTTTCATCATTTTAATGATTAAGTACTTGTTTGGCATTTAATTGGCTCAAATTCTGCTAGCATTTCTTGCACTACAGCAAGAACAAACCTAATCTGAAGTGCACAGAGTGGAACTGCTGTAAAAAGTTTTCTGGCACACATTCGATCTTGTCCTTCTCATATTTTTACAGTGATGAAAAATAGAGATTAATAGGAGCTGGATGTATCTCTTAAGAGTTTACTAACACTCCATGTTTTTTTAAATAGTGTGATCAATTTTAAAAAATTATGCTATTTTCAAACACCGTTTCAGCCACTCTTTCCCAGGGTGATGGTTGTACCTATGAGAGAATTCTAGAACCAGGCATAATATTCAAGTTTTAATATACAAAGCTGACCAATTTCACGGTGGGAATCAGTACCTAGGATTTCTGCATTCTTTCTACCCACACTGTGAGAGTAGTAACCTTATACATTTTTTAAGAATTTGGCCTGACAAAATTATCTATTATTTGCCAAACACAATTAATTTAATTCTTTAAGAACTCAATTTCACTAGCTCACTGGATGCACCCTGAATATCTGTACTTGTGTTGTCCATCCCTTCTTTCCTCAAGCATGCAGGCAATGTTCTCAATTGGAAGCCAGAAGAAACTTACTAAGTTTCTTAAGTCTCCAGAATTTCTTGTTATTTTAACAATTTAGTGATCAATTTACATGTTTTGACTCAGTCACATGTAACTTTTCTTCTGAAGATGCTGAGAGGATATCTGGTCTCAAGAACTTCAGAGCTTCATATTGGCTCTGCCTTGTAATTGCCTTATGGTCTCCTGGTTCGTGTCATTTGCTGGAGATCTTGAGTTATGACATGAATGATTAAATTTATCATAAATGATGGTTCTATCCTCTCTTTATGTATCTGTGATGTGAAGTGACTGTTTCTTAGATGTGAACGTAAATGCACACATCTTAAACCCCTGATATACTGTGCTGTACAACCAGCTGTTTCACATCTACATTTGAATACTTTTCATTTTAATAGTATTCTGTTGTTCTTTTAAAGTTTCAGTTCTCAAATCGATTATCTCTAAAATTCATATTTCCATTTACAGTGATGCACTCTAATATTTATATTCTGATTAAGAAGTAACCTGTTCAGATTTGCTCAAGGGAAAGATTTTAATTTTTCCAGTTGCAGATGTGAAACATTGCTGTGAATGAGATTTGGATTTTAAGGTGATTGGCTAATTTTATTCACTGTTTTAACTGAAGATTTTAACAGCAGCTTCTGATTATTTTTATGGAGCTCAGTCCAGTAGCATCAAAGAGTTCTTTTGAGCCATTTGGAACAAGTGACAGATATCTGTTCAGAAGTTTAAGATTCTCTTCTGGAATTCTTATTTGTAGGGATGGTCCCATTGACCTCAGTAAGGTTATTTGTATAAATTCTAGTTGATCTCAGGAAAAATTATGGAGCTGGACCCCCCAGTGACGTCTCATAAGTAGCACAGTCTGGGTTGTGTTCCAAGTCTTCCATAAGGGCTTTCGGAGATATTTTCAGATTTTGGATTAAAATGCCATTTTAGTCTGATGGCTTGAAACATTTTTTAATTATTAGAGCTGAAGACATCTGCCTATTCTGAGCATAGGAAATAACCATATTATTGGTAACAATGTGATAGCTATAAGTAAATGTTGCTTTTTTTGAGTAGTAATTATTGCATGTGGTATCTTACTGTTCTCTAGTTTACATAATTTTTAAATCCCAAATACTCTTTCCCTGCAGCTATGCCAGAATTCCTCAGCCTTATCAAAAGTGAAACCATTAGTGCTGAAGTAGGCAGTATTTTGATGTACTTCAGGAAATGATTGAAAACTTGTGGCTAGTAGGGAGTATATATTCGCACCTACTGCTTAACAAAGATTAGGTGCCAACATGCTTTTCATGTATCTTTAATTCAAAAAGAAGTTGCACATGCAAAAAGCCAATTTCAAGACTCGTTTAAACACAGTGTCCTCTGTTTGATTTGAAATAAGAGAATTTAAAGCTCATACGCTGTGTAGCAGTTTCCAGAAGCACTGTCATGAGGACATTCCCTTATACTTCTAAGGAATTATGCTGAAGCCAAACAACTAGCATGTTTTGTTTCAGCCTGAAGTCATCGCTGTCCTGTTCTTGTGCTTCCTGCCTTTGTTGTTACTCTGATTTATGCCAGTTACACTAGCAATCCTTGTGTCCTCTTATGTTGAAAAGGCTCCTATGCATACACCTTATCCAACAGGCTGACAGGGTGCTTCCAGAGTGCTTGGAAATTCTAAGATCATCCAAACATTTTTAGTAGAGAGGCAGTGGAGAAGATGTATTCCGTCACAAGAGGCAAAAAAGTCCACAACCTATTGTTTGCAAAGTATATGAACATACAGTATTGGTTTATATAGCCTTCAGTCTTGTCCATCTGTACATTACAGTCAATTTCAAAATGATACCTGTCCTTTGGCAAAAAAAGAGAGCAACATTTACAGAAGTCAGACTTGCAGATCCTTTTTTCCTTTTACACACAAAATGGGCATGACTTTCTTTAGCCTCATATTTATGTAAAGTGTGAAATAGTGTGAACCTTCTCAATGTACAACTGAGGTTATTAATATATGGAGAGAATTATGAATATTCATCCCAGCACACTATCGTTTCTGGCATTGCTTCCGCTAGTATTTGATGCATTAATTTCTTTCATGTTTTCCTACTTTAATATAGAGCGTTGATTTATTTCCTAATCCACGTGAATGTGAATTTCCTCGGGCTGCTGAAAAACTTACACTTTAGTTATTTTCCTACACACAGCAAGAGGCAAAAGGGAAAAGTTTTTTATTTATTTGGTAATCTGTTTCTTTTCTTATTTTTTTCCTCAAATCTCAGCTTGGAAACGAGAAAGTAACTTCCCCTGTGATGGAGGTAAATGCTTCACAGACACACAGACAAACAGCAACAGAAGCTTCTCCACTGCCTCTTCCTCCTCCTGTGGTACCAGTTAACAGAGCCTCTTTCTCACCAGACAGTGGCACCCATCTAGCACCATATTCTTTGCCAATGCTTGATGATTTTTTGCCTTCACGCTTTTATAAAACCCCATCCCTTTCACAGTTTTCATATAAATGCCCATACCTAGTTTCTGAAAGTGTTATCCACAGGAACGAAACAGCCTCTCTAAGCACAGATTCTGCCATGAGTGAGTGCTCCTCCCGCGCAGTGAGTGAGTCCTCCACAGCCATTCTAGATGAGCTGCAGATTTGTAGCTATGATACTACTGACTGCTCTGAAACACCTTCCCCAACCTTGAGCCAGATGTCTGCTGTGTCAGATGGCACCACCTTAACCAACACTGCTGCCACCTCTCATGTAATTATGCTTCCTTTTTTCCTCCTCCGTTTTGTTCAAATAGGTTGTCAAAGGGGAAAAGAATTCAAACTTTTTATCTCATTACACAGACAAGTATTCTATTAATAGTTTCTGTGTTCACAGTCTCACAGTATGTTTTGCTAGAATTGTTTAAAAAAATTATTAGCCCATCATATTTGGTAACAGGAAAATGATACCAGGTTGTTGCACAGGTAGTTGTAGGGTCAGCTAAGGTGTATCAAACAGTTTGCTTAAAGTAAATAAAAATAAACTAAGTAAACATCTGCTCCAAATTCATTAAAAGCAAACGGTCTGTAGAGTTTGAAGAGAATTATTTATAGTATTGTTAGCAACATACAGGTCTATGGAGTTTGTAGCCCCTGGGCTACCAGCTTCTTTGGTTTATACTGAGGTACAGATTTTAATAATATAACTTGTAAATTTGTAGTAAATGGTGACAATATTTAACACAGTTTTTTCCCCAGCCATCGCCACTGACTGCACAAAACTGTTTCTCTCTCCTCTAACTAACCTTTTCCTCCCCTAAGCACAGTTTCTTACAGGAATGAACTTCATAAATAATCTTGTAGTACCAAAGAGTCCTGTTACTTTTGTCTTGGTTAAGTCAAGGAAAAAAAACCCAGCATGCAATTAGACATTTTATAGGTCCCTTCACTTTTCTGTACCTTAGTACGGTCATATATGGGTAGGAAGAAGGTATGGAATTTGGGTCAAATCCAGATCACTTCTGATTTCTTTTGAGATTTTCTGCATGATTAAAATGAGTTCAGAACAAAGCTTTTGTTTAAATTGGGCATTTTTTTGCTGGATTACAAAATGGAGAGATGTTCTGAGACCAAAGTTTTAATGGGTCACAACAACATTCAGACTTTGTACAAACACTTCAGCGTGCTATCATTTCTAAGTCTGAAAAGAACAAAGTTTCTAAGGTTTCATGTATAATTATGAAAGTATTTTGAGTCCAAATTTGCATGTAGTCACACATAAAGTTAACAATCTGTGGTCAGTGCTCTGGATGCTGTTAAAAATATAATATTAATAATAGGCACATAAAAGCTGTCGTTACTAACTCTTGTTACACAGCTCTGAAACTTTTTTCCCCCAAGAGTCGGTACTGTGGATCTGCATACAACATAGTAGTTGTAACCAAAGATACCATAATCAATATGGCCTGGCATATGTAAATAAGGCACAATCACTACATGACCATTTACTAGCTATGGGAAGCATGGACCATGAGTATTTTCTTCTAACCTGCTTCTAAAATAATCAGCTAACTGTTTGTTTCCTTTGAGCACCATTTTTGCAAGCTAAAGTGAACAGTTAATCCTTCTTTCCTTTTTTGGGTAGTCTCTCTGTAGAGAGATATGTTATAGTCAGATCTGACCACTGCTTTGGCTCTTTGACGTGGTAGGGGTGGCATAACAGTTGATCACCATTAATTGAGAAAGATAAAAGATGAGTCTCCCACCAAAGGACAGAGATCCCCAAATAGTCCTAAGAGTCCCACAGAAATTAAAATGCTGGCAACACCCACCTCTGCAAAGCAGAAAAGTCTTCATCTCCCATCTGGAGGGCCAGATGAGCATAAATGTATCCATGAAATGAGAAAATGGCAGGGAAGCTGATAGCACACACAGGTGTGCTGCTAGTGGCTCTGCTTCTTTAATAATCTTCATTTTCAGAGGAGACTCCCTGCTGATTTTGTAGATGAAAATCAATTAAAAAAACAGTAAATACTTTTATTTGCTAAATACTATTTTATATTTGCTAAATATAGGGTTGTGCCAGGCAGCACCGTGCCTGCGTAAGATGGAACCGTACTTTCAAAGACATTAGGCCCACATTGGGAATGTTTGTTTAGT
The DNA here is from genome assembly GCF_032191515.1 of Phaenicophaeus curvirostris. Taxonomy (NCBI): domain Eukaryota; kingdom Metazoa; phylum Chordata; class Aves; order Cuculiformes; family Cuculidae; genus Phaenicophaeus; species Phaenicophaeus curvirostris. The sequence continues at coordinate 44,778,033 of NC_091395.1, read as the reverse complement.
CTTGAGGTCCTTAAAGAGTGCTTGGGCAAAAGGGTTTTACAGTGGATCTTCTGAGAGGAAACGGCATCAGGAAGAGCTGAATCAACAAAATTGTAAAGTATTCCAGGCAAAAGGCAAAGCTAAATGAAAAATGATGGTTAATTGGCAATACTTTTAGTTACAAATTGCAGCTTCTTTGAAAACCTGAAGTATGAGAATTGTAATTCTCACTTGGAATTATGCTTAGAAATGGAGTTGAAATCAGAGAACAGCTGGTTTGGAAACTATTTTTTCTTTCTATTCCAATAATGAACATTTCCTTTTTAAAGTAATTTTCATGGGGTCTTTTTGTTTATGTAGTTTAAAATTGTGGAATTTAATGGAAACTTGGAAATGAAAGTACACATTAGATTTCTGCCTTTTCCCAAGTTTTGGAACTGTCTTGAGCTTCAAGAACCGATCCTGAGTTTTTTACCCTTGTCTTGAAGCCAGAGGGTGTGCTGTGCAGCATTGTTGCACAAAACTGCTCAGAAATCCATAATGGGCCTCCTTTCCCTTTGCTGCCTGCCTCAGCAAAGAGAAAGTTAGAAAGCAGTGCCAGTCTCAGATAGATGCTTTTCTCTGCTCTGATTCAGAAGTCTAGAGAGCAGCTCTTTCTGAATGCTCAGAGAAACTGAAGGAAGTTTAAATCTGGTACCTAAGAGGAACCCTTACAAGAGTTTGGTTATCCAGCAGCAGAAGTAGGTGGCTCTGCTAGCAGTGAAGCACAGGTAAAATATACTGAAGAAAAATAAAATTGAGTAGTCTAGGGAAATGAGCAGCATAAAAGAGGTGAGGATTAGCTTCCTGGTAAGCTGGGAAATAGATGAATTTTGGTGACATAGTTGTTTTCTGTATCATCTTATTTTCCCTCAAAGGAGACTACCTGGGAAAGTAGAAGGTCTAATTCATGAACAGGCTTGTTAAAGATTTCACTTGCTTGTGAAATCTGGGAACGATCTCTGTCACCTGGAACTGAAGCATCACACTTACAGACTGAAATATCAATAGCCCCCAAATGATTTCAAGAGCAGGAAACTGGAATTGGAAACTTTGTGAAACTGTCTTTTATAGCTAACCCTTTCACCAGTGCAAGATGCATTGGATAAACAAATACAATAGCCATTTTCACAGGAATCCTCCTCAAAGAGAAAGTCACTAGGAGCTAAGAAATTATAGCTGAGCTGTTATCCTTTCCAAAGCCTTTAGAAGGAAACCCAAAAAATGTCACATATGGACACACCACATAGACCTTTATGACTGATGTCCGTCAGCTAGTTGTGTAGATCCTGTTCTCATAATATTGTCTGCTACTTGGTGCAAGAGTCTTACTGTCTAACACAGCTATTTGGTAAAGCCCATCCCAGGTGTATCTTAATTTTTTATTACAGAAATTTGTAGAGTAGCTTTCCGGTCTGCAAAGAACTCATGCTAGTTCTGTTCCTCTCTTCAAAGAAATAAAAGACATAGTAAATGAGTAAGAAGATATAAGATTCTGGACATATTTGCACCTTTCCTTCCCTAGAAGCAAGCTTTCCCAAAAAGACAGTGTGCAGGAAAAGAGAACCGGTGAACCCCTGAAGTAGGGTAGAGATGGCTAGCCTCAATGAGAAAAGTCTTCTGAAAACATGGATTCATACCTCTTGAAATGTAATCTTTGAGCTCATGTAGCTTTTGTATTCTTACAGCTCCAAGTCATTTTGAGGGGAGGATGGTATAAAAACTTAGTTTGCATTTTGATTCTTGATTTTTATTAAGAAAGTAAACATTTAAACATAAAAGTTTTAACAGAGACATCACCACAACATAAACCCTTCAGCTTAGTTCTGATAGCAGGCATCGTTAAAATGAGAAACCCATGAATGCATCTAGGAGCTCTTATGATGTCTGCATAGGAGCCAGAATTTGTTTTGCTCTCTTAGCTATTGGAGATAGAGATGTTAAAAATTTCAAATCAAATTGCTAATCTCCAAAATACAGATGTGTACAAGAGGTCATGAACTATTTAATTCTTAAATGTAAAAATAATATGCCTTTTAATACATATTTTTACTTATGCTTTGCTGCTTCAGATAGTCTCATGTTTTACATTTACAGCATGTTTTAGTTTTTGTCTTTTGTTGTATAAAATTTAGCAGTTTGTAGCACTTCTGATTTTGTTTTGATTTGCAGAGGAGTTCTGCATTAAAAGAGATGTTACAGAGAGCTTCCCTCCCTCTTTTGCAGAAATATTCATGACTTCCTCGTTTCATTCATGTATCTCATTCGATACTTTCTCAAGATCTCTGTTTTGATCTTTTCCATAAAATTGCTGCAGCCCAGATGTGGGGTTGCTAAACCTGGGGTCAGGAAAGCAGATAGTTTCAGAAGTATCTCTTGTGATTAAAGCCTAAATGGCTTGTGATACTGCTATACTGCTAGTTTACTTAGCTTTCCCTTTTTATTCATTTACTTTTGTTCAGTTGTTTTGTGGTTGCATTTTTTTATTGTTGCTAGTTATTTTTGCTGTGATAGATTATATATCAGCATCCCATAGTCAGTCCAGCTGGCTTTCATTTTTTAAAGAAGCTTTGGCTCACTCTTTATCTAGTCTTAATGAGACTTTTCCTTTCAGTCTGAACAGAAGTTCCCATTAATATCAATAGGTCTTGAGCGTGTGCATTAAGGGAATACCTCTTTTGGAGAGAGTGATCTGTGGCAGGCAGCCTGTGTCACTCAATGAGAGAAACTTTTACTGCTATCTTCATTTTGTATTGCTGTCAGACCTCTGCAGACCTTGTTTGTGCCATCTTTATTGCCGTGACCATGGTCTTTCTGTCATGTTCCCATGACTTCAGTGTGCTTTGCAGATGGTGCATACAAGGAGGGGAGGGAGGGAGGTACAAGGTATATAAGGAACAGCACATTCCACTCCCCTTGTTATGAGTTTTGTATTTCAGTGAATGCAGATGCCATTATGGCTAGGTACCTGACAACTGGTAATTGTTGTGTGGATAACAGTCTTGCATCACTCTTTGTTTGGGTTGGCAGTCACAGAGCTTTGTGTATGGTTTAATAGGTTATTGTTTTGTTTCTCTCAGGCTCAGATCACAGTGAATGGGAACTCTGGCACTGGTGCCAGCCCAGTGAGTCACTTTCAAAGGCCTTTTTCCCCTTCTTCAGCTTATCCGCCACCAGCTTCACTCAATTCCAACATTGTTATCATGCAGCATGGCAGGATGATGGGTAAGCCTCACACAGTAGGTTTGCTTTATACATTATGCAACATATTCCAATTCGTGTAGCAAAGACCGGAAACAATTGCAGAGTGCTTCACGTCTATAATAAAGATATTGTCTACTCATCTACCTTGGGAAAAAAAAAAAAGCATTTATTAGGTACAGTAGTGATCCTGAAGTGGAGGTACTGTTAAGTTTTATTGCCTGTGTGTGAGGGTGACCTCTTGCCACCTTTCTGCCCAGCAAGGAGCATATATTAAAATAGCTCAACCAGCATAGCCCCTTCAGGTTTTGCCTTTTTTAAGAAACCACGGAACAACAAGTACATACATTTGTTCTTCCTACAACTTCTGTAATCTTCAGCAGAAAAACTGCCAGCAAAGGGAGGGACTCCGGGCTTTTAAACATCTAAAAACATGTAAATCTATATTTTGTTTGTGTACTTTTTGTTAATTTTTTTAAAAAATATATGATCAGTCTTAGAAAGGCACTTCGCCAGCATAATCCAGTTTTGCCGGAACAATAATTTGCTTGCTGCTTTTTCTACCAGACCTTTTCATATTCAGATAAGATTATGCATGCAAAAATAATTTGAATGTGGTCCTGGAGTTTACTTTTTCATTATGCATACAGGGAAATTAGATGACACTTCTCACTCTGAGACTTATGGCTTAGACAAATGCCCCTATCCCTATCATAGTGATAAGTACAAAAACTGTATATGTGGGTTTTTCCACATCCTAGAATCCTAGATTCTTTGATCAGTTTGCTGATCTAAAGGCTTATCAATTCTGATTTGGATATACCTGAAGCAAGTAAAGTATTTTCCCACGACTTTTATTATTGTATGAAGTTGAAGTTCTATGTTCCACAAGATCAGCCTGATTTAATTCTCCCTGCTCATGTAAAAATCCCACCGATGGCCTTAGTTTGAGTCCTATGAAGAATGAAGGATCAAATCCAAATTATTTTCTAAATTTAACATCGTGCATTTTGGGAAAAAGGCCCAAATGTTCAGACATTTGCCATGCAGAGTTGCCCCTCACCATATATGTATAGCACAGGATTATTTACAGGATTTCAAACTTGAGTAAACAGCTGAAACATCCATGCCAAATCCAGCTCTCTGCAGTGGGAGTGAGCAGAAAAATTCAAATTAAAAATAGAGCTTTCAGTCACTAGAGCTCCTTTTGCTGATTTATGTTCCAGTATTTTGATTCAGAAGAATCAATGGATGTTAATGTCACATGAGAGGCCACTGTACTATTCATCAGCAGTGTTAGAATATTTATTTTTAGTCTCTACATTAATTTATCCTGCGGTGGAAATATCTCACAAGCACTGTACCTGCTCTGGCTAAAAAAAAAGATGCTTTGTCAAAGCGGCCCACTAATTTAGTGAAACACACTGCCTGAAGGAGTAGGGCTCTTTTTCCTGCATATACAAAAGCAGTACATCGTGCACGGCAGTACAGATCTTCACATGACACATCCCCTGACACATTTTTTTTTTTAAAATATTAATGCATCAAATGTTCATGTTTCTAAACACATATCATATAAGACTTTGTGGAGTGCTGCTTGGAATCTACTGCTGTACTTACAGAACGGCAATTTTCTATAGTTTGGGGGTGTGGAGAGAAGCTTAGAAATTACATAACTAGTTTCAAGGAATGAATAGGAGATATACAAGACTGATTCATAGGAAAAAGGCTGCTGCCACTATTTATAAGTAGATTTTGAATGTGTTTGTGTGGGTTTTGTTTTTTGTCTGGGATTTTTTTTTTTTGTGAGCAAGATGCTGTGAAAAAGTGCCACTAATCTAAGAAGATCTTAGTTGAATAGCATGTCTGGTCCTTAAATAAGTTCATAATTCTGTTAATGTAACATTAACTAGGGCAAAGCACCAGCTAAGATGATGGGGGGTTTAAGTGCTGTATAGGTATGTGATTAAAATTCTTGTCAGTCTTTGTACAGTGTACTGAAATGGGAAAGCATGTTGTAACTGCCAAGTATGATTATTGTATCATTATACAATATTCTGTCATCTTTACAGAGTCCACAGAGACATACTCACAGCATGTTCAGACTGTTGGCAGCACCACCACCACCAGTACAATACCAATCTGTAGATCCTCAGAAGAAGAAAAAAAAATTACAGTCATTAAAGCTCCACATTATGCAGGGATCGGGCCAGTAGATGAATCTGGAATCCCTACAGCAATTAGAACGGTAGGAAATTCTGGGGAATCTGTGTATGAGCTCATACAATGAATTGATTGTTGGTAATGGGTTTTTCACATTCTTCCAGTCTTATATAATGTGGAATACAGTGTGCGTAATCAGCGAGTTCATGAATATAATATTGTGTGTTGACGGAAAAGGAGAATGCTGATGGGAGCATAATTGGGCAACCTCATGTTTCTAGTTTTAATTAGAAGTAGCTAAAACTTTCTGTGTCTCTCTTGCTTCTCTTGTGGATCTTGCTGTTTGGGGATACTCGGGAATTGCATTTGTTTTGTTATTTCTAAAATAAAGTTTAATGCTTTTACATACTATATGTATATGCAAGCATGCAAGTATACATTTATACATATGTGTGTGTGTATATAAAAATCTCACACTTCTGCACTTTGGGGGGCAATGGTTCTCATGTCATCAGGGTAGAGTAGAAATGAACAGTTCTGTTCTGAAAATAATCTAAGTGACTAGCATTGTCGTGGAAGTGCAATATATAATCATTGTGCCCTTGAGTGACATGTAAATGAATAATGTGGAAGCCCTTTCATCGTGACTAGCCCAGTTTTGATTATCTGCCGCTAGTCACTGCCTGAATGGTCCCAGGATGTTGAACTGAAGAGTTTTGTTTTCACTATGCTGAAACATTCTTTCCACTCTGCTGTCAGAGCAGCCTCTTCTGGCTGGTCCAGAGAGCACAGTGGCAGCTGCAATAAGTCTGTAAAGGGAGTGCTTGCTGGCCTTCCCTGCCAGAGAAGAATTGCTGTGCTAGACGGAGAAAGATTAAGAAGAGTCCGGAGCCAGGATGAAAGCGGCAGAGCCCTTGCAGGTGAAGTCTTTGTGAGGTGCAAGGATGTAGCGACTGTCAGATGAATCCTCTCTGCCAATACTGACATATGGGGCTGTGTTGTATTGCCAAGAACTTCTTCAATGGATTGAAAAATTAGGGGGAAAATCAGGAATTGATGGAGAAAAGCAGTAGGAAAAATTCAGAATAAGTGGTAAGAATGGGGGGAAACTGGCATTTCTTGCTTTATTTTTGACATGGAAGTTAATAAAAATCAGAATTTTCTAAAAATTATGAGATTTCTTTGCAACAATGCTCTTAACTTCCTACCCCCTTTTTGAGTAAATATGTCCCTCTGCTTTATGTAGGAATGTAGGATAAAGTAAATATTATTGTTCTTTTTTTTTAACAGCAGATTGATCTAATAGGGTGCATACCACTTATATAGGATTATAATAGACATCCCCCTCTAGTGTGCTTAACAGAGTTGGCAATCTGCTAACCTATATTTAACCTATATTTAACTTTCAGATTGTGTAGTGTCTCAGGTTTTCTCCTAAAAACTTAATATAATTTGAATTAGGATTTTTTTTTGCTGTATTTGCTCTGGGTTTTATTATGTTTCGTTTTTGAAAAATAGCTTGTAAACTTAGTGTTATAGAAATGATTCTCACAATGAGATACGAGTTAAAAGATTATGCTAGAGTGTGCGTGAAAATGTGTCTTGCCTGTCCCTTTGTGTCTTTATTCTGCTTCCTTAGGACTTAGCTGAAAGTGAGGTTGTTTTCAAAATATTGATTTGAGATTACATTTTCAATGTGCACAAATATATTTGAGTCCTGTGTGCCCTAGTCATGTAAGAACAAAGGTTATATAGTTGTCAGCTAAAGACTCAAATATGCTGCACCTTGACACCTCTCAGAAGTGCAGTACTATGCAGAAACATGCAAAAGTGCTATAAGTGCATTTTCCATGTGCAGTAGAAGATAGGATATATCACTTGCTGTTTTTCCAAGGTCAGCGAGCAATCCAAATAGGAATATTCTCCAGAAAGTTCAGCCTGATTCCATCTGGAGAAAGAAAGGAAGTTTTCAAAGTAGTTGAGATTATCATTGCATGCAAAGTTTAGAAGTTTCTTATGCTTCCATCTTTATGAAAATGGCAACAGTCTATCAGGAAAGCAATAAATGCAGATTTATGAGTGATAGGTAACATACAAACTGTGTTTCGTAGCACCATGTTACTCAATGGTAAGCTTGTAAATAAGAACTTTGGAGTATCTAGCATTCCAGATTTGGAGGGCTTTTCAGGAGTAGAGAGCTTTTTCAAGCTGTTGTTATCTGGTCTAAGTCTGTCTTTACTCCCAGAACATGGTTTGTGACAGCTTTTTAGCCAAGGAAACAGAGTGATGTTTTCTATTCCTGCAAACACTGTCAAAAGCTGCTGAGAAGGAAGGATTCCCATAAAGCTTTTTCTTCTCTCAGAACCTCCATCTCATGTTAGTATGTTCCCCAATACCACTTGAGCTGCTGCCAGCTCTGGGCTGTGTAAGTCTGAAGACTGAAAATTCATATCACTGTTAAGCTCTGCCACTATGCCAAGCCCTGCCCCAAAGGTGGTGAAATTCCAAGTCATTAAAGATGAAGTCTTTGGAAAAGAGAGGTGCTGTTCTCAGAAAAGCATTCAGTCAAATGGCACCACCGGAGTTTACCACTGACAGGATCCTAGGAGAATTAAAAACAAATCCATGGAAAGCAGTATGACTGCACTGTTTTATACTATCCAAAATGATTTCTTCATGTCTAACTATCAGAACTAATCTGTAGACTGAAAAGGCCTCTATTTACCAAGAAAGAAAAAAAAAAAATCAAGTCCCACCAAATTTCTTTTCTGTACTTAGTGATGTGATATTTCACCTAGGGAAAAAGAAAAAAACAGAAGGTCTACTGAAAGTAGATGCCTCCTTGAAAATGCCTCCTTGAATTGCATACTTCTGATAAATTACTAGAATACTGCAGTGATTATGGACTCTCCAAAGTACAAGCTGTGAATACTTACATCCTCTTCATGCTATTGTTCTTTCACATATGATGATACCAAGTTTCAACATTTAATTGCAACAACCATGATGTATGCAAAGCAGGATGGCATTGGAATGTCTTGGTGCACTGTGAATATTGCGCATTCCTCAAGCAAATGTTAGTATTTGGGATTAAGGAATATAAATTGAGAAAAATTATTTTAGAATTAATTTATTCTATTCCTTAACTAATCCTATCTGACTTGTAATGTAAAGCCAAATCATTAGCTGAGGCTTTGAACTTCAGGGTGTGGTTTCAGGGGAAGATGGTAAGAGAAAGATGTTCAAATGCCCAGAAAGATGTTTTGACACTTTCTCCTCTGGTCTCATGGGAGCTTCTCCATACCTTTATGTGGAAGCCTCCTGTTGATTTGTGGAGGACCTCACTGATAAAGAGGATCCAGCAAAGAGATATCTCTGCACCTTTGCCCCATGACAAACAGTAGGGTCATCACAGTAATTTATGCAGTGTTTCCAATCTATTCAACTGTCACTGATTCTAGCTGTATTGGAAGACTCTTCTTGGCCCAGTGCAATCAGAAGGCAGTTGCTGTATTATGGGAATATGTATTATTAGTTGCTGTATTATGCTGATGGGCATAACCTCCATGGTATTCCTTATTTCCCACAGCACTACAAAGGAGGTTATGCCCATCAGCATGAATTCCTGCAGACCTTCTTGACTTCCTTGTAAACTTTTGAACATACAAGAAGATGGAGCACCAAACAGCATACTTGTTTCAAATCCAGCTAAATTATTCTTTCTAGATTTCCAGTAATATAGATATTTAATACCTTTAGGAAAATAGTGTAAAAATGGTCCAAATCGACTTCTGAATATCTTCTCTTTGGCAGAAGTCAGGAATGTTGGTACATGGGGGAAGGGACCTGATCTTGCTAAGAAACTAAATCTCCTTCATCTCTTGCAAGCAGGTCTGAGTAAAAAGCATAACCTGCAGCTTAAATTTCTCTCTTCCCCAGCAGATCCTCAGGTTCTTCAGTTGACTGTGAGCTCTTCTTTTGAACAATTTATTTTTAAATGTCATTTAGTAGCAATTTTATGAGAACTCGTATTCATTTCTCACACTATGGGAGCATTTTCTACTTAGTCCCTTATAGTAAAACCTCACCATTTTTAACAAAACAGGTTAATTATGTGCAGTAACTGTACCACGTTTTTAGGGCAAAAGTATAAATTACTAAAGATGGATGGAGCCAAGTGAACACACTCAGATCAGTTGGCTGCTTTGTAGAGAAGAATTTGTCAATTTTTACTTTTCATAGTAAAGAGGAGTGGGCAGGGTGGTTGCAAATTTAGTATTACCTAATGCAAGATAATGCATGTCAAGAAGAGTCTATTGAATTATCCCTGTACACCATGAGGTTTGATGATAATTTTGTATATCTGCTTTAAAACTTTGGCTTTTCTGACTACTGCGGAATAAATAAAACTTTAGGACCCAAGAGTAATAATAATACTGAAAATCTGTTTGTTGTTGTGTAATCTCTTTTTCTAAAATGTTTTGTTTTATCTTAAAGAAATTGCAGCAAAATAGAAAATGCAGAAGGGTAAGAGATTAAAAATAATTAGAAGCACAAGCAAATGTTGCTATGAGGAAAGTTTGGGAACTTTGGGATTGCTTAGTTTACAAAAGTAAGGATAAGTACAATTGAATGAGTGGTTATTTAAAGGTATGTTGTATTCATTTTTCTCAAAACAGAAAAACAAGTTTAAAGTATGTTGTCTGGAAAGGGAATTTAAAACTTGTAAAAGGAAATACTGTTTGTTTGCAATCCAAAGGTTAACTCCTAAATATAGTGTTGTCTTAATTCTTTACTCAGTAGTTTTTCTGCACTATTTAACAATTACATTTTGAAGATAAATGAAGTTGGAAATGGCCAGGAGTTCAAAAGAAGGTGGTCTCGCATGCTTGTAGTTGCTGAGGTGTTTGTATTTTCCTGTAAAGTATCTAGCATTCATCATTGTCAAATATAGGGCACTAAGAAGATAAACTCTTGATCTAGCGCTAATTCCTAAATACTGTACCATCCAGGATCAGAGTCCAAAACTGACTCAGTCTTCATTGTCTTCCAGAACTTGTAACAGGAATTTGTATAATTACACCATTTGAAGTAGATGGTGGGAAAAATCTTGTATTAAATAGGGTACAGAATATAATAGACTTCATGTCCAAAATAACATTAAATGTCTGTTCAGATCTGTATACCTAGGTATTTTTAATTTTTTATTAATTGTTAAAATCTGTGTTTTATTTAGACAGTTGACAGGCCGAAGGATTGGTACAAGACAATGTTCAAGCAAATTCATATGGTTCATAAGCCTGGTAAGTATGCTTTAGCCTTGGCTGGCTGGTTCTCAATGGTATTAGAAACTGCGCTTTTCTAAACTTTGATTGTCTGCTATGTGAAAATAGAAGTGTTCACCAAGTGCCAGATAATTAATCAAATCAAATGGATAAATTTGATGATAGATTTTACTTCAAAAAGTGCTTGCTTCCTCTGCTAAAGGCTGAAAAATTCTAGTGGGTTTATCTTATTACTAAAACTAAATAATTAAAGTGATCAGAATATATGCAGTCAGTATGATTCCATGTCTCTGGGAAGCTCAGTGAAATGATCCTTATCTCCAGTTTGAGGGATGAGAAACTGACCACTGTAAATCTTTTACCGTAACAGCTTTGCTTTGGAGAATCATGTTAGAACAGCATGGGCTAGGAAATGGTCTGTTTTGAGGATTCATTTTCCATATGAATTGTGGGGTTTTCATAGAATGCCTTATTTAGTTTAGCTGGAATGAAGCTTTGGTGATATCAATAGCTTTAGAGTTAACATTCTTTATCATGATTATCACCAAGAATGTGAAGAAACTGTATAAACACAATTATGCTTGTCACACCTCCAGAAGGAAGGAGAATTTATTCACATAAAGCAGAGTGTGTATTCAGTACAGTCATGCAGAATTAGTGGGAGAATGAAAAATGTAAGCAGGAAAATGTTGGCTTACGAGATCTATTTTGAACACTAGTCACACAGTAGATATTTGAGGTTGCTTTTTGTGATAGGAACAACAATTTAATATTGCCCAGTAGAGAGGAATTGACAAAAGGAAGAAATCAAGGAAGGGAGAAGAACAGACAGAAAGACATAATTTGCGGTTTGGTGCTAACTAGTAAGCTCACAACATGGGTGGCATGACAAGAAGATGCCATTTTATCAATAAGATGGCAAAAATAGCCTACAAGAAGCGTGACAGGAAAAGTCTTCAGAAAACAAATATGAGATAAAGAAAAGAATTTGAGTGCTTGATTGCCTACCAATCTTCTGTTCGTATTTGCAAAAACAAAGCTACATTGCTGTCATAAACTGGCATGTATTGCACTGCTGTAACTCGTATATTTCTTTTTGTAGATGACGACACAGACATATATAATACTGCATATGCATACAGTACTGGTAGGAATTATTCTCTCACTTCAAAATGAGTCTTTTGTTAATGTCAGCAAGTAGCAGGAATAGTTAACTATTCATGTTTGCTTTTATGGTGCTTATGTTAACACTTCTTATTGTCTTATTTGCTCTCAGTTAGTATTTTTTTCAAGCCTTTTTCCCCAAATGGAAAAAGTTTAATTTTGATTTCATTCTTACCACAGAAATGCATTGCAGCTGGTCCCTTACTGCAGAAGGGATGCATTGTAATACTGTAGTTTCTGATTACATTGCATTTGTTTTTGCTAGTGATTGCGAGTTATGCAGTCTTTCCTTATCAAAATGAAAAGGAAACAACTGTGTGAAAATACAACTGGTAATTAAATAGATGAGAAGACAAAAAGAGTGAAAACACCTTTTTAAAATGTGCAGTGAGAGGAACTAATAAAGATGACTGTTTTATGATCTTGTTCATTTTTGCTGCAGGCACTGGTGTTGACATTATTTAGCTTCAAGAAAGACACATTCATCGAATAGATATATAATTGTTGTGTCTTTCAGAAGATTATAACCATACAGGATAATCATTAACTACAACAGAAATGAAAATGTGAACAGACCATATTTAAGAAAAAAAATAATGCCTTGTGTAAAAATGCCATTCAAAATTCTTCCATTTCAGTGTTCGTTGCATTCAACATGCTGTCTTTTTGTGTACTATTGGGAGCATTTGTTGTGGGTCAGTTGTTCAAGATTGTTTGGACTCGTAATCTTCAAGATACACTATTGCCTATTTGTCACATGCAAACATTAATTATTAAAACCATGAGAAAATATGGTTTCCTGCCTCTTCTCTTCTTCCTAAGCAACTAAGAGACAGGATGAACCTGGAGATTAATAACAGGCTGTCATTGGCAGCTCTGATGGATACATACAGCCATTAACTTCCCCCCCTCCCCCAAACTAATCATTAATTTATTTTTACTACACTGCACTTTATTTGTGTGTTTGTATTTTTATACAGAAATATAGAAAAATATTCTAATGAAATGTACAGCAATGGATATTTTTAAATGCATTTACGTGTGTTTGTAACTTTGCAGCTTTATTGATTAACTGGATTCTTGTAGCATTCTGTGTTGTGTTTTATTAAAACTCATTCTCATGCTGTGACAATTCCTGGTTTTGTTTTATATTAGGTAGCTACTCTCCATCCTTCTCTGCTCAGGCACACCCAGCTGCAAAGACACAGACATACAGACCATTGTCTAAAAGTGCTTCTGACAGCAGCTCTGATGCCTTTAAGATCGCATCCCCTTTACCACCTCCACATGTGCCACCCCCAGTACCACCACATCGTCTGAGGGAAAGGTCTACATCAGAAAAGTAAGTTAGCATCTTTTCAAAAGCTGTTCTTTGTCTGTACAGTAATCCAGTTACAGGATATCACAAAGGATAAAGTAGCAGCTACAGAATAATATGACTGCAAGGGCTTTATTCAAAGGACAATCAAGTTGAGGTGTAATCTTCATCAGTAGTGTTGGCATCATGCTTGGTGCTACTATTTCTGCAATGTGTTAAAGTGAGTTCTTACAAGTGATACCACCATGAGCATTTAAGGTGCTCATACTCATTAGTAGGATTGTCCTGCTTGTTGTGTTTCAGAACAGTTCGTGCTCTAGCAGTTCTCTTGAATAGTTAGTCTCCGAGTAGTACAGGCTATTTATGGTATCAAGTAGTACAGAGAAAGGGTCTAAATGATGTTGTAAACTGAAATACAGGGAAGAGCTAAATGGTAAGAATGTAGTAGTCAACGCACATTTCCCCAGATCTCACAAGTGCTTTGTATTCCTAGGTTTTTTTATTCTTCATCTCCATTTTGGTAAACCAAAATGGTGTTTACAGATTAAAGGGGCATTTCAGTTTTCTTATGGTTTTCCAGCTTCGAACTTGCTGCCCAAAACTAGGTCCCAATGGTTAGAGTTCAGTCAGGAAAATGTTACTAATTCAGGAAAGAAAGGCATATCTTTCTGATAAAAATATGCAAAATACCCTGCACACAAATTCTATAGACTCTTCAGCATATCTGTAGCTGCTAGCTCCAGCAAAAAGCTTTTTCTTTAGTGTTTACATTCATGAATACTACATGTTAATATAATATCCTGTTACTACATATTTATAAGTGTATCTGTTTCTGTATAGATGTATGTTTTATATATGAAAAGGGCAGATTTTTGTTTCATTTGTGGCTGCAAGCTTAGCTCTCTTGGCTACACTCCAGCAAGAAACCAAAACTTGCCCATTTTGTCAACTTAGACGTCGTAAACATTTTTATATGTAGAAATTGAATTGTATTAAACTGTTTCAAATAATTTGCTGTTTGCAAAAAGTATTGTGAGAAATGAGCATGCTTAGTGTTTAAAATTAGCACTATGACTGTGGGTTTTTTTTTTTAAAGTTTGAAGGAGTGGCAATTGAAAAGGTAATGGAGCAGATACACCTATTGCAGAGGAAATGCTAGATGTTAGATTTGCGCTGCCTCCCGGAGGCTGTGAGGTTTGAATTTTGTTAGCAAGATATACAGAAATATAGATTTTGTTAGCAAGGCACCCAAAATGTGGATCTGCTTAGCTTTGATCTGCGAAGTTATGAGTGATCATGCTGTACTAGGCCAAATGCCTTGGTCACAGAAACTGAGGCCTGTTACAGCTCCTTTTGGCAAGCTTGAAAATAACTGCCTCAGCACTGAATTTGGAAATTTAGCCTCTCCTTTAATTTCCTGCATGATAAAACAGGCAGTGGAAATCTCTGTTCTCTGGTCCAAGGGATGCCACACACTTTAGATATGCTTTGCCTGCTGCTGACAGCTGTAGCTTGTCAATCTTTTCCTGCCATTGGGAGATTCTTTTTCTAATTGCCTATAAAGCCTGAGTGTTTAAAATCTCACATAAGAGGCTTAGGTCCACATGTATCACAGTTCTATGGCTGGGAGGCAAGATATGGTTTGCATTAACAGTCCATAAGGGATTACAGGCTAAACCTTGTAAATTAAATGAACTGAGTGTGAATCAGAATTTCAGTAGCATCCTTTTTCTTCACTGACTTGCAGGATAAGTCAACTTGATCAGAGCACTTCCGTTTTCCTGTTTATTCTCAAACAGTACAGCCTTTTCTGCTCTGAAACTAATTTTTTCCTCAGCGAAAATAAACAACAGAGCATGTAGAACTACTTCTCTTGAAATGAAGTGTATTTTATAAATCAAGGTGTCTATGTCCCAGAAACTGCATTCACAAAGGTACTATAAGCAAAAGCTACCCCATAGATTTTTTTTAATATGGCACGTAATATGCCTTATGTCACGTCACTTCAAGTCACATGAGAAAGGACGGTAGAACTGATAGAATTTAATCAGTGTATACTCTTTTCTTATTGTAAATATAAACAATAGGATTTCCCCTTTCCTTTCTCCCATTCATTGAGTTACTAGTGGGTCATTTTACACAGAGCTAAATAAAAATATGTGTGAGATACAGTTTTACAAATACAAAGTGCATAGTGACTGCAAAATTGCCATGAAAAGATAACTCTCACTATGACAGTAACTCTCTTTCCCCCCCAAAATGTGTGGGTAGCTACTAATATAACATAGTAAATTACTAAGAAAATAGAGTGCTATTCTTTTCATAGCACTATTAAATTGAAAGCAAATTTGTAATTTTAGAGAAAATGGATAAACTTCTGCCCTAAAGTCAACCGCAAAATTCTTGGTCTTGTTTATTCAAATTTCCAAGGAAATAGTATTCTGCTTACAGGGATATTTAGGAGTAGTTCTACTATAAAGCAGGATAAAGAGGATCTATTAGATTTTCACATTGTCTTTTAAAACAATTCCTCATTTTTTGTCTCAGAAAATTTATAACCTTTTCAATATGGACTTAATATTGTATTGTAGGATGACAAAAATATCTACCACTTCCCTATATTAGTATAGTGCATACAAGTATTGGAAATTTGCAGTTTGAGAAGGCATGTCATGATATTATGACACAGTATGTCAGGGAAGTTTTTAAACTGGTCTAGCATTTATAACGGCAGTGTGAGCAATCACAAAGGCTGGACATCCCTAGTATTTTTCCTGCTGTACTTAATGTACCTGCTGTAAACAGGTTAAGAAGATAGAGTGGTTAAAACATTGGTATGCTAGGACAGACATTTGGGTTTGCATGTTTTTCTTGCATGGAGCTGAAGAGCAGATAGCGATGACAGTGAATTAACTCAATTGCTCATATCTGTTATTTAGAAATGAATGGGATCCCCCTGACAGAAAGGTAGATACCCGCAAGTTCCGTTCTGAACCAAGAAGTATTTTTGAATATGAGCCAGGAAAGTCATCAATCCTTGAGCACGAAAGACCGGTAAGATGCGTAAGTGAAATGGGTAATTCAGTAGAAGGTTTCATGAGAGGCCATTTTTTTATACAGAATATTACTACTTATGTGAATACTGAAGGTTCTTTTTCAAATATGATTTTGTAACAATTTGACTTTGCTCTTTCCTGATTGTTGTGTTGAAAATATGAGTTTGGCTTATTTGCTACACTTAGATCTTCTTATATTTCCAAGAAATTAAACCATCGCTCTACAAACCCAAAGGACAATGAGCGGAACTGTGAATTAATGGAAACTGCTTTTTCTGATTGGCATGCATATCCAGCACTCATCTGCAGTTGTATTAACAGCACATATGATATATGATTAATTAATGCATAAAAATAAGCCATTTGCATGTTCAGGATGTGCCTAATTATATTCTTAAGTAGATGTTGGTCAAATACTGGTCAAGGTTACCCAGAGCAGCTGTCTGTTTGAGACTCACCGGGACACAGCCCTGAGCAACCTCATCTGATTAGACTTGATTGTAGCAGGAGGTTGGACTAGATGAGCTCTGGAGGCCCTTTCCACCCTCAATTGCTCTGTGATTACTGAGTGTACCTTAATGTCTAATTTGAAGTCTTTGTTCCTGCTTTCTGAATAATTATTGCAATTGTGGATTTTCTTCACAAGCATGTCTGATAAAACTATGCTTTATGCATGCACAATGACTGTTAACAGAAGTTTTCATTTGCCGAAAGACACATTCACCCAGCCTTTCTAATTTACCTTTGTGCTATCTAAACACTTTCTTATCTTAGGAAAACTGGTATGTATCA